>NW_012148507.1:1350827-1357154 GCF_000956105.1 Propithecus coquereli
GTAGTCCCAGCTACTTGGGAGGCTGAGGCAGTAGGATCATTTGAGCCCAGGAGTTTGAGGTTGCTGTGAGCTAGGTTGACACCACGCCACCCTAGCCCGGACGACAGAGTGAGACTCTGTTTCAAAAAAAAAAAAGAAAGAAAGAATTATTATGCTTATTACGTGACTTTGAAGGCATCAAGCACAGCATGGGAATCTCTGACCATACAAGTACTTTCAGCCTGAGTTACATTTTGCACTGTTATCCACTCCAGTTCATATGTACTTCGGTTAGTACTCATCTTCCCTGGAAGGGGTTGCTGGTCCTTGAAAATGGAAGAACATATGTGGTCATTAGGCACTTTGGTAATAGATTTTCCTTCCAATAATTCCTACTAGGATCACCTAGACATGACTGTGTTTAGCAAATTTAGGGAATGGTGCTCTTGACAGTCTCTCTTTTTCATTCATTCATTCATTCATTAGAGACAAGATCTCTCTCTGTTGCCCAGGCTGGAGTACAGTGGCCCCATCACAGCTCACTGCAACCTTGAATTCCTGGCCTCAAGCAATCCTCCCACCTAGGCCTCCCAAAGCACTGGAATCATAGGTGTAAGCCACTGTGCACAGCCCAGACAATCTCTCATCTGCTTTTCCAGTCTCTCCTTTTCTCTTATCACAACCTCCCTACACTACTCTCTCCCCTCCTCCTATCTTCCAATCAGGCCTATTCCACGATGTCCCTCTCCTTCTAATTTAGTAACCCTGTCCTCACTCTATCAGACATACCTGCCATATCTCTTATATCCCAGGGGTCCTACTTTTAAAGACCTTTCCCAGTGAACTTGATAAGGAAAACCCCCGTCTATTACTTGGCACATCAGCCACCTGAGACCCCCACCCCTCATGGAAGATCCGCATCAGCATAATACTAACATATTACCTGGCCCATCAACATAACACTAAACCTATTACCTGATGCATCAACATATTAATCTATTACCTGGCGGTGCATCAACGTAACACCAAACCTATTACCTGGTGCATCAACTACCCTATTACCTGGTGCATCAACTAACCTATTACCTGGCACATCAACATAACACTAAACCTATTACCTGGTGCATCAACATAATATTAACCTATTACCTGGCAGATTAACTAACCTGTTACCTGGCGGTACATCAGCCACCTGAGACCCCACTCCTCGGACCACCCCAACTTAACAAAAGTGGGAAAAATCGGGTAGACAGGGCTCAGAATTTGGTGGTGAGACCCTTCTGAGCCTGCCGGCAAATAAACTTCGATTCTCCAACTCTCCATGTGACGCTCGGTTTGTCCTCGGAACCACTCGCTGTAACACTTGCTGTAACAAACTCTTCTCAAGTGGGAATAGGATCATAGACGATATGAATGAGTAGAAGGTTTATGGTGGGTTTTTTTTTCTTTCTTTGTCTATTTCCACAACTTTCTGTGGATTGGTGACATTATTTTTATAATTTAAAGTTAATTTTTAAAAGTTAAGCCAGGGCCAAGCACAGTGGCTCATGCTTGTAATCCTGGCACTTTGGAAGGCTGAGGCAGGAAGATTGCTTGAGGTCAGGAGTTTGAGACCAGCCTGAGTGACATAGCAAGACCCTGTCTTTACAAAAAATAAGAAAAAATAGCCAGGCATGGTGGCACGTGCCTGTCATCCCAGCCACCAGGCTGAGGCAGGAGGGTCGCTTGAGCCCCGGAGTTTGAGGTTGCTGTGGGCTATGATCCTGCCACTGCACTCCAGCCTGGGAGACAAAATAAGACCCTCACTTAAAAAAAGAAAAAGTTAAGCCAAGTGATTACTAGGACTAGGATGGCATCATTCCACACTCAGTCATTTGTACATATTCTTCCTGATTCTTGCCATTATTGATTACCATCTTATTATTTTCTTAATGACTTTTGTTAAACATATGCACTTTTTAAAAAAAACTTAAATATATTGTAAAAGGAAATTGCATATAATATCATAAAATGGAAAAGCATTTGCCACGAATAGAAATTAAGCATAAAAATAAACACAACAGAAATAAAACAATTTTCTTAAATCGGGCTCAGTACCATTGCCTGCTGAAGGGTGGGGTCTTTTCTTAAAAGAATGATTAGCAAGTGTTAGGGATCTTCTCTTAGAGTTAATCAGAATGACTGGAGGAACACTGCGTTATTATTATTTAATACAATGAATCCGTGAGCTCTTTTAAGGTCTGTTTGCACTTAAATGAAGCCATCCTGGAGACAACACCTTGGTTGAAGGGAAAAATTATCTCAAAGTTGTATTTCAGGTGCTGGGGCTGGTGGGGCTGAAAGAGATATGGCGTGCGTGCCCTTGGGTCAGGTTTGGGTGAGTCTTTTCCTGAAGCTAATGCGTCCTTGGGCATCCCAAAATGTCTGGCCGCACAGGCAGGGATTAAGGTATGTGGGGATAGACTACTCATTCCTAGGCCTTGGACCACAGCCCCGTGGCTACTCACACAGATATTCAAGCAGGAAAATCATGGGGTTTTTTTCTTTCTACTGTAAATATTTGCCATGGACAAGCAGAAGAAAAAAAAATACAACAAAACTGAGAGCAAACAAACTACTGCAGAAGCAGACATGTGCAAAATGGTCCTTACAGCTTTTTTCCCTTTTAATTTAGTCTTTGCTCATTGCTGCAGTTAGCGTCACTATCTACAGCTGAAGAGCTAAAGAGAAGAAAAATCGATTAACATTATGATATAGTCAGAAAGCCCTAGATTTGGAAGCAGGAAACCTGAAATTTGATCCTCCTTTGACATTTCTTAGCTGTTATGATTATTTTGAGCGATGTATCCCATCGCCTGCTGCTTCTCATTTTCCATTACATCTTCCATTTTCTCCCCCTTAGGTGAACAGATTAGCTTTGAGGGCCACAGTGAGCTCCTCTGGAAGATGGAAACAACATTTTATCCCCTCATGGAAGGCAGGTGACTGGTCTAGTGAATCTATTGCACCCACCAATTCGAGGATCATAACATCATATGAATTAGAGAAAACCAACTGTACACTGGTGCCTGATTCCTGAACACAAAGCAAGTGTGACATATACCAATGCTTGAGCGAGTAGCCGCCAATATGACAAACTGTTGTTTAAATAGATAGCCAATAAGGCACAGTAATGATGATGACGATAAGTCACTTTTATTGGGCATTTACTCTTCACAACAGCTTCAGGAGTTAGTTTCTGTCATTATCCCCACTTTAAAGACGTGGAAACTGAGGCACAGAGCAGGCAAGTCGCTTGTCCACAGCACACAGTCAGTAAGCAGCGGAGATGATTTGGAACAGAGGCTATCAGATGGGATTGACTACAAAGAGACGCAGGAATTTTGAGGGTGATGGAAATGTTCTATGGGTGTTTATAAAGCTGTAGAACTGTACACCTAAAAGGGCGAATTTTACTCTAGGTAAGTTATACTTTAATAAACGTGGCTTTTAAAACAAACAAATGAAGCCAAGAACACTCTGCAGAGAGGGCTTGGCACCTGGAGACTACGCAGACCCCCTGTGCATGCTGCCCAGCGCCAGCACAGAAGTCTTCTTGATAGCCACTGCATCTGCCTCCTGATATCTGATTCCATCGCCTCCGGGAGAAAAACGAAAAGATAAATTCAGCTTCTCTTTTTCCTTTGTGTTTCCTCTGCCGCGGCACTCTCTCTTTACCTTCATTTCCCGCTCTCTTAAGAGGGCAGTCTCTTTTCTCGTAAATTCAGCCTTTCTACTGAAATCGAGGCCTAAACATTTGCACTGACCTTGATTTACCAGAACAGCCTGTTCCAGGGACAGGACAAGCAGTAACCCAGAGGTTTTTGGTGAAGAATCTGACAGCATTGATTTAAGCAAATGAATAATAGATTGGTATTTTTACTACCAGCACTCTGGCAAAAATTGGTGGAAAAACATCCAGGAAGGGTTAAATAGAAAACAATAGTGTTCCCTTGCCAACATCTTTCCCCGGTGTATGTGGAGAATTCTCTTCATATTTCCATTTTGGCAAATGTATCTCATATCGCACTGGGCTAAACCTCCCCACCCCCTTTACCCCGCCCCAGGACACCTCTCAGACAAGGGGAGTTGCCTGTCTATTCACAGCCTACTTCTCTCATCCTAAATTACAACCCTAAACGCTTTGCTGGGTTGTCATTTTCATGAGATCAAAGTGCATTTGCTAAAGACTTAAAGTGGATTGATTAGCAAAATAATAAACCATTTTATCTTCCTGTACGTCTTCAATTTCCGGAGCTAGTTTATTCATTTGTTGATGAAGTATTGCCTCTTGTCACAAGAACTTTGGTGACCAAGAAATCAAACTCATACGAATTTCAGAAAAGTACTACTTTCATATTTAAATATTTTATTTTTATTTTAAAATTTATTTTTAAAATGTCTGGGTGGATAATACGTTCAAAAAATAGGAGAAAATGGCAGAGTGAAAAGATGTCCTCCATCTGCCCAGCACCCCTCACTAAAGCAAATTTCTTTTGGATTTTTCCAGGGATTTTAATGCACATGACTATAAATATTTACCCAGGTATAGGTGCCTGGAGGAAAAAGTACACACATCATAAGTGATTAGCTCAGTGGTGTTTTTCAAAGTAAACATACCCATGTAATCCTAGATCAAGAAAGAAAATATTATAACTTTGACGCAAATGGTACAAAAGCAATTTATGTAATCAAAAGCAATTTATTGTACTCCCATAATATTCTAAAATAAAAAAGGAAAGAAAGAAAGAAGGAGGAAGGAAGGAAGGGAGGGAGGAAGGGAAAGAAAGAAAGAGAAAGGAAGAAGAAAAGAAAAGAAAAAAGAAGAAAAGAAAAGAAAGAAAGAAAAGACAGAAAGAAAAAAGAAAGAAAGAAAGAAAGAAAGAAAAGAAAAGAAAATGCTACCAACTCTCAAAGCCTGTATCCAGTCCTTGACCAGCCCCCTGGTTCACCTCCCTCCCTACCATCCTAATTTCTAACACCATAGATGAGTTTTGTCTGCTTTTGAACTTTATATAATACAATATGTAGTCTCCTGTGCCTGGCTTCTTTCCCTCCTCTGTTATGTTCGTCAGATTCAGCCATGTTGTTTGTTTTGCGTAGCAGTAGTTGAATTATTCTCATTGCTAAATAGTATCAATTATAATGAATAATATACCACATTAAAACAAATCTGGTCTACTGTCTGTGGACGTTTGGATTATTTCCAGGTTAAGGCTGTGATGAATAGTGCTCCTATAAATGTTCTTGTCTTTAGGTGAATATATGTAAGCATTTCTGTTGCATACCCAGGAGTGGAATTTCTGGATCACAGGGTATGTGTGTTCAGCTTTAGTATATTGTCAAACAGCTGTCCATTTTATAATCCCTTTAGGACTCTACGAAGATAGTTGCTACATCTTCAACAATACTTTCTGAGTGGTTTTAATATACATTTTCCTAAGGAATAATAGTTGAACTCTTCATGTTTACTGGTCATTTGGACAGCCTCTTTTTTCTTTATTTGTTTTTTTATTTTTTATTTTTTTTATTTCTGCATACTATGGGGGTACAAATGTTTAGGTTACATATGTTGCCCTCCCCCCCCCAGTCAGAGCTTCAAGCGTGTCCATCCCCCAGATGGTGCACATCGCACTCATTATGTATGTATATACCCATCCCCTCCTCCTCCCTTCCACCTGCCCAACGCCCGATAAATATTACTTCTATATGTGCACTTAGGTATTGATCAGTGAAACCAATTTGCTAGTGAGTACATGTGGTGCTTTTTTTTCAATTCTTGGGATACTTCACTTAGTAGAATGGGCTCCAGCTGTATCCAGGAAAATACAAGAGGTGCTAGACCACCATTGTTTTTTGTGGCCGAGTAGTACTCCACGGTATACATATACCACATTTTATTAATCCACTCATGTATTGACGGGCAATTGGGTTTCCACATCTTTGCAATTGTGAATTGTGCTGCTATAAACATTCGGGTGCAGGTGTCTTTTTTATACAATGTCTTTTGTTCTTTTGCGTAGATGCCCAGTAATGGGATTGCTGAATCAAATGGTAGATCTATTTGTATCTCTTTAAAGTATCTCCATATGCTTCCACAGAGGTTGCACTAGTTTGCGGTCCCACCAGCAGTGTATGAGTGTTCCTATCTCTCCACATCCATGCCAACATTTATTGTTTGGGGACTTTTTGATAAAGGCCAGTCTCACTGGAGATCAATGATATCTCATTGTGGTTTTGATTTGTATTTCCCTTATGATTACAGATGTTGAGCATTTTTTCATATGTTTCTTGGCCATTATTCTGTCT
>NW_012148507.1:1357714-1365000 GCF_000956105.1 Propithecus coquereli
GCTAATTTTTTCTATATATTTTCAATTGTCCAGATAATTTCTTTCTATTTTTAGTAGAAACGGGGGTCTCACTCTTGTTCAGGCTGGTCTTGAACTCCTGACCTCAAGCGATCCTCCCGCCTTGGCCTCCCAGAGTGCTAGGATTACAGGCGAGAGCCACCACGCCCGGCCAGAGGTTCTTAATTTTAATGTAGCCCAATTTATAAATTTTATTTTATGGTTAGCACTTCTTGTTTTCTGCTGAAGAAATCTTTGTCTCCCTAAGCTCATGAAAATATTCCTCTATGTTTCTTCTAAGTGTTTGTCTTATGTTTTCAGATCACCCAGTCCATCTGATTTTTGTGAATCATGTAAGCTAGGGGTTATGATTGTTATTATTTTTTTCTATATGAATATCCAGTTGACTTAGCACTGTTTTCCCCACCACTCTACAGTATCGCCTTTGTTATAAATCAGTTGCCCATATATGTGTGCTTCTGGACTCTACCCTGTTTCATTGGTCTATTTGCCTTTCATTTACCAATACCACACTGATTGAACTACGAGAGCTTCACGAGAAATCTTGGTATCTAGCAGTTTCAGTCCTTCAGCTTTGTTCTACTCCAGGATTGCCTTGGCTATACTTGGCCCTTTGCATTTGCATTTCTGGAATTTTCCATTTAATATTTTTGGATAGCAGCTGATTGTGGGTAACAGAAACCAGGGATTGTGGGGATGGTGGGGGGGAGCTGCTTACAGCAGTTTTCAATTAGGCATTTCAGTAATAATCCAGACTCATTCCCTTAGATAGGGAAACCGGAGAAGCAACCAGGGCCCCAAGTTGAAATCACTTAAATTCTTTTCCAAAATTTTCGTATTTAACTATTTCAAGGATCCCTTCAAATGCAATTATCTTAGGCAGGTGGGGCAGTTCAGGCTAAATGGCCCTGGCTTCACACCCTCCCATTCCATTGGGTTAGATGGCCGCCTCAAGTTTTTTATCTACTGGTAACAAGTAAGCTTGGAAGGAATGAGGAAGAAAGACAGCTCGGGGGTGTCTGGGCCCAGTGAAGTGCCTGCCTATCCTTTCGTACATTGCATTGTTAGTGCAATGACAGCGCTTACTTAGTTATCTGCAGCATGTGACTTAAAAATGCATAATACCAATACTGCCATCCCAGTGATGCTTCTTGTATTTAATTATTAACCAGTAGAGATTCTGTAGTTTTTATATTGATTTTAAATGGGAGTTAATGGTGATATAGAAAACTGTCTCCCTCCCCTCTTCCCGTAAATCTTGGGGCCAACTACAGCCATACCTACATACTGAAGTGACGAGTGCACCCTTGGGCACAGCTCGGTTTTCAGTTTACCAGGTCCCAAGGGAAACCTCTTCCAAAGCTTCGGATGCAAATCTGAGGGCTGTCCCCGCTGCGGACAAGGGAGGAGCTTGAGTTTTGGTTGACAGGCCCAGGGATGAGGGGGAAGTAGCTTTTCTCCTGCTTTTGTGCTGGTTTTCTCTTCTAGGTAAAGATAACCTCTGTTTGGACTATAGCTTTCGGTTCTCCTGAAGGCAAGGGCAGCCGCACTAAATAGTCTTTAGATTTTTTAAAACACAGGAAAATTCTCTGAGGTCACCAGTCTCTAGTGGTCTAGGGAATGTCATCTGTCCAAATTGTGTAGGTAACATTTTTCCTCTATTTTTTCATCTTCCTTTTCTCTTTTTTGTATTCTCCATCACGTTCCCTTGCCCAAACCTCCACCCAGGCCTCGTCAAAGTCCCCATGATTCTCTTCAACCACAACTCCATCAAGGAAATCTTTAAACCTGATAAAAGTAAGTGATTTGTTATATGTTTACTTCTTTACATAGTTTTAAAAGATTTCTACCTATTTAAATAATTTAAAATTTATGTTACCTGAATGTGTGGATTATTTAGGAACAAATGCAGTTAGGAGTGAGAGCCCACTCCTAATTTCTCCTTTGCTGTTATTTTGGGGAATTCTGCTTTGCTTTACAGACATTCACTTTACTCATGGGCACCAATTTGGTGTGTATGAACTTGACCTTCCTTTGATGTTCACAAACATGAACATGGGAGGCAGCCAGGGAGAGCTGGAAACAACACTGGTCACAGGGGTTCTAGAGAAGACCTAGTTCCTAAGTTTCACTTTTCAACTTAATACTTTGTGATTTGGACAAGTTGCTTAGACTTTTTAAGCGTTGCTGTCCTTATAGGTGAAACGGAGGTAACCCTCAAGGTGACTGAAAAATTAAGTAAAATCATGAAGGTGAGGACACTTAGCAAGTAGACATTCAATCCATTCAGGAAATATTGAGTGCTTTTTAGTTCTAAGCATTTGTACCAAAATAACCAAAATGAACAAAACAGACAAAAATACATTACTTTGTAAAGATAACATTCTATTAAACTGCATACTAAATAAGTACGTTGTGTAGCAGGTTAGGAGTTGATAGAGCAACGTCAGATACTCGAGCGTGGCTAAGGGGGCAGGTCACACTGAAAGTCACACTGAAAGGTAACATTTGAGCGGACTGGAAGGTGATGAGGAGGTGAGCCACGAAGCTATGCAGGGAACAGCATTCCAGATAGAGGGAACAGCCAGTTGGGCAGTCCTGTCTTGTTCCAGAGCAGCAGGGAGGCTGGTGTGTTGTACTGAGAGAGTGGGGCACAGGGATAGGGTCAGAGAGGTGGGGGCCAGTGAGGCAGCAGGCCAGGTCCAGTAGAGCCTCAGAGGCCACCTGAAGGATGGAGCTTTTGTTTGGAGTGAAATGGGCGGCCATTCAAAGGATTCATTCTGGCTGCTGCTGGAGAGGAGAGTGTCAGACAAGGGGGAGGCAGGAGGGTGCTGCAGTCATCCAGGTGGGACTGGTGAGGTCAGGTAAGCAGTGCCCAGCTGCCGGAGCAATGGCTAAGAATCTCCTGACAGACTCTAGGTAGAGCGTGGCAGAGAGAGAGTGAGCAAGGGTGACTGCAAGGGTTTGGGGCTGTAAGGAAGGCTGGGTTGCCGGCCACCGAGGTGGAGAAGACAGGCTGGGGATGGGAGGAACATGGATTTCAGTTCTGGACTAGAACGTTGATTTCGGGGTCGGGGGAGGTGATGTGCAGCTTGAACCTTTATTTTTAGTAATTTTTTAAAAAGCATAATTAGAAACTTTCAAAATAGAAACATTCCTAGCAAACCGTTTAAAAGTTTGGTTGTCTGATAGGAATTTCACATCAGGTCACCTAGGTCCAGCCCTGTGTCCCCCACCCTTACCCCACAAACCCCCATTCAGCCATGTAACAGTGAGGCGGGCACACTGTCCTCAACAAAACCAGCCCACCAGCTGGGGCTGGACATCTCCAGGAGCCCTGGGGGCTTCTAGCCTGGACTGGGAGCTCCCAGGACCTCCCTCTTATTACTTGAATTTGCAAGCACTCCTCTATTGGCTTCACCTGAATGCTCAGTGTCAAGGACATCCGGCCAACTGCAGGAGCCCCAGCTCTGTGCATCCCCCCAAGGGGCCTGAGATCAGCCAGGGTGGTCCTGAGGGGAGACCCCGCTTCTGCTCCTGGTTCCCTTGGACCAGATGTAACCTGCCTACTGGTCGGACTGCCACCCCCTCCGCGGCCCCAGCCTCCCCACCCCATCCTTGGCTCCAAAGTAAAGGCCTGGCAGGCAGAGCCATGAGCTGTTGGCAGTTTGGGCAAGTGGAGAGACAGGTGAAGGGAAATTCCCAGTTTTTCTTGATTAAAAATCATCCACAGTGTTAACATGGAAAATCTGCGTTGTGATCTGTGATGCGATGGTTCAACCAGGCCTTTGCCTGGAAGTCACCTAGGAAAGAAAATCTTTAAAAACACATCATCGTGTTGAAATAAATTCTTCTCAGGTTCGGGAACCTTTTAGGGGAAGGGAAATGAAGTGTGTGGGTGGGAGAGCAGCAGTCATGAAGCCCAGATGACCCTGGTTTTCCCTGGGATGTTGATTTTGAGCTGTTCAATGCCCATGTGGTGAAGCCCGGGTAGCAGGTGCAAGATGAAGCAGGGCGTTCAGGAGAGAGGACTGGGCTGGGGGGTCTGTGGGAGTCGCAGTGTGAGAGAGCGGCATTCAAGCTGTGGGACTGAAAGATTCTACAAATGACAGTGGGACTAGTCTAAGAGAAGAGGTCCTGGGGCACTCCAGCGATAAGAGCAGGAAAAGAGGAACCAGAACTACAAAGAAGCATCCAGTGAGTAGGAGAAAAATCAAGGGGGCGTGGTGTCTTGGAAACCGAGCAAGCAAAATGCTTTGGGACAGAAAGAGCCATCCCCCGGGTCACACGCTGCCTGCCCATCGATCAGGTAAGGTGAGACCAAGAGCACTGCTGGATTGAGCGAGGCGGGGTCGTCGGTAATTTAGCGAGCAGTTCTGGCAGAGTGACGGGAGATGGTGTAAGAGAGATTTGGAGAACTGTGGACTTCAACTACTGATAATTCTTTGGGGATTTTTGCTGCCAGGGAGAGCATTCACTGGTGGTGGTAGGGAGAAGCCAAGGAAGACTCGTTTTTTGGTTTTCTTTTAAAGATTGGAGAAATAACAGATTTTTGGCACGCTAATAGGAATGATTTAGTAGAACAGGGAAAAAATAATAATGATACAGGATAGGGTAGAACTGGCAGGGCAATATCCTTGAGCAGGGAAGAGGGATGAGATTTAATGATTGAATGCCTTGGGCTGGTCCAAGTGCAGTGGTGTCTACAACTAATTGATCACAAGTTGTTGCAGATTTCCTTGTTCCTTCTCCACTTCTCTCCCTCTGCTTTACTTGACTAGCTTAAAAAAAAAAAAACAAAAAACGATAATTTAGTGGTCTTGGATTGGAGCACAAGGAGTCTATGACAGGGTCAAACTTTTTCTTTTTCTTTTCTTTTTTTTTTTGAGACAGAGTCTAGCTCAATCACCCCGGGTAGAGTACAGTGGCATCATTATAGCTCACTGAAACCTCAAACACCTGGGCTCAAGCGATCCTCCTGCCTCAGCCTCCCGAGTAGCTGGGCCCATAGGCGCTCGCTATCACATTTGGCTAATTTTTTCTATTTTTAATAGAGATGGGGTCTCGCTCTTGCTTAGGCTGATGTCAAACTCCTAAGCTCAAGCAATTCTCCCGCCTTGGCCTCCCAGAGTGCTAGGATTACAGGCATGAGCCTCCGCGCCCCGCCAGCAAACTTTTCCAATAAAGGAGCAGACAGTAAATATTTTAGTCTTTGTGGGTCCTATGGCTTCTGCCAGAGCTACTCCGTTGCTCTAGCTCTAAAGCAGCCATAGGCAACACATAATAAATGGACATGGCTGTGTTCCAAGAAAATGTTATTTAGAATCACCAAAATTTTAATTTCATACAGTTTTCGCATCCCACAAAAAGTATATTCTTTTGATTCTCCCCTAACCATCCAAAAATGTAAAAACCATCCTTAGCTGGCAGGTTGTACAAAAGCAGGCAGAGAGCGTAGCTCGCCCACCCGGCCAATATAACAGACAAGAAGTCAACGCAGACGGGTGCGATTAAGTTGGATACCTGCAGTGAGGGGAATCTGGAAATTCTCCCGAGTGCTTCAGGTTTCTCAGTGAAGTAGGGTCCTAAGGATGAAGATGATGGAGAAGATACGGAAGGTTTGAGGAGAGAAGCACAGGCATAAAATACAGAGCATGAACTGACTGGGGAAATTTAAGTGGGCTGATTCGCCAGGCAGCATGAAGGTCCCCTCTGAGGTCTGCAGTCATGAATTTAAAATGAGACCTGCCCGGTGGGGTTGTGCTTTGCTCAGCCACAGTCAGTTGCAATGATGGGGACACACGGCTGTCAGAAAGTGGGGCTTTAACTTCAGCTGTGGTTTTGCTAAGGGAGGTTCAAGCCAGAGGGAGCCACAGAAGTTGAGAGTTTGTATAAGAGAGTGATTGTAATGACTGTAGGGTTGCCAGAGTTAGCAAATAAAAAGGATAGGCACAGTGGCACATGCCTGTAGCCCCCAGTTACTCCTGAGGTTGAGGCGGGAGGATTGCCTGAGTCTGGGAGTTTGAATCCAGCCTGGGCAACATAGTGAGACCCCATCTATAAAAAAAAACAGGATGTCTAGTTAAATTTGAATTTCAGACAAACAATTTTTTAGTATAAAAGTAGTATAAATCCTATGATTAGGAGGGAGAGAGAACAGGAAGCAGATGAGGGAGCACTACAAGTTGGAGGATCCGTGGATTGGAGGTTCTGGTGGGGAAAAGATTGTTGGAGAGGACTACCAGGCTACCAGAAAGGCACAGCTGAAATGCCAGAAGGTGGAGGCATGGAATCAAACGCTTGGCTTTGAGATTATGAGCAGCTGCAGTCACTGGTTATGACAAGGTTTAGGTCCAACCATGAGGGTGAGTGGGGGACACTGGGTGGAGAACAGGGTCGTTGGAGGTAAGGATTTCAAAGAACAGAGTTCAAAGGGACAGTCTGTTGATAATGCCGTAAAAAGACTGAAATAATTGCATGCTTACCATATGACCAACACTATGTAGGGACATGAAGTTAAGATTTTTAATAAGAGGGTCCCAGTCTAGGATGACTTATGGAATCTGCAGAGGCTGGAAAGGTCATTTAAAACTGGATGAAGGAGGCCTTTGCAATGTTATGCTAAGAAATTTAGTTTCATGGCACTCTCCTTCCTGCAGAGAAAGTAGCAAAATTAATTAAATCAGCACACTTCCTTCTCATTTGAAGTACCTGAATATGAACATGTTTTAAGTACTTAAGACACGTTTCTCTCTTAGTCCCCGGCCTTTTTATTCCAAAGTTAAAGGTAAGACATTCCAAGTGAGTAGTTCTTGGTTTTATTGCTATGTATATGTAGCCACGGGGGGTTGGTTGGATCATTAACCATACCTCTCTTTTATGTCATGATGTCATACAAATTGAGATTGGATAAACTGCAGTAAGTTATTTCTAAGGCATCATAATATTCTGGTTGCCTTTCTTTTAATATGGAAGTAATTTAGAAAATACTTTAAAGTCATAGTTTTTTGCATTTTTGTTTCCTGAAACAAGTGAGTAAAATCAGGCTGAATGAAAAGGGGACGGTTGAGCCCTTAAAATGTGCCTTGGGGACGTGTGGCTGTGCTGGGAGGCTGGCTAAAGAGGGCTGGGGAGGAGGCAGCAAGCAGTCCTTCATCTGACTAGGGGTGTAGGTAGGTTCAGACCCTTAAGGAGAAGGAGCAAGCCAACATTTTTTACTAATTAAGGACTCTACACTGCTTAAGTGTGCACACACTTCTACCCTTCCC
>NW_012148507.1:1365893-1367782 GCF_000956105.1 Propithecus coquereli
CATATTATGGGGGTACAAATGTTTAGGTTACATATATTGCCTTTGCCCACCCGAGTCCATCCCCCAAACAGTGCACACCACACCCATTAGTTGTGTATATACCCATCCCCTCCTTCCGCCTCCCATCTGCCCGACACTGATGAATGTTCCTGCTATATGTGCACTTAAATGTTGGTAAGTTAAGTCAGTTAATACTAATTTGACAGTGAGTGCATGTGGTGCTTTTTCTTCCATTCTTGGGATACTTCAACTAGTAAAATGGGCTCCAGCTCTATCCAGGCTAATACAAGAGGTGCTAGATCACCATTGTTTTTTGTGGCTGAGTAGAGCTCCATGGTATACATATACCACATTTTATTAATCCACTCATGTATTGATGGGCACTTGAATTGTTTCCACACCTTTGCAATTATGAATTGTGCTGCTATAAACATTCTAGCGCAGATGTCCTTTTTACAGAATGTCTTTTTTTCCTTTGAGTAGATGCCCAGTAATGGGATTGCTGAATCAAATGGTAGTTATACTTGTAGCTCTTTGTATCTCCATATTACTTTCCACTGAGGTTGTACTGTTTGCAGTTCCACCAGCAGTGTATGAGTGTTCCTATCTCTCCGCATCCACGCCAATATTTATTGTTTTGGGACTTTTTGATGAAGGTCATTCTCACTGGAGATAAGTGGTATCTCATTGTGGTTTTGATTTGCATTTCCCTGATTGGAGATGTTGAGCATTTCTTCATATGGTTTTTGGCCATTAGTCTATCTTCTTTTGAAAAGTTTCTGTTCGTGTCCTTTGCCCACTTTTTTTTTGTTTGATCACAATTATTTATTGTACCTTAAACATAATGGGGTTGTGATACATAATATAGTACATGTTTATGGGGTACATGTGGTATTTTGTTACCTGCATAGAATGTGTATTGATCACGTCAGGGTATCTGAGGTGTCCATCACTGATTACTTTTCACTTCTATGTGTTGGGAACAATTCAAGTCCTCTCTTCTAGCTACTTTGAAATACATAATACATTGTGGTTAACTACAGTCACCCTACTCTGCTCTGGAATAACAACTTATACATTTTATCTAACTGTATGTTTGTACCCGTTAACCTACCAGTCTTCATCACCCCACCCACATTTTTAGCCTCTGGTCACCATTATTCTACTCTCTAGCTGCATGAGATCAACTTTTTTAGCTCTCACATATGAGTGAGAACATGTGATACTTGTCTTTCTGTGCATGTGTTATTTCGCTTAACTAATGACCTAACAAATGTTTTTTGAGTGAATAAATGAGTACAGAATAGTGAAAGAAAACCTTAGGAATCTCCTAGGCTAACTTTGGCCTTTCACCCAGATTTGTAGCTTTGGGCAGGTTAATTAGCATCTCTGAACCTCAGTTTCCTCATATGAATGAGACTAATTTTGGCCAAGGTCTCCTCACCTTTTGCAAAGATTAAATGACACAGCACCTAACAATTAGGAATAGTGATTGTTCTTGTTACTGATAGGAGCCAAGTTTAGAAACAACTTTAGAATTTTTGTTAATAACAATAAATAAAAGTTAACTCTTAAATGTATGTATAACAGGCTCTAAGACAGCACTTCATTCTAGCTACAGGTAGAAAAAGATGTTACTCCCAACTGTTTAAATAGGAATGGAATCAAGGGTCACCATTGCCTCAGGCACAAGGAACAGCTTGCTTTTTTCCAGATTTCTGAATTCCACCCATGGCCAGGGGCCCTGCCCGCCCACCCCCAGCCTTTGCTTTTAGCTTCTGCTTTCTTCTTCTCTTTTTGTTTCTGCTTGAAAACCTCATCTTCCTTGTCCGCTTCTTGGGTTGTTTCAGGGGCTGCTTCTTGCCACCTTCATAGCCAGACATGGCAGA
>NW_012148507.1:1368702-1373857 GCF_000956105.1 Propithecus coquereli
TGAAAAAAAATAAAAAGTAGCAGGCTAAATAATGGAATAAGACTTCAGACCCAGACTGTCTGATACTGTCAGGTTTTAGTCTGAAATGTCGGTTCTTGGCATGCTTATGGCCGAAGAATGACCACACACGCCAAAGTTAAGCAAGCAAAAACATGAGGTTTATTGAGGAGAGAAAGATAAAATTATAGGGCAAGAACAAGATATAGGTTTACAGAATATGGTACCTATGCCACAGGTGACGACCGGACCCACTGTCGCAGCAGGGCAATCAAAAGGAAGGGCAAAGAGAGAGTGTGGCTATGGTCTGCGTCCTGTTTTATAGTGCCCGGATAGGGATCTCCCTTGTGGTTCAGAGGTCACCATGGAACCACTTTGATTGGACAGTTGGGAGTCACATGACCTGAGCCTTAACTACATATGTGAGTTCTAGGTCACTTTCCGGACTTTATGGTACCCGTGCTGCTTGGCCTGTGGGCTAGAGAGTCCTCTGCATCCTTTTGCAGCTGGCGCGCCAAGTTCTGATTGGCAGACTCATAGGATATTCCCTCCTCCCCCAGGAATAGAGAATTAGGGTGGGGCAGGACCAAGATGGGGGCAACAGCACCCACTTTCATCCCTAGGAGACCCGGAATCCCTTGCTATCTACCTAACAATACCAAAACCCATGTTATTTCTACTGTATCAAAATGTAGCCTATTCTTTTAGAATGTTAAAGTTAGAGTTGGCTTTAGAGGTTTAGTTCAACCTCCTACCCGGAGCCCAAATCTTCTCAGCAATAATTATCTCTAGATTTGGGGCAATAGTTATACCTCTTAAGACAGTCCAATTCATTTTGAATGGTGCTGATTATTCAAAAGTTCTTCTTTCCAAAAAAATGAAATCAGTTTCTATCAATTTCACTCGTTTGGCTCGGGGTCTGTTCTCTGGAGCTGGATTTCCCAGACTTAGTCCAGTGCTGGCCTGAAGGTGCGGCTGTGTCCTAGTGGTGGTTCCCCACACTGCACACTCAAGAAAAGCTTGCTGCATTGAATTTAGCTTTGCCCTTTCTCACAGTGACTGCTAACAGATGAAACAGCTTGCATTTCAATCCAAGGTCACTGCTGCTTTTGTGCTGTGAGATGCTGGCTCTAAGCCCTGGCCTGACAACCCTCCTGGGAAGATCGATTTATCCTCTCATTAATTCACTGAGTCAAGAAGTGTTTATTGAGTGCCTACTACATACCAGGCACTGTTGTAAATGCTGGGCCCATATCACTGGATAAAATAGATGCCTGCCTTTGTGGAGCTTATTTTCTAGTGTGAGAAAATGGAGAATGCATAATGAATATATAATCTTTTAGAAGGTGTTAAACACTGGGAGAAAAATGAATCGAGTAAGAGGAAGTGGGAGTGTCACAATGGGAAGTGTGATGGTTACCACTTAAATGGGTTGGCCACGTGAGTGAAGACAATGAGGGTGTGAGGAAGGCGGCTGTGTGGGTGTTGGGACAGAGCGGAGGAGGCAGGGGAAACAGTGCAGAGTCTGTGACGCTCGAGCATGCCTGGCGGGCTGGCGCACAGTGCCTAAGGCAGAGGTGATCCTCCAGCTGTGCTGTTCGATATGGTAAACCCTGGCAACGCATGGCTCACACTTGAGAGGTGGCTAGTCCAAATTGAAATGTGCTGCATGATTAAATGACATACTGTATTTCAAAGACTTTGAATGGGAAGTATAAAATTTCTCAATTTTTATATTGATAAAATAATACTTTAGAGATATTGGGTTAAATTTCATCTGTTTCTTTTTACTTTTTTTTTTTTTTGAGACAGGGTCTTTCTAACATTGCCCAAGTTGGAATGCAGTGGCGTGATCATAGCTCACTGAAACCTCAAACTCTTGGGCTCAAGCGATCCTCCTGCCTCAGCCTCCTGAGTAGCTGGGACTATAAGCGCTCGCCACCGTGCCCAGCTAATTTTTCTATTTCGTATAGAGACGGAGTCCCACTATGTTGCTCAGGCTTGTCTCCAACTCCTGGGCTGAAGTGATCCTTCTGCCTCAGCCTCCCAAAGTGCTGGGATTACAGGCATGAGCCACCGCACCTGACCTCTCTTTACTTGTTTAAATAGCGCCTAGGAAATTTAAAATGTCCCGTATGGCTTGCAGTATATTTCTATCAGACTTTGTTGGCACGTGGAGAAGCAGAGTGGTTGAGGGGAGAAGTCTGAGCTAGAGATATAAATGTGGGAATTACAGTTATATATCAAAGTGAGATTTAAAGTCAAGAGACTGGAGGGGCTCACCAAAGGAATGAGATTATGTTTAGAAAGAAGTCCAAGGACTGAGCCTCAGAGAACTTGGTGATTGGGGAGAAAAGGCAGAATCCACAAAGAAGTAGGAAGGGAGGAGGAGAAGCCAGATGGTGGTGCCCTGAGAGTCAGAGCAGAATGTGTCTCCAGAAGCTATTCGTCAGCTGCATTGAGTGCTGTCTCTAGATAAAGCTGAGATGAGGACAAAGAATTGACCAACGGATGCAGGTGACACAGAGGCCAAGAGGAGCTTCTTTAGAAGGGTCTTAGTGAAAGCCCGATTGCAGTGGGCGTAACTGGGAATAGCAGGAAAGGCTTTGGAGTTGGTGAGTATCAGTGAGTATGGAAACCCCAGGAATTTTACCAGAAAAGAGAAGAGAGAAATGAGATCATAGCTATAGAAAAGTGGGTCCAAAGAGGGATTATAAATAATAATAATGATAGAGCACAGCAAGTTTGTGCACTAATGGGAATAACCCAGTAGGGAGAGGAACATCGATGATGTGGCGAAAAGGCGGAAAATGGTGGAGTCATGTTCCGTGGGATGAGAGGGGATTTTACCTGGGGCATGAGAGAGGTCGCCCCGAGGAGGAGCCAGGGCCCCTCGCCGAGCTGACAAGCAGGAAGGCTGGCCATAAGGGCGCGGATGGGCGGGGGCGTTGTGGAAGTTCTGCGCGGCCACTGGGCTCTCTCAGGAAGTGGGAAGCGAAGCCGGTGGCGGAGTGAGGTGCAGCAGCTCGGCCCGGTGAGCTGAAGGTGTGGATTAGAAGAGCGCGAGAGCGAACCGACTGGGCAATACAGGATGATGTTTACGGACGTGGGTTCACAGTGAAGGCCCGGCTTTGTGGTACCTGCGAAGGTGCTGAGCGTGTATTCAAGGGAGTGATCTCAGCCATGCATTGACTCACTCAAACATTTGCTGCGCGCTCATCGCAGCCAGCAGTAATAAAACCGCTTTTCAGGCTCAGAGTCGCCACGCACCTGCGTGCTCCCGCACTGCCCCCCGATGGCCCTGGCAGGAACCGCGGCCGAGGCGCCGCGACACAAGGCTGCCACCTGCTGCCGCAAAGATGCCAGACTTTCCTGGCGAAAGGCTGGTCTTGTGCGGCCATTACCTCTGCCTTTCTCCACCTTTCACTTTTCAGTCCTTATTCTCAGTAACAAGCAAATTAGTCCCTGCTAAGGGATACTTTTTTCCCGGGACGGTTTTCATCTTAGCAGATAACTCAATATCAAAAAGCCCTCGAGAGCCACTGAAATGAAGTAGTCATTGAATTTCAAGCATCTGTGGAAAACCAATGCGGGAGATATTTTAGATGCAAGGATCCACGCTGTGTCCTCACATCCTACCCCATAGATGGGACACCACACCCAGAGTAATGAATTCTGTGCTTTTCTATCACGATTCATAAAATTTTGGGGGGGGTGGAGGGAATAGGATCTTGCTCTGTCACCCAGGCTGGAATGTAGTGGCATGATCATAGCTCCATGTAACCTCAAATTCCTGGGCTCAGGTGATCCTCACACCTCAGCCTCCCATGTAACTAGGACTACAGGTACATGCAACCACACCCAGCTAATTTTTTTTTTTTTTCTGTAGATTTGGGGCCTTCCTATGTTGCCCAGGCTGGTCTCAAACTCCTGGCCTCAAGCAATCTTGTCATCTTGGCCTCCCAAAGTGCTGGGATTACAAGTGTAAGCCACTGTATCTGGCTGCAATTCATATCAGATGTTAACTGAGAATCCATGATGCTCTAGATCCCAAATAATGCACTCATCACCCAGTGATTTGGTTTCAGAAACCTGGAATATTCTTCACTCTTCACACATATTTCCTGTGTTGATTAAAATTTTTACAAGGAGTCTTTTTTATAGTAGAAGTATTAGAGACCTTTAAAATTAAATAAGTTACCTGATAGGACTAGATAATGTATCAGGCTTTATTTTGCTAATATGTTAGGTTAGTTACCCCACAGCCAGGCCCAGAAGAGATGGAGCTACAAGTGGGTAAGTATTTTTCAGTTATTTCTTATTTTTATCGGAGTAATACCTGCATATAAATTTAAGTAGTAAAAAGGTGATGAAAAACTGCAAATAGCTGATCTGCCTTTTTCTTTTTCTTTTCTTTCTTTTTGAGACAGTGTCTCCCTCCATTGCCCTGAGTAGAGTGCCATGGCATCAGCCTAGCTCACAGTAACCTCAAACTCCTGGGCTTAAGCAGTCCTCCTGCCTCAGCCTCCTCCACACTCCCAGAGTGCTAGGATTACAGGCGTAAGCCACTGCACCCGATCTTGATCTGCCTTTTCTTGTCTCCCAGCCCTGTACCCATGGAAAATTACTCTTATTTCTTTGGGCAATTTCCCTTAGCATTTATTTCCTTGTTTCTGAATAATATGCTTATATTGTATCTCTCAACTTACTAGCTTTAGACTTTATTGATTCATCCCCCAAGATAATTATAAGATAAGTATTTTTGGTTAGTCAATGGTTAGCATTTACACTACTTCAACAAACAAATGTCATTCATTGCTGAGATATAATCGTTTGTTTTTCCTGGAGTTAATAATTGCCTCACTTTTTCATTTACCTGGTTTTATGTGGATCCATAATTAATTTTTATGAATGTCTGCCACACACTAATCAATAGTATCTTCCATACTCATAAATCTTTGCTTCTCATTTTTTGCTGAATATACCTCTATATTGATTAGGGTTCTCCAGAGAAATAGTACTAATGGATATGTGTGTGTGTGTGTGTGTGTGTGTGAGAAGAGAGAAGAGAGGGAGAGAGATCTCTACGGATGAGACTTGAGACTCAGGAAGCTGAATTTTTAACATGCTCCCCATGTAACACCAAAGCACACTGGAG
>NW_012148507.1:1375111-1379885 GCF_000956105.1 Propithecus coquereli
TGATTTAATTTTCCTACTTATCATGACTTTTTCATTTAGACTGTTATATATACTATTTCCCAGAGCCCTTTCTTGCTTTCTGATGGTTCTTCTTTTTTCTGTTGCCTCTTGGTTGCTCTATTTGCAAGGACCCTAATGGCATAATTGCTGCATCTTCTTGCACTGTTTCTCTTTCCTCTAAGACTTGGTTAGTTGGTTGGTTAGTTTTAAATCTCTCTTTTATTTTAGAGACTTTTCCCAAATGTGTAGTCATCCTTGACTGTCCATATTCACAAGTGAGGTCATTTTTTAATAAGCTAACTTGAAGTTCTATCTTGGATTTACTGGGTTCTCTATTAAGGGATCAGTCAGTGAATTACCCTATTCATTGGAAAGTCCTAAACTATTTGCACTTCTTATTTCTAAGGCCATTCAGTTTTTGCAGAAAGGAAGGGCCATCCATTTCCTATAGCCGGAAGTGGTATCCAGCCATAGACTTCACTGCTGACCTTCTGAGGACAGGATGGGGAAGACTGTATCTCCATGGTTCATTAATAGCCTTTCATTTAATCATGCTAATTTCAGTCTGGTGCTCACCCCAGCCCTCCCTGTTCTTTATGTCCCCAAATTCCAAACTTCTCCAAGTCCAAAGCTTTGGTTATTCAGTTTCCCAAGAGAACAGTCTCAGATCCCCTGTGGGTTGGGGAGTCTGATGAGTGGATAAAGAAGAATGACCCAACAGCTCAGTGCCTCAACATTCAACTGTTGCTTTTGTTTCATTCAAGTCTGGCCTTCCCGGTACTTGGGAAATCTAGTCACTAAGCCTAGTAACCCAGTTGCCTTTCTTCTCTTCCATATCCATCTCTGCTTAGGTTGTAACATTCTCCCTTGCTAAATCAGTTCCCCTGGTGTCTACTCTGTCTTCTAAAAATTCATTGAAATCTCTCCTCCATTGTGGCCTCCTAACTTCTTTTTTTTTTTTTTTTTGACCCTAATGCCTATTTATTTATTTATTTACTTTTATTTCAATAGATTTAGGGGTATAAGTTGTTTTTGGTTGCATGGATGAATTGTATAGTGGTAAAGTCTGGGCTTTTAGTGTACCTGTCACCCAATTAGTGTACATTGTGCCTGATGGATAACTTTTCATCCCTCACCCCCTCCTTACCCTCCCCCATTTGAGTCTCCAGTGTCCATTATACCACTCCAGATGCCCCTGTGTAGCCATAGCTTAGCTCCCAATTATAAGTGAGAACACGCGGTATGTGGTTTTCCATTCCTGAGTTACTTCACTTAAGATAATGGCCTCCAGGCCGGGCGCGGTGGCTCACGCCTGCCTGTAATCCTAGCTCTCTGGGAGGCCGAGGCGGGCGGATTGTTTGAGCTCAGGAGTTGAAACCAGCCTGAGCAAGAGCGAGACCCCATCTCTACTAAAAATAGAAAGAAATTAATTGGACAACTAAAAATATATAGAAACAGCTAGCCAGGCATGGTGGTGCATGCCTGTAGTCCCAGCTACTGGGAGGCGGGGGGGGGGAGGGCGCTGAGGCGGGAGGATCGCTTGAGCCCAGGAGTTTGAGGTTGCTGTGAGCTAGGATGACGCGACAGCACTCTAGCCCGGGCAACACAGTGAGACTTTCTCTCTAAAAAAAAAAAAAAAAAAAAGAAAGATAATGGCCTCCAGTTCCATCCAAGTTGCTGCAAAAGGCATAATTTAGTTCTTTTTAATGGCTGAGTAGTAGTGTTCCATGGTATACATATATACACACCACATTTTCATTATCTACTCATTGGTTGGTGGATACTTAGATTGATTCTGTATCTCTGCAACTGTGAATTGTGCTGTGATGAATGTATCAGTGCATGTGTCTTTTTTATATAATAACTTCTTTTCCTTTGGGTAGATACCCAGTAGTGGGATAGCTGGATTGAATGAATGGTAGGTCTACTTTTAGTTCTTTGAGGAATCTCCATACTATTTTCCATAGAGATTGTAGTATTATAATTTACATTCCCATGGGGTAAGATGGTATCTCATTGTGGTTTTAATTTTTGTTTCTCTGATGATTACTGTTGAGCATTTTTCCATATGTTTTTTGGCCATTTGAATATCTTCTTTTGAAAAATGTTCGTGTCATTTTCCCACTTTTTAAAGTGATTGTTTTTTTCTTGCTGAGTTTGGGTTCCTTATGGATTCTGGATATTGGTCCTTCGTTGGATGTATAGTTTACAAATATTTTCTCCCATTTTGTAGGTTATCTATTTATTGTGCTGATTATTTCTTTTTCTGTTCAGAAGCTTTTTAGTTTAGTTAAATCCCATTTATTTATTTTTGTTTTTGTTGCAATTGCTTTTGGGGTCTTAGTCATACATTCTTTTCCTATGTCAAAGTCCAGAAGAGTTTTTCCTAGGTTTTCCTCTGTAACTTTTATGGTTTCAGGTCTTAGATTTTAAATCTTTAATCTGTCTTGAATTAATTTTTGTGTATGCTGAGAGATGGGGATCCAGTTTCATTCTTCTGCATGTGGCTCTCCAATTTTCCTGGCACTGTTTATTGAGAAGGGCGTCCTTTCCTTTGTTTGTTGTTGTCTCTTTGTCGAAGATCAGTTGGTTGTAGGTATATGGCTTTATTTCTGGGTTCTCTATTCTGTTCCATTGGTCTGTGTGTCTACCTTTATGTCAGTACCATGCTGTTTTTGCCTAACACCATTTTAAATTCCTTTACACTTACTCTAACGATGTTTTCAGAAGGAGGGGAAATAAATGTGTGGGCAATCTGCCTTTTTTTGGTGTGGGGGACACACAGAGTCTCACTGTGTTGCCCAGGCTGATCTCAAACTCCCCCCACCTCAACCTCCTCAGTAGCAATCTGCCATTTTTAACTGTAAGTTCTAACTAGGCAAGTTTTCATGAGGAGACGGAGGTGGGGCTTTATCCGGGAAGGGGGCTCAGGTGGTGCACGGCAGGGCTGGGCATACTGGGTGGCCTGAAGGTACTGAGCCCCTGGGAAAAACTGAGAAAGGTGCAATCCAAGGGTATGCAGAGAGGAAACCCCAGAAGGTTGGAGCACTCAAGGGGCTGTCATAGTTTTACTCTGGGTAATCCTGCTTGAACCAACCATCATACATATAATCAATTTAATACCTACTTTTTCCAAACTAAGCACACAAATCGAAGGGCCATCAATTCTCTTCCCATCCAACCTGTACAACCCTCTCCTCTCCTCATCACTTTTTGTTGCTTTCTTCTCATTCTTGCAGGGTCTGTAACAGAACTTGGGGGTATTTTATTATTTTCTAAATATATATGTTAGCAGGCCTGATCTCACATAGACACACTTTCATATTTGAAAACAGATATTAGCTGTCAGGGGAAACTGTCACATAAAGTCATAGGATCAGAAGGACCTTAAGATGTTGTCTGGCTTGTATTTCTGTGCCTTAGGATGAAATTATACTTAGGAAATGACTTCAAATGCACATTCACAACTACTGAGAGATGGTAGGGACAGAGGGACAGAGCTGGAGATGGTGGTAAAAGACCCGTGTTGGTGTCCCTGACCCCACGTTGCCTGGCAACGAGCAGATGGCTGAGATCCTCAGGTTCTTCATCTGCAAAATTGCACAAACACTTGCCCTGCCTGTCTTGTAAGGTTGCTGCAAAATCAAATGTGGTAATTTAGATGAAAACATTTCTTAATTGTATACCATGCTGGTGTATTTATAGATAAGTTAATGGAATTTTCCAGGAACTTTACAAGGTGTTATGTGGAATGTGAGGTTAGAAGTGGTACAGTTTCTGACCTTATGACACTTAAAATTTAGTAATATCTCTTTAGAGAAGAGGGTAAAACAACAGATGCAAATCTGGCTTATTTTTTAACACTGGAATTTGCTTCTCAAACTTGAAGTAACTCAGTGCATACTTCTCTGATTCGTGACTGCTGCCATTAGCTCTAGTTTGCTTTTTTTCTTTGCCTACAGCATATCATACCAGATTGTAATTGCAATAGTATTCAGAGTTGCTCTAACCTGTAAACAAAGGCTTATAAAATTTGGGTGATGAAACAACCCTAATGTATATCAATGGATAAATGCATAAACAAAATGTGGTATATACATACAATGGGATATTTATTCAGCCTTAATAAGGAAGGAAATTCTGATAGATGCTATAGCATGGGTGACCCTTGGGCATTACACCAAGTGAAATAAACTTAGTCACAAAAAGACAAATACTGTATGATTCCAATTAGTAAAGACATAAGGTAGAATGATGATTGTCAAGGGCTGAGGGAAAGGAGTTATTGTTTGATAGGCACAGAGTTTCGGTTTTGCAGGATAAAAAGAGTTCTGGAGTTAGATGGTGGTGATTGTTGCTCAGCAATGTAATGTACTTAGTATTACTCAACTGTACACTTAAAAATGGTTATGATGGTAAATTTTATGTTATTTGTATTTTGTAACAATTTTTTAAAAAAATAATGAAATACTAATACATGCTACAACATGGATGAATATTTAAAACATTGTGTTAAGTGAAATAAGTCAGATGCAAAAGATCACAAATTATATGATTCCATTTATATGAGGTTCCTAGACTAGGCCAATTCATAGAGACAGAAAGTGGAATAGTGTTTCCCAGGGGCTGGGGGTTGGGGAATGAAGAGTTACTGTTTAATGGGTACAGAGTTTCAGTTTGGGATGAAGAAAAGATTCTGGAGATGGATGGTAGCTATGGTTGTACATCACTGTGACTGTACTTAATGCCACCAAACTGTACATTTGAAAATGTT
>NW_012148507.1:1392120-1394345 GCF_000956105.1 Propithecus coquereli
AAAAAAAAAAAAAAAAAACAAGAATTATCCTGCCTGAAATGCTTACGGCACCACTGCTGATGGAAGAAACTGTGATGATCTCTATAGGCAGGCCTCAGAGGGGTAGGGAATGGAAGACTGGGTGCTGAGAAATCCAATCATTGGTGGTTGAGGTCAATTACCAAGCAACAGGGCCTTTAGCAACCCGGCTTAAGGCAGGATTCTTGTGTCCAGAGCAGAGGCACAGGGTGGAAAGAGTGACATGGAACTCTGAGGATCCAGGAGCTGAGACATACTCCAGACATTGACAGCACAGGGCTCCTCGTGCAGAACCGTGATCAACAGGCCTGTGTCTACATTCTGCCCCAGCTCTCCTACTCAGACACTTATGCGATATTATTTCTCTGAGCCTAGATTTCCTCCTCCATAAAAGAGGCATCGTAAAAATAGAAGCTACCTGATAGGGATGCTGTAAGGATGTAGTGCGATAATACAGGAGGTGCTTGGCGTGGCCCCTGACTCACTGTGGGTGTTCGGTCAAGGGCAGCTGCTAATGATTATTATTCATAGCAATGACAGATACAATTGGAAGAACTTGGTAATAGGTTGGGACCTTGGCCTTAAGAAAGCAAATATGCCATTACCACTCTGGGACATAATGTCACAGCTCCATCAGAGTATTGAGATAGAGCCCTCAGTTCCCTCCTGGGTCACAGTAGGGCTGGTTCTTGGGACAAGGATGGCTCTGATGCTGCAGCTGGGAATCAGCAGGTCTCTCTGTGAGGAGAAGGAAATTGGGAGATACCAACTTTGTCATGAAGGAACTAGCAGCCCTGCTGGGAAGCTAAGACCAACACTCATCAACAGTTAAAAAGCAACAGTGGCTGGGTGCAGTGGCTCATGCCTGTAATCCTAGCACTCTGGGAGGCTGAGGCAGGAAGATTGCTAGAGGCCAGGAGTTCAAGACGAGCCTGAGCAAGAGTGAGACCCCATCTCTACAAAAAATAGAAAAATCAGTCAGGCGTGGTGGTGTGCCCCTGTAGTCCCAGATACCTGGGAGGCTAAGGCAGGAGGATTGCTCGAGCCCAGGAATTTGAGGTTGCTGTGAGCTATGATGACCCCAGTGTACTCTAGCCTTGGCGACAGAGCGAGACGCTTGTCTCGAAAAAAAAAAAAGCAATAGTATGTACAGTAGGATTATAACTATGCAGATCATATCTGTTTGGTTATGTACATAGGGGAAAACAAAAGTCTGAAAGGACATGACCAAAATGTTAGCAGTAGGAATCTATGGGAGGTGAGAATATGACTTTTTTGAAAAAAAAAAAAAAATCTTGAATTTGTTTTCTAATTTGAAAAAAATGTTAGTCCTAAGTGATATAAAACAGCATATAATTCAGAGTTAAGAGTTCTGGAACACCCCAGAAATAAATCATGTGTTCCAGAATAGTGTAGGAAGATCTCAAAAGGGGGTGGCATTTCAGGGATCCCGCAGGATGGCTCGGGTTCAGATGTGTGGGTGGGAAGACATTCTAGGGAGCCCCGAAGCAAGTGGGTGAGCACGACGGATGTGCCTGTTAGCAGCTTATTGCCTCTCAGCCCTAAGTCCACTCTTTGCCTTGCTGTGTGACTCTGAAGCTAGACCCTGTAGACATTTCTCTTTTGCCAGTTGGCACAATCATAGGTTTTGTCCTGATAACAGTGTGTTTAAGGGATGGAGAAAGATCCTTCTGAGCAAGGAAGAGACTACAGATAAGGTGCAAGAAAATTACGCAGGGTCTTAAACTGCAGGCAGAAGAAGGGTTCATTCATGAACTGAAAGACCAGTGAGAAACCTTCTCAGCATTGCCGAAGGGCTCTTAGGGGCTGCCCCACACGACTATGAGGCTGCCCAAGTTTTTGCCTTCCATTCTGCTCGTTCCTTCCTGCCAAGCCTCGCCTCTGACAGTCTGGACCTTCCTGACGGGCACTGACCCCTAGTCACGTTGTCCATGATCCTGCCACTGCCTCAAACACCCTCTTCCATTCCTTGGTGCCTTGATATGTATCTATTAATATTTGTTCTTCAGAAGGCCAATCAGGCATCGTTTGGTGAGTTTCCCCTGATCTTCCCTCCAACTTAATAACTTTTTCTTTTACATTACTTCGAGACTGCCTCTATTCCATGCATCAAATTACATTGAATTTGTTTAGTATCTTTGTTCAACTTTTTTATTAGACTGGACTTCTTTTTTTTTTTTTTTTTT
>NW_012148507.1:1394395-1396451 GCF_000956105.1 Propithecus coquereli
TACTTACACCTATAGTCCCAGCTACTCAGGAGGCTGAGGCAGGAGCTTGAGCCCAGGAGTTCCAGGCTAGCCTGGGCAACACAGCAAGACCTTGTAGCTAAAAAAAATTCAGAGAAAGAAAAAAGAGGAAGAAATGTAATAATTTTCTCAATTCCGATTTTAGCCACATTTTTATTAACCTGTAGGATATCCCATTTCTTGCCTTTTAGCACACACAAAAAAAGGAACGGCTAACTATGTATAGGAAATTAGAAACACTCCACCACTATAAATTTGTTTGTTTTTTATTTTCTCCATTTTTAGGGATTAACACTTGAGTTCATGGTTGTGATTTTGATGATACCTATACATATGCCAGTCTTCATTTCTATTGGTAAAACAGTTCTCAAATCTTACAATTAAATATTTTAAAACTTCACAGTATTTCCCAAAGAGTCCCATGACATCTAGGGGCTCTGATCAAATAGGGATCTCAACAGTCAACCTGCTTTGTCTTTTCTGCCCAGAGATTTAGAAAGAGAACACTAGGTTAGCCTCATATCTCAGATGATGCTCAGAATCCAATTTAACAGGATGTGGTTTGGTCTTTAGAAATGAAGGATATTATATAGAACTTGGAGAAACTGCACGTGAAAGCCACAGATGGCTTACAATTTGAGAAACCATAAAGGAAAAACCCAAAGTTCAGTTTTACACAGCATGGAAAAGTGGCCTCTGATTGGTGCCTTGATTACCTGCTTTAGCAATTGCACATGCTGGGTAAGTGTCTAATGGGGCTAACAATCACCGTTCTCTGTGTCCTGCACGTTGATTTTCAGGTGAGACGTTATGAAGAATTTCCTAATTTTAGGGCATGTCAGAGAAGTCACTTTGGATGTCCCCTTTTTAGAAGCATAAATGAAAAGGAGAGTGGTTTATTTTGAAGTCTGGGCTAGATGCAGGCTTGCCTAGACTAGGAGGATGGGAAATGCATTAGCCAATCTCTAATAGGGGTAAGTTGATGACACCCAATTCCAAAGAGTGAAAGCATAACAGATATTTGTTGGGTCACACGATTGGAATGGAGAGGATTGGAGCTGGCCTCGGGCTTGACTGTGTCCAGCTCTCTCTCCTTCCCTGCCTTTGTCCATCTCTTGCCTCTCGTTGACCCTATTCTCTCAGATTCTCCATGTGGCTGCAGAGATGACCATCAGCAAGTCTGAGGTCAGGCTTACAACTGGGCATCTGAGATGAAAGAGCAATCCCTCCACCTCTAATTTCTAAAATTCCAGGGAAAGTCAGTAGGTCGGGCCCCATGCCAGAAAGGACAGAAAGTTCTAATAATGGACAGCCTCAGGGGAAAAGCAATTTCCTAAAAAATGGTGAGGTAAGGAGGCAGGTGAATGTTGATACCAGAAGGGATCAGAATGTGAGATAGACATACTTTACCATGAAGAAAATGACTTTTCACATCATTCTTCTCTAGTTGATATTCCTCCTTTGACCAAGGTCAGTTTGCTGATGCCAAGAGATTGAGCTTGTAAACATCAAGTTACTTTCCCTCTTTGTGCCTCAGTTTCCCCATAGTAATATAGCTCAATAATACTATTGCTCACTTTGGCAGCACATATACTAAAACTGGAACCATACGGAGAAGATTAGCATGGCCTCTGCACAATGAGGACACACATGTTCGTGAAGTGTTGCATATTTTTTTCTAATATTTGATATTAAAGTAGGATGACTATAGTTAACAACAACAAACAGCTATGTTTCAAAATAGCTAGAAGAGAGGACTTGAGATGTTCCCAACACATAGAAATGATAAATTATTGAGGTGATGACACCCAGACTTGATCATTACACAGTCTACATGTAACTAAATGTCACATTACCCAATACATACATATAAAATTATGTATCAATTTTAAAAAACTGTATTTCATAAGGTGGTTATGAGGATTAAGTGTTTGGAACAATGCCTGACACATAATAAGTGCTAAATAAAAGCCCACAGTGTAGGGACTGGGCAAGTGGGTGAAACTGGAGCCAGGAACATCCGTTGAGATAGGATAGA
>NW_012148507.1:1396501-1401838 GCF_000956105.1 Propithecus coquereli
AGCCTGGGCAACACAGAGAGACCTCATCTCTTAAAAAGTTTAAAAGGGTAAATTTTATGTAAGGTATATTTACCATAATAAAAAATGAAGAAAAAACTTAAATGCATTTGTAAATGTTCAAATTCAGGAGCATGCTCAGAAATAAAATCAGATGTGCATGCTTCTCTGGAGTTTTACACATCTGCCGTGCAGTAGCAGGCACCCAATATGCTGGAGGAACGGTGTTGAATTTTACTGGATTCCTACATAACAATTTTCAAGTGATTTCATGGCTGAAATTGTTCTCAAGGCCGAGTTTTCTGGACAAAATTTGGAGGCATTAAAGGAATGATGACTAAGGTTTCGATAAATACTAAGTTCTAACTATTACATTAGAGAAAAGGTAGAATTCTAGGCACTACACTTTCAAGAGGAAGATACATTTCAGTTGAGTTCTATTCCTAGCCTTCTAAATGACTGGGATTTTTGGTAAATGACAGCCCTTCCACTAGCGGGGATCTTGGGCAATCATCTGGCCCAGCCCATGCCTTCAGGCAGGTAAGATAACACTGTCCCGTTTTGCAGATGAGGCAATCCTGGTGCCCAGAGAGGTAAAGAAGCTTTTTTCAAGTTACACAGCCAATGGAGGAGTGGTGTCCAGAACTCAGGACTCCTGCCTCCCAGGGCCTGTGCTCTTTTTCTTCCGTGTCATGCTCTGTTTTACGTAACTTCTCTGGGTCTCTGTTTTTCTACTACATTCTAGAGTTAAAATATTAGCCATCCTAATTGTTGTGCAAAAATTCTTTGAGTGTCCCAGGTAGTTGCTTATCTAGGTACAGATGAACGATCAAAAAGCTTTTACAGGGGAGATGTGGTAGTTATCTGCAATCCAGTCCTGGATTCAGAATCTGAAGACAGGAATCTGAGCATGTGATCTGGATGAACTGGTTAATCTTTCTGAATCTCAGGTTCCTCATCTGTTTAAAAGCATGCCAACTCAAAGCATTTTTGTGAGAGTTAACTGAGATTTGTTTGTGAATGAATTTGGCAGAGTACAAAGCAGTGGTGTGGTGCAGGGAGTCTTGGGGGCCCCCCAGACCCTTTCAGGAGGTTTTCAAGACCAAAACTCTTTTCGTGATCATACTAAGATGTTATTTGTCTTTCTTCACTGTAAATCAATCACAAATGTACGGCAGAGTTTCCAGAGGCTATGGTGCATATCATATTTGTAATGGATTGAATGCAGAAGGGTATAGGAGATATCTAGTTGTCTTCTAATAGGTCAGACATTCAAGAGATTTACAAATACATTAAGCATTGTTATTCTTCGCATTGATTTTTTTGTTTTGGAGATATAGTATTTTCCCTAAAAATGTTATTTATGTTAAAATGTAACAGGTTGTTACTGTTGTTTTAGATTAATTAATAAACATTTAAAATTTTTCAATTCTAAGTTCTAATATGGTAATTATTGTCAGATATAATCACATAAACAAAGCTCTTTGAGGTTCTCATGAATTTTTAAGACTATAAACTGGTCCTAAGACAAAAATATTGGAGAACCACTTCTATAAAGTACTGTGTGAATAGTGGATGTTTTTACTTCATATCATTGACTTTAAAAAAGTATCACATGATGAAAAAGGATGCATGCTTCTTATACAAAATTTAGAAAATTATAAATATAAAAAAGGAAACAAACATCAGTAAGCCTATAATTCAAAAAATAAGTCACTATTTCTGATGAATTTTTCTCAGTATTCTTTAATTGTCAACATCTAACCTGTAATTTTGCCAGGCTTCAGAGTTTAAATTGGAGTGACATTGGACTGTATTCTGCAGGCCCTTGAGCCTACCTGCAGGACCTCACCTCTATTTTAGGTATTTCCAATTGTGTCTTCTTTAGCAGGTGTCTCCTGTGTGCTCATCAACGTGTCTTCTTAGTTACCACATAGCATCTGCCATTTTTATCTTCTACTCTTCTAGCCCTTGTTAGGGATATTGGTTGCTAAGGTCTCAATGGCCTGCCAAAGAGGATACCTCAGTTGCACCAAGTTATGTTGTCTCCCATGAGCTCTGCTGGGTGCCCCCATGGCTGATGGGTGGGAGCTTGAGCTACAGAAGTGGTGGGTGCTGTGTCCGCTGGAATCAGTCCTGGGTATCCCCAAGTGGGCAGCGTTTCCCTCACCTTGAGTGGAATTTGGTCATATGGATATTGATGGTGTGCAGTGTGCAGTGACTGAGAACTTCTCTTTCCTTTTCCTTATCATCTTCCTCCCTTTGATTTCTGCTGTCTTTCTAGTCCTGAGATGGAAGCCCATGGGAGGTAGAAATGGGGCAGTTTAGACACAGTGCTGAATATCATCACAAATAGCCCTCCCTCTGATGACCAAGACTTAGTTCTTTAGGTACTTAGTACTTTATAGCACTAAGTACTAAGCAGCAGTTCTCAAACTTTTTTGGTCTCAAGACCAGCTTAGACTCTTAAAAATTCATGAGTCCCAGCTACTTGGGAGGCTGAGGCAGGAGGATTGCTTGAGCCTAGGAGTTTGAGACTAGCCTGGGCAACATAGTGAGACCCTGTCTTTAAAAAAAAAAAAATCATGAAGATCTCAAAAAGCTTTTGTTTATGTGCTATCAATATTTACCATGTTATAAATTAAAACTGAAAATATTTTGAAATATTTATTAATCATCTAAAATAACAGTAACAACCGATTACATTTTAGCATAACATTTGTATGAAAAAGAATCACGGTTGGATACCTTACTCCCTTGTGGAAATTGTGGGTTCACATTCTTGCTTTGTTTGGTCATTGTTTTTAAATTTTAGAAAGTTGGTGTTGATTTCCCAATTTGCAAGATTATTTAAGAAATGAGCTGGGCAGGGTAGCTTACTTACACCTATAGTCCCAGCTACTCAGGAGGCTGAGGCAGGAGCTTGAGCCCAGGAGTTCCAGGCTAGCCTGGGCAACACAGCAAGACCTTGTAGCTAAAAAAAATTCAGAGAAAGAAAAAAGAGGAAGAAATGTAATAATTTTCTCAATTCCGATTTTAGCCACATTTTTATTAACCTGTAGGATATCCCATTTCTTGCCTTTTAGCACACACAAAAAAAGGAACGGCTAACTATGTATAGGAAATTAGAAACACTCCACCACTATAAATTTGTTTGTTTTTTATTTTCTCCATTTTTAGGGATTAACACTTGAGTTCATGGTTGTGATTTTGATGATACCTATACATATGCCAGTCTTCATTTCTATTGGTAAAACAGTTCTCAAATCTTACAATTAAATATTTTAAAACTTCACAGTATTTCCCAAAGAGTCCCATGACATCTAGGGGCTCCGATCAAATAGGGATCTCAACAGTCAACCTGCTTTGTCTTTTCTGCCCAGAGATTTAGAAAGAGAACACTAGGTTAGCCTCATATCTCAGATGATGCTCAGAATCCAATTTAACAGGATGTGGTTTGGTCTTTAGAAATGAAGGATATTATATAGAACTTGGAGAAACTGCACGTGAAAGCCACAGATGGCTTACAATTTGAGAAACCATAAAGGAAAAACCCAAAGTTCAGTTTTACACAGCATGGAAAAGTGGCCTCTGATTGGTGCCTTGATTACCTGCTTTAGCAATTGCACATGCTGGGTAAGCGTCTAATGGGGCTAACAATCACCGTTCTCTGTGTCCTGCACGTTGATTTTCAGGTGAGACGTTATGAAGAATTTCCTAATTTTAGGGCATGTCAGAGAAGTCACTTTGGATGTCCCCTTTTTAGAAGCATAAATGAAAAGGAGAGTGGTTTATTTTGAAGTCTGGGCTAGATGCAGGCTTGCCTAGACTAGGAGGATGGGAAATGCATTAGCCAATCTCTAATAGGGGTAAGTTGATGACACCCAATTCCAAAGAGTGAAAGCATAACAGATATTTGTTGGGTCACACGATTGGAATGGAGAGGATTGGAGCTGGCCTCGGGCTTGACTGTGTCCAGCTCTCTCTCCTTCCCTGCCTTTGTCCATCTCTTGCCTCTCGTTGACCCTATTCTCTCAGATTCTCCATGTGGCTGCAGAGATGACCATCAGCAAGTCTGAGGTCAGGCTTACAACTGGGCATCTGAGATGAAAGAGCAATCCCTCCACCTCTAATTTCTAAAATTCCAGGGAAAGTCAGTAGGTCGGGCCCCATGCCAGAAAGGACAGAAAGTTCTAATAATGGACAGCCTCAGGGGAAAAGCAATTTCCTAAAAAATGGTGAGGTAAGGAGGCAGGTGAATGTTGATACCAGAAGGGATCAGAATGTGAGATAGACATACTTTACCATGAAGAAAATGACTTTTCACATCATTCTTCTCTAGTTGATATTCCTCCTTTGACCAAGGTCAGTTTGCTGATGCCAAGAGATTGAGCTTGTAAACATCAAGTTACTTTCCCTCTTTGTGCCTCAGTTTCCCCATAGTAATATAGCTCAATAATACTATTGCTCACTTTGGCAGCACATATACTAAAACTGGAACCATACGGAGAAGATTAGCATGGCCTCTGCACAATGAGGACACACATGTTCGTGAAGTGTTGCATATTTTTTTCTAATATTTGATATTAAAGTAGGATGACTATAGTTAACAACAACAAACAGCTATGTTTCAAAATAGCTAGAAGAGAGGACTTGAGATGTTCCCAACACATAGAAATGATAAATTATTGAGGTGATGACACCCAGACTTGATCATTACACAGTCTACATGTAACCAAATGTCACATTACCCAATACATACATATAAAATTATGTATCAATTTTAAAAAACTGTATTTCATAAGGTGGTTATGAGGATTAAGTGTTTGGAACAATGCCTGACACATAATAAGTGCTAAATAAAAGCCCACAGTGTAGGGACTGGGCAAGTGGGTGAAACTGGAGCCAGGAACATCCGTTGAGATAGGATAGATACTGGGAGGATAGACACAGTAGAAAGTGCAGAAGAAGTTCATCCTTTAGATGGAATAAGGTATCTGAAGGCTGTGAACTGGAAACCACAGGTGGCATGCAGTCTGGGCAAACCCATCAGCCCTGAGGGTCTGGCATAATCCTTGTCATGAACCAGAGGCAGCACGACGCTGCTCTCTCCCCCTGGGGCTCTGAGCACGTGGAAGTGTGAAGGTAGCCCGTCATGACAGACATTGTGAGTTGGACGTTGCTGGCATCTAGTGTCTGGGATTCGGTGCATGGGACAGTCATACACAAAGAAGAATTATCCTGCCTTGGCCAGGCGTGGTGGCTCACGCCTGTAATCCTAGCTCTCTGGGAGGCCGAGGCGGGTGGATTGTTTGAGCTCAGGAGTTCGAAACCAGCCTG
>NW_012148507.1:1410923-1417809 GCF_000956105.1 Propithecus coquereli
AAAAAAAAAAAAAAAAAAACCAAAAAACTGCCTTCAGCATTTGGCTATAAAGAGTTGACTATTAATCTGTTGAGACCTAGAAAGAAATTGGTGAGGGTCCTAGCTGGGTAAACTCCTCCCCTAGAGGTTTAGCTGGACATCTGACTGAGAAATTTTAAGAGGAGAAGCTAAGACCTACAATTTGAGTGGGTCTTCCCTACCAGATTCCTCCAGCTATAGACAGAGGCAAAGACAGGGCTATTTCCCTTCTCTTTCTAAGTTGACTTGGCTCAGGTTTCACTCACTTTAGCTAGCCGGTCTGATAAAATCCATGATAATTTATCTATCTATAAATTGACTCTTCATTATGCACAAGTCCCCATACAACCTTATTTGCCATAGTAATGATTTTAACCCAAATTATGTCCAACTGGAATGTCCAAATGATAGTGTGCTTTTGTGGGATACAGCATGCTCTTCTAGAACTTTTGTAAGTCCCACACGCAAACACACACTGGGTTGCTTTTCAGATATAGAGTGACTTTCATTTCATGTTTTCTTTGCCTTCATCTTTGGGAATTGACTTGTTAACACTTAATGTGATTGAAAGCATTAGTTGTTGAAAACTGACTTTGTATGTGTATTATTCCTGACTTCTTTATCTTCCATTCTTGGCACTTAAGATGCTTTCACTGGAAATTGTTTGAAAAAATGACTAGGAAGGCTAAGGCTGGAGACCACCAGTACCAGGTATGAAAAAGTCAGTCCAGTTCGCCTGATTCTGGGTAACAAGAAATTGAATTATCCCACACAGGGGAGAGAGAATGGAGATTCCACTGTCTTGATTTGTAACTATTTCAGATTTTCACTCTAATGAAGACTTTTCTTTTGTTTCTCTTCATGCTTCTTTTTAAATTCCCCCTACATCCTCTCTTGGTAGGTCTTGGGAGAACTAGAGGACAAAAAATGTGCCCTACTTCCCCTTCATTTAAGGATGTTTCAGGAAACCACAGCTGGATCATGCAAATATCCGTTTTGAGGATTTGTGTTTGTAGTTTCTCTGAATGGGTATTACCATTATTGTAAATGCTTTGAGGGAAACTTGAAATTTTAATTACTCTTCGATCAGGGACCTATATTTCCACCTAGTCCTAATTTTATGATTGCAGCTCCTGAATAGAAGCTGGACAGACACAAAATCAAGAGTTGAAGTGAACAGATAGAAGACCTTGCAATGTTACATTCTAGAACAGGGGTTTTAATGGCGTCTGAGAACTCCCTGAAATGGAGTCTGAGAACTCCCTGAAATGGTGGGTGACCCTGTGTCTTAACATGCATTTTTTCTGGGACAGAGGATCCATATCATTTGCCAGATCCATAAACAAGAAAGGGAGAACCACTACCCTGCAGGGAAACTTGAGGCTCATAAAAGTTCGTGTTCTAACATGAATTTTCAAAAATGAAAGTATTTGCAGCTACCCAAGACATAAAACTGAGAAATGTACAAAAATATACATTCGGTTTTGGAGATGTATCATTTATAGTTCATAGATAGAGAGCCAAGATTGTTTGTAGAAATAGCTAATGCCATTCAATTTGTTAAATATATCAGAGAAATGATTAAAATGCAAATATCCCTTAATATTTTCTGAGCAGAGGCCCTATCCTCATCTGGGTTTATGCTGATTCTGGAATCATATCCAGAACCAGTTGAGGTGAAAAATAAAAGGACTAGGAAAGATTTCCAGACATTAGATTTTATATTTTGTGAGCACATCTGGAGACGGGTGTACTAGGAAAAGCACAGGACTTGGAGACAAAATCCCTGGATTTGAATTCTAGTTCCACCTCTTTCTATTTGTAGAGCCCTGGGGAGTCATTTATCTTTTCTGAAACTCCTTTTCCTCTTTTGAAAATGAGGGGGTTGCACCAAATAGTCTCTTATGTACCTAGTCTAATAGACTAGGATTCTAGAAATATCAGCTTCATGCCTGGCATATATTGAACAATAAACGATGAAAAAGGAATTCCTTAACAAATGGCTCCATTGCTTATGATCTGTGTGACTTTGGACAAATTGATTTTCTTAAGTCTTGGTTACCTCGTCTGTAAAATGAAAACAGGAATTCCTCGCATCGCCTGCCTCAGTCTCTAAGCTGTTTAGAGCAGTGTTCCTTCAATGTGTTCTCAGAGTACAATTTGTGAAGAAAGAGGAAGGGCAATACTAGGTTCAACAAAGTGAAGCAGATTTCTCTACTGCAGACTTGGAGCCTTTTTCACCGTCCTGTGCATTGGTGGCTCCCACCAGGAGGCTGTGTTAGGTGGTGTTGCCCCAACTTATTTTTGACCACCTGGAGCCTCTCAGGTGATTGATGTTCCTCAGACACCTGTTTGAGCATTAAAAAATGTGGTTTAAAATTCGATGGCTTGTTATTATGAGAAATTTTCCCAATTTCATTCTCTGTCCTGCCTATAGAAAGAGTTCCTGGTTTATTTTTTATAATTTTGTATTTTTGCCACAATTATTACTTCTGTAACACGTAGGCAAATTCCTTTTCCGTTCATGCTCTCACATGCTTCGAGTTTCAAGATAGTTACCCAAGTGCCAATTACATCTTCTGTTCCGAGAAACTCCACATTCCTTTAAATACCTCAGATATGCCAAGGTTTATGGGTTAATTGTTTTTCATTAATTAATTTATTTTTTAGAGACAAGGTCTTGCTCTGTCACCCAGGCTGGAGTATAGTGGCACAAGCAGCCTTGAGTTCCTGGGCTCATGAAATCCCCCTGCCTCAGCTTCCTGGGTAGCTGGTACTACAGGTGCATGGCACCATGCCCAGCTAATTTTTAAATATTTTTGTAGAGACAGGGTCTTGCACGTTGCCCAGGCTGGTCATGAACTCCTGGCCTCAAGCGATCGTCCTGTCTTGGCCTCCCAAAGTGCTAGGATTACGGGTGTGAGCCACCGCACCTGGCCTTACAGGTTAGTTTTTGACAACAGTGAGCAGTAATGTCCTCACCGCAACATCATTTTTGAGTGGCTAGAATGTACCAGACATTGTAGCAGGCTCAGGGATACCAGGGCCACTGAGCTATGTTGATGTGCATGGAAGGGCTCATGATCTTCTAAGCTAGTGGAATAAGATCACTTCCCAAATGGAGAATCAATGCCATGTAGAAAATGCTAGAGGAGCTTAAAAGAGAGGGTGTGTAATTGTAACTTAGCATCACTCTGGCCTGGGGAACAAGGCAGAGACTCTGGCAAATGGCTTTGACGATCAAGGCCCTTGTAGGGCACCCAGGTCTGGAGGCTCTTAAGTGTCTTCACTTGAGGGAGTTGCGCGTGGGCATTCAGCAAGGAGATCTGGAATGCTATTGGCCGGAAAGGTATTTGGAAGGAGGCTATACCAGGAGGACTCAGTTATCTTACAGATAGCCAGAAGCCATAAGGCTTGTGACTTGGAAAGCATCATGATCAGATTCTAGAGCTTAGAAAGACCCCAAGCCTTCCAACTGTACATGCCCTCAGTAAATCTTTCCTCCCCTGTATCAGTTTCATGCACATTTCCTCCTCCTTTTAGTTGCATATGTCTTTACAAATCTTCGTTTCACTTGTTTCTGGCCACTCCTCTATTTTGATTCCATTTCTCTTTAATACAAGCCCAGGGGAGTCACCCCAGAACTGCCGGCACTTGACTTATTCAAAACCATCATTGATGAAAGTCTGTTTATTCCAGCCAATGTAATAAGACTAATTGTACTTTCCTTTCCTATTCCCCTTAAATTACATTTGCACTTGGAAAGTTCAAATATAATTACTTTACAGTTTGCTGTGTCCAAGCCCCAAATGTCTGGTGCTGATTTAGTCTTACCTTCGTGAAAAATGTGGACTACGTGGTCCTGCAGAATGTCACACTCCCGTTAATACTGGTTGCAATACTTATGAGAAAGCTTTGACTCTCTAAGAAATTTCTTTTTTCTGGTTGAACATTGAGGAAAAAATTCAGGGTTTTTTTCCTTCTAAATAGAAGGAGAGAGGAGAGCACCCACTCCATTTCTAACACTGCCAGTTTCTCTAAGTAGAAGTACGAGTTATTCCAATAGCACCACAGCTGACAAACACCCTAAACCATTTTGTTCCTAAGCACTGAGCAGTTTTGAGACTAAACCCATGGCCAAAGCCATTAACTCACACAATTGCAAATTTAAGTACCTTTTTTTTTTTTTTTTTTTTTTTAGCAGAGAAAACGTTCTCTTAAATAGAATAGTAGAGTTAACTGCAAGGGGGCCACAGCTCTGATTTGTTCATTTCTGGACTGTGATTTTAGTAGCAAAATTTCCTTTGTCCCTGCAGAGGATGAGCTGAAAATTATAAGCAAATGTGAATATCTGAGCTCTTCTTGTGAATTAATGTGGCCAAATGTAATCAGAATGAGGCACTTGTAGTAATCATGTGTCTTGGTTCTAGGGAACTAACAGGTAAACCAGATTCCAGAATTCTTGTCAATTATTATCTGACTGCATAATCAGGTCACGTTGTTGTTGGTCTAAAGAGGACATCCATGACTTTGCCCTCTTTGTCCAGCATTCTCCTTGGCCTCAACGTCATTCGAACTTCCCCGGGACCGCTCTGCCTGTTTGGGCTCCTATGATCATCGGGGTCTCCACTATTGGGGCCGAGATTCTTCTGCTGCTCTGTGCTTCTGGTGTGATGGGAACGGGAGCATTATCACATGTGTGGTAGTGGAGACTCTCTTCTGGGTGCTCCCCTGCAGGTCCCTTGCTTAGCTGGGTGCAGTGAGAAAGGGAAGGGAAAAAAAGAGAGAGGTAGGTGACAGAATTTGAAAGTTGTGGTCACTTGGCCTAGCTTAGTGTTTTTAGAACAAATAAGGAACTTTGTCCTGAGTTTTGATCCCTTGACTAAGGTAGGCAATAGCAGGATTAGTCTGTGGAATAATTCTTTTTTTTTTTTTTTTTTTTGAGACAGAGTCTGGCTCTGTTGCCCTGGCTAGAGTGAGTGTTGTGGCGTCAGCCTAGCTCACAGCAACCTCAAACTCCTGGGCTCAAGCGATCCTCCTGCCTCAGCCTCCCGAGTAGCTGGGACTACAGGCATGCGCCACCACGCCCGGCTAATTTTTTCTATGTATTTTTAGTTGTCCAATTAATTTCTTTCTAATTTTAGTAGAGACGGGGTCTCGCTCTTGCTCAGGCTGGTTTCGAACTCCTGAGCTCAAACAATCCGCCCGCCTCGGCCTCCCAGAGAGCTAGGATTACAGGCTTGAGCCACTGCGCCCGGCCTGTGGAATAATTCTTGAGCGAACACAAAAACATTCTGTTCAATTGAATTCTTCTCTTTGATAATACTTGGAGTTTGATTTCCTCTTGGCCCAAAAGAGATAAGTTCCTGAAAAGTTGTGTGTAAATCAAAATGCTGGTTGTATTTTTTTTTTCTGTTTTCCGTAACTAACATCTAATTTTTTTTACTTTTATCTGATTTGGTTAAAGGTATATCCGTTGGTTATCCCTGCTCTATTTGGAAACATATATTTATAAGGAATTAATAAGCTATTTATATAATTAGAGAAAATCTAGAAGATAATTGCTTTATGTGAAACCAGACTATATTCCAAATGAAAATCAATTTCATAAAACAGTAACATAATATAGAAATTTTGATACCTTATTTCATATTTTTATTTTAATTTATTAATTTCATATATATGTACATACTTAATCCTTCAGGTACCCTATTAAAACTTCAAGTAGTTAAATAAATTATAATGCTGTGAAGAAGATGAAGGGTGCTCTAGGATTACACAGAATTACAAAGATTTTAGTGAGTTAGAAGGTTAAATCTTGGAGTAAGAAATTACACACAGACGCCATAGAATATCAATTAAACCCCCAATGATATTACCCATGAGATTATAAAATATAAATTAGTTAGATTTACATGTTAGAAGCCTTAAGAATATTTCCTTTCAATTATAAACTTCTTAGCCAAGAGGAAAAACAAAGAGTTACTCATGAAAAGTTAGAAATTAAACAAAGGCTCTAAAAAGTAGAAAATATTTTGTAGGGATTCATTAAACAAGATGAAGAAACGATTATTCTTTCTTTTTAAAACTTACCTCTCTGAGGCCTTAAATTTAAAAGGCTTTCCGAAATCACTATCATCCGTTTGATGCTTGGGTTCCTTTGCATTATTGGGATCTGGGTTTTCTCTTAATTTCAATGTAAAAAGACACAAAGACCCCACTTGAACATCCAGGTGAAAAGACTGGGCATGAAACAATAGCCCAAGGAATAGCTTGATGTGAATACGTTTACCTCTAGTACTTTTCTCAGTCTGTACACTGTCAAAATTATTACTGCATTATTAACAGAACTAGAAAACTAGGGTGCCGACGAAAGGGCTATCCAAAAAAAACTTGGAAAATTAGCGAGGTGTGGTGATGCACACCTCTAGTCCCAGCTACTTGGGAGGCTGAGGCAGGAAGATCCCAGGAGTTCGAGGTTGTAGTGTGCTGTGATCAGGGCTGTGAATAGCCACTGCACTCCAACCTGGGCATCAGAGCAAGACCCTGTCTCTGAAAAAAAAAGGAGCTTAGAAGATGGTGGAGATCATTTCTTCCTCTATGGGCAGAGAGTGTTTGCTTTAATTGGAACATCTGAGATGCTCCCACAAATATATTCCTGTCCTCCTGGCTCATGGACTTTCTGGCACTGACCAGCCTGAAGGGGCCATTCACCCTTGAAACATGAAAATCGCAGCTTTTCTGTAAGTTCTCCTTGCCCTTTGTCTCTGTTCTGACAACTGTGTTTTGTTTTGTTTAGTTTTTGAGACAGAGTCTGGCTCTGTTGCCCTGGCTAGAGTGAGTGTTGTGGCGTCAGCCTAGCTCACAG
>NW_012148507.1:1418849-1461300 GCF_000956105.1 Propithecus coquereli
GGTTGTGTGTGGCTCCAGATCTAGCAGAGCAATAGCTAGCACTGAGGTGGAGCCAGGCACTGTTTCAAGTGCTTTGTGTATGTTAATTCAGTCAATCCTCAAAACATCCCCATGAGGTGCTTCTGTAACCTCCATTTTATAGAGCAGGAAATGGAGGCATTGAGCAGAGAGGAACTTCCTTAGAACTCACACCCAAGCAATAAGCCTCCAGAGTCGATGCTCATGGCCAGGAGTCTCAAACTTTTTGTAAAGAGCCAGATAGTAAATACGTGAGGCTTCGTGGGACATATAGTCTTTCTGCTACAACTACTCAACTATGCTGTGGTGGTGGAAAGGCAACCAAAAACAACACTTAAATGAATGAACTAGCTATGTTTCAATAAAACTTTATTTACAAAAACAGGCAGTGGGCTAGATTTGGACCACTGACCCTAGTTTGTAGACTGTGGCTCTTGAAAGAGTACTACCTTGCATGTACATAAAACCTCTCATTTATATTTCCTAGACCGTCTCAGTCCCTGTGACATTCCATTCAAACAAATATCATGATATGAGACTGACAGTTTACAACTCATCTGTTCTTCACAGCACTTTTGTAGGCAGGTTTTATCAATGTCCCCATTTTAGAGAGAAGCAAAATGAGACTTCGGAGACAAAGCCACTTGCCCAGATTCTCATGTTACAAAGTTCTTTGGCACGTTCTACACTTGAAGTCGAACTCAATAAATGCCCATCCATCCCAACATTGATGTTTACTTTTTCCTTCTAAAATTTGTCTCTCTTTTTTCAAATTCTATGCTGTGCTTTCTTTTTGGGAAAACAAAGGAGAGGCACCTTGATCTCTCCTTCTGGACCTTCTAGAGTCTTCTACTTTGGCCTTCTAGAATCTTCTAGATGAAAAATGTTCTCATACCTTGCCAGCCACGGGTGATAGACACAGCCTAAGTTTGACTGCTGAGATTGCCTGATGATTCTTGTCCTAAGAACCAGGCAGGATCTGTCAAATGCTGCATCTGTGGACCAATATGGGGCCTAGAAATATGAACCACACCATCGGTGACTAACAATTAGAACTCACAGCACGCCAGGTGCTGTGCTAGGTATTTTACGTATCATATTTAGTCTTCACAGAAAGCAAAACAACTTATGCTATGAGAATTAAGTGTCCTGCATTCCTGAACTTTTATTTTTATTATGGTCAAAAACACAACATAAAATTTACCGTCTTAACCATTTTTATGTGTACGGTACAGTGGTGGTAACTATATGCACATTGTTGTGCAACAGATCCCTGGAAGTTTTGCGCCTTGCAAACTGAAACCTTGTCCATTGAACAGCTCCTCTTGTCTTCTGACCTTTTAAGGGAGAATTTAGGCAGATGTTCATGCCTGGGGAATAGTGCCAGTCCTGGACAAGAAACTTCTGGTCATAATAAGCTCTTCTTACTCCTCTGCTACATTTGAGGCACATGAATACAGGCGTAGAGAAAAAGAAGAAAATTTCCACGGAAAATAAGTGGCCCTCGGGACCTCTCTGAAGCAGGGCTCTCTGTTCTTCCCTCTGCTTATCTTCAGTGACCACATGAACCCATAGGATTCCCAACAAGGTGACCGTGGTGTGGTACCAGACACTACCTCACCATCACACCACAATGTTTTCCACAGTTATTGTATACGAGCATAACATTAGTTCACCCTCAGAAATGCTCATTCATTACTGAGGGCTAGAGAAAACCTCAAACAGGCAGAACTCAGGGGGGCTATGACTCGTTTTGGTCGAGCGACCAAATGCCTGATAGATACAGCAGTCACTTTGCTGCTGTTGTGCTGTGCTCACAGACCCCACCGTCAGAGTTCAGTTCAGGTAGGTCTTTGCCAAAGGCCTCTCGCCCAGCTCTTGAGTGCCAAGGCATCCTTCATGTCCACCGAGTCCACAGTGGTTGCCAGTTGTGTTTTCTAGCTTAAACTCTAACAGTATTCTTTTTGTTTCTGGCAGAACGTGAAAAAGACCGACTCGTTCCAGGAGTGGCCAGATTCCTACGCGAAGCACATCTACAGCTCCGAGGACAAGAACGCGCAGCGGCACCTGAGCAGCTGGGCCATGCGCAACACGAACAACCACAACTCCCGCATCCTCAAGAAGTCCTGCCTGGGCGTGGTGGTGTGCGGCCACGACTGCTCTGTAGAGGAGGGGCGCAAGATCTACCTGCGACCTGCCATCTGCGACAAAGCCCGGCAGAAGCAGCAGCGTGAGTGGGGGTTGGCGGCGCTGACAAGGAAGCTGGAATCTGTTGATGCCCCTGCCCAGACGGGCCACTGCATCCCAGCACATCCCAAGGGCCCCACCCTCACCCTGCAATGTAGTGGAGACCAAGGCTGTTCTGACACAGAGCATGTTGAGGGGAACCAGCCAGATCCCCGGTGTCCCAGGATCTGCCCCACAGAGCTGCCATGTTCAGACCACCCACCATCAAGGCTGCTCCCTTGGGTTAAGGCACCTGACTCAAGGCCCCTGTTGAAAGGAAGGTGTTAGGGAGTAACATTAATCCATCAGTCACTCATGTTTAGGGAAATTAGTTTATCAGACTCGCCACCTGACCCTAAGTGATCTCAATGCACGCATTCATCCGGAAAGGCAGCAGAGACACTAAATGGAAGGTTAGACTCGGTTCCATCCGTTTAGGTTCACGTCCTAATCACATGCTACGATATTTATTCATTTTTTTTTTTTTGTCACATTCACTGGACTGTGAAATAGATACATTCAGTGTTCCCTGTGCCTTGCCCCCTTCAGATCTCAAGTTACTTCGTGTTCTTCCTAGTAATTTGTCTTCAAAACCTGCTCTCAGGGAAGGACCTGGTATCAGTCACTTACACTTTAGTGAAAATTTAGTAGCTGTGTTGTCTCTCCCATGTGGCTTTGCCCCTTGACCTTTAGTTCTAATTGTGAAATGAAAGAATTTTTTCTCTTCTCTACACAGAATGTCAAATATCGGTAAATAAGTAGGGTGAGGTTTCTGCTCAAAAGAGCTCTTCCCTGACCTGTGAAATACCCCACTTGGTAGGCAACTGCTTACTCCGTTCATGTGTAAGACTGATCTAGGCCATTATGGCGGTCAGGCCCCCAGGACTGGAGGTGGATGGAAGCCCATAAAACTGCCAGGTTTGTTTTCTGCCATCCCGGAGTCAAGGCTGAAATTGTCAGGGCTGCACAGATTAAGGAGTCACCCGACATGGCTCGGCTGGGTATGGTCATCTTCCTCTGCTCTTTTGCAGGGAAACGCTGTCCCCACTGCGATGGACCTCTGAAGCTAATTCCTTGCCGAGGCCACGGGGGGTTCCCAGTCACCAACTTCTGGAGGCACGACGGACGCTTTATATTTTTCCAGGTTGGATTTGAGTTAGTTATGTGATTCTGTTTCTCTGTAATATGACAAATGTTTGCAGAGTTTCCTTACGGAGGAGTTTCATCAGAGGCTAGTGATACACGGGTGAATGAGATACTGCACCAGCCCTGAGAGCCCACACTCTGGGAGAGCAAACATCTGTACCGCACACTTCAATAGAAGTTTCCCGTGCTCGCTAGGGACAGGCTGACTCTGCCTCCAGCAACTCAAGAGAGGCAACAGCTAATCCGATCACACTCCAGCGCAAGCCGCTGGTAGCCTTTGACAACCTGAGTGTGAATACCGGCTCTAATTTTTAACTAGCTCTTTAAACCTGGGCAAGTTACATTCCCCCAAGCCCCAGTTTTCTGTTAAATGTGCAAGAAGTACTAACGGGGCAGTGGTGTAGACAGTGGTGAAGGGACTCTGGCTCAGCCTGCCTGGGTTTGAATCAGTGCGGTGGTGGTAAACCAGCTCTCCAAAAAGAAAACGTCCTGATTGGTAGTGTTTGCCAATTTCTGTGATAGATTCTATTCCCCCCACGGCTGCGTACAAGCTACCTGCCCTTTTCAACAATCAGCTCACAAAATTCCTGAGTGTTTAACAATGATTTTCAGCATGGCCAGCCCCACGTAGGGGAATCTAGGTCCTTCCCTACTAGGAGAGGTCACCCAGGTGTTGTAGTCTCTCCATGCCTCAGTTTCCTGTTCTGTAAACTTGGGGTGATAATAATGGTGTATATATCAAGGTTTGTGCTGAAGATGAAATGGGATTAGGCACGCAGGGTGTTTATTAGCTCCTGCCCATACCACAGGAAGGATTTCACAGGTGTTCCTCACCACTGTGAGTGTGGCTTTGCTGGGTGGGTGACAGGAACCACAGGGACATGCAGGAGGGCTTGGGGGCTTCTTCCAAGGTTCACTCCATCTTGCTATAATAGGCCACTGCTGCGCCCCAGTCCTGTGACAGGACACGGAGTGAAAACTTACACGCCATGAAGCACAATCCAGTTATTGATTACATTGTTTCCTTGTCTCCTTTAAGTCAAAGGGAGAACATGATCATCCAAAACCAGAAACCAAGCTGGAAGCTGAGGCCAGAAGAGCCATGAAGAAAGCTCACACGGCGTCTTCCTCCGTCTCCCTGCACCTGAAGGGGAGCCCAGGGACAAAGGTGACTTTTCGTCTTGTATGTTCAAAACACACATCAGCTTGCCACCCCTACAGTGGGGGTGGCAGGTTTCCCCGGTCTCCTGCTAACTAATGAAAGCCAAAAATTACAGACTATCAGGCTTGTCTACAAACAAGCTTCCACCAAAGAAATTGCATCTGAGGTTTCACTCTTAATTTCTACCATCCTTATAGCATGCTCTCAACCACAAATTCCATGTAATTGTAGCATCATCTTCCCTGTTACAATTAAAAAGAGAAACTTGAATTAGTACTTAAGCTATACTTGGCGCTGAAATGATTTCCACAAAATTAGCCTCATGCTTTTTTTCCCTAAAAATTTTCTGTACATCCCCGAAACAGATTATTTGTTTAGCTCACTCTACCAAGATGAAATAAGCAAGAAGTTTCTGAAAATGATGACCATCCCAGGGAGGCAGTGATGGGGTGGAGGCTACTTCCTGTAGATAAACTGGGATGTGAAGTCCATTGCTTTATGGGGTAGCGTATCATAGGTTTGTGGGTTTGTATGCTTACTAGTGGTAGAAATTCCTATACTTTTTCTACTATTCAAAGCTCCACACTTCTTTTTAGGAGAATAGAAATAGAGCTGGTCCATCCCTGGTGGCTCTAAATGTACCTTAAAATTTATAGGCCGGGCGTGGTTGCTCACACCTGCAATCCCAGCTATTCGGGAGGCTGAGGCGGAAGGATCGCTTCAGCCCAGGAGTTCAAGGCTGCAGTGAGCTACGATGACACTGCACTCTAGCCTGGGCGACGGAGCAAGACCCCATTTCAAGAAAAAAAAAATTGTAATTTGGGTCTGTTGTAGGGAAATGTGAGCCCCCAAACCCAAATGGCTGTTCTCTTGTCCTTTCTCCCAGCCACGAGACAAGTCAAAGGGCATTTCTTCCCATCCACTCTATCTGGTTACAGCCCTTTCTCTCCACCCTTGAAAACTATCCTCTTCTTAGCTGACAGTTTTACTTAAATAAGAACATAACTTAATTCTCAACCAGATTCTTTTCCTATGATTAAGTAGAGAACAATATACCTCCTCCATTTGTAAAAATAACTTACCACTTCATGCACTAGAGGTCCCATTTATGGTTCAACAAAATTCCCATGAGTCCAAAGGAAAGTCTCTTGAGGAGAAAACAAAAAACAAACCAACAACAATCCTGGTCTCTTAGACTCCAACCAGCACCAAGAAACAGAAAAGTCAAAGAGGGAAATGGTGGGAGAGAGACCCCTGAAGAGTTGTACTGAGTATCATGTAAATCTTTAAAGTAGTAGTTTGATTTTTCTGAAAGAGCTCCTTATAAGTTTCTTGAAAAGGCAGTCACGGATGTCAGATTTGCGTTTGAGTGTGGAACACATTTTTTTTTTTTTTTTTGAGACAGAGTCTCTCTCTGTTGCCTGGGCTGGGCTAGAGTGCCGTGGCATCAGCCTAGCTCACAGCAACCTCAAACTCCTGGACTCAAGCGATCCTCCTGCCTCAGCCTCCCAAGTAGCTGGAACTACAGGCATGCACCATCATGCCCGGCTAATTTTTTCTATATATGTTTAGTTGTCCAGCTAATTGCTTTCTATTTTTTTTTTTTAGTAGAGACAGGGTCTTGCTCTTGCTCAGGCTGGTCTTGAACTCCTGAGCTCAAGCAATCCTCCCGCCTCGGCCTCCCAGAATGCTAGGATCACAGGCGTGAGCTACCGCGCCCGGCCTGTGAAACATCTTAAACATGCTCATATCTCCACAGAGTGAGGGAGAACTGGGCTCTAACTGCTCTCAGTAAGCTCTAAAATGGAAGTGGAGGCAGCTTTTACTTCTTGTGTTATCTTGTGGCGAGGCTGCACTGTGTGTCTGCGCTTCAAGCATGCAAGGAATGAGGAAGAGCTGGGGGAACACTGACTTGTACAGAATAACTCACGGGCACCTATGGTAGTGGTGTTGATTCTCTTAACTTATTAACATGAGTATTTCATTCTCCTTTCTAGTCTCTTCCAGGTGAGACACAAAGCCAAGGGAGTTTACCTTTAACTTGGTCTTTCCAGGAAGGCGTCCAATTACCTGGTAGTTACAGTGGACATTTAATAGCTAACGCTCCCCAGCAGAAGTCCCTAAATGACAGCCTATCCCTCTCCAAGAGTTATGGTTCAGGAGGAACCACCGATCTGGCCGACCAGACTTCTACCTTGGACCCCGCTAAGCTCTATGAAAAATGCAAATCGCCCACTAGCAGGACCTACAGCGGTGGAGACCTGCTTCAGCCTTCTGCCTCCGGAGTCTACGCGGATTACAACGATCTGCAAACCTGGAATAAAAATGCTGCTTTGGGGAAAAATTCTCTTAGTGAAAACTGCTATCCCAATTACCCTTTTCCTCTGACCAGCTGGGCTTGCAACTTCTCTCCTTCCCAGAACTCTTCAGAACCTTTTTTCCAGCAGATTCCATTGGAACCACCTGCAACCAAAACTGGCTGTCACCCATTGTGGCCAAATCCAGGAGGTAATCTTTATGAAGAGAAGGTACATGTGGATTTTAACAGCTACCTGCAGTCCCCCACATACCACTCGCCTCAGGAAGACCCCTTTCTCCTCACCTACAGCTCCCATCCTCACCAGCAGTATTCCCTGCCAGGCAAGAGCAGCAAATGGGATTTTGATGAAGACGTGACGTACATGGGTTTGGATCACTGCAACAATGAAATGCTTCTGAACCTCTGTCCCTTAAGATGACCTAAATCTTTCAAAACTCCCCCCTCAAAAAAAAAAAAAAAGCTGTTTGGTGAAATGCCTGGAAGAATTTCCTTAGGAAACAATTTTCTTTCCTTATTTTTTTTTTTTATTTTTACCATTTTATCTTTGTGTACATATCTGCTTCAAATCAGTGAATTTCTAGGCCAGGTTCAGGTAATCGAAGGACCTTTATAAGTGGTTTATATTGTCTAAAATATGTTATGGGCAATAACATCTTTCTAAAGACGAGCTTAGAAATTCTAGTCCAATAAGTTGTTTCTTTTCTCTTGTAGCAGAGTTGATTCATACCTGGTTGCAAGGCCACCATTTACAGGTATAGCCAAGAAAACAGGGTACAAACCACTAAAAACAAGACCCAGCAGTCCACCCCGTGTTACAGGTTTCACAGTTCACATCACCTGTATTCAAAGGTAAACTTACAAAACTTTTGTAAGCTACATGTGCTGTCAAAAATGGGGTCACTGCCATTGATAAGCCAGCAGCATGAGCTGCTGTGACACGAGCCTGTGTCACATTCAAGACGCATTGAGAAAGACTGTTTGCTATTAGGCCACAGAGAGCAGCATTAAGTCCGATATATGTTGATCCATGTTCAAGTAAATTCCTTTCTGATTCTGGAAGCGAGTTCAGTTTTCCGGTTATGATATTGAAAGTGGTTGCGTTTTCCTTGATAGTGTCATCTGGTTTATGATTTTCCGTCTTGAGCCTCATGCTCTCCTTCTCCCAGGAGCCGCTGCCTTCTGTGGTCTTCCTCAGCCATGTCAGGGCTCACTGCAAGCTTGGCTCAACTGGCCTGGGCGCAGCCATCTTTTCAGAAACTATTTTCAAAACATAACCACAGATAAATGGAATCAAACGAGCAGTAGGCAAGGCTTCTTTCTGCACACAAGTAAGCTTTCAGCTTCTCCTCCTCTCCAGTACTTCCGTCTTTAGCAAGGAACGGAAACTTGTCCGATCAGTGTTGTGAAACGCCCTCTGCTTTTCCCACACGCTGCTGTTTGGGGCTCTCAGCACCTCAGCTGCACGATCTCTTGGGTTTTCAGTCATTGATGCATTTTGCACAGAGCAGAGATGTGAGCAGCCCACCTCCCTAGGAGCTTACCTGTGCCTTCCTGAGATCTGAGAAGGAACAGAAGAACGGCAGAGGTGTAGAAAGCTGAAGAGTCTACCACCAAAGTACTGAATCCTTTGTCTAGTCCTGGGATTAGTTTATAAAATATGTGGGGTTTTTTGTTTTTGTTTTTTCTGTTCGGTTTGTTTGTTTGTTTTTTTGAGACAGGGTCTCACTCTGTCACCCAGGCTGGAGTGCAGTGGTGTCATCATAACTCACTGCAGCCTTGGACTCCTGGGCTCAAGCAATCCTCCTGCTTCAGCCTCCCGAGGACACATCACCACACTCAGCTCATTTTTCTTATTTTTTGTAGAGACTGGGGTCTCACTATGTTGCCTAGGCTGGTCTCAAACTCCTGGCCTCAAGCAATCCTCCCAGATGAACCACCTCACCCAGCCACAATAAGTTTTCTAGGTGATTTCTAAGACTTGTCAAGACAAGGAACATGACTTAACCCTATCTTATAAAGACAGAGAACAGCAAAATTAAAAGACACTTTTTGATAAAGGCCATTCTCACTGGGGATAACTGGTATCTCATTGTGGTTTTGATTTGCATTTCCCTGATGATTAGAGATGGTGAGCATTTTTTTACATTGGCCATTATTCTGTCTTCTTTTGAAAAGTTTCTGTTCATGTCCTTTGCCCACTTTTTGATAGGGTTGTTTGATTTTTTCTTCTTGATTTTCCTGAGTTCTAAATAGATTCTAGTTATCAGCCCTTTATCGGATATGTAGCATGCGAATATTTTTCCCATTCTGTAGGTTGTATGTTTGCTCTCATGATAGTTTCTTTGTCTATGCAGAAGCTTTTTAATTTGATCAGGTCCCATTTATTTATTTTTGTTGTTGCCGTGATTGCCTTTGGGGTCTTCTTCATAAATTCTTTGCATAGGCCAATGTCCAGAAGAGTATTTCCAACATTTTCTTTTAGAATTCTAATAGTTTCACGCCTTAGGTTTAAGTCTGTTATCTACCGTGAGTTGCACTCGAATGTTTATAGCAGCACAATTCACAATTGCGAAGATGTGGAAACAACCCAAGTGCCCATCTATACGTGAGTGGATTAATAAAATGTGGTATATGTATACCATGGAGTACTATTCAGCTACAAGAAACAATGGTGATATAGCACCTCTTGTATTGTCCTGGATAGAGGTGGAACCCATTCTACTAAGTGAAGTATTCCAAGAATGGAAAAACAAGCACCACGTGTACTCACCATCAAATTGGTTTTAACTGATCAACACCTAAGTGCACATATAGGAATAACATTCATTGGGAGGATGGGTATATACATACATAATGAGTGCGATTTGCACCATCTGGGAGATGGACATGCTTGAAGCTCTGATTCAGGGGTGGGAGGGAAGGGCAACATACATAACCTAAACATTTGTACCCCCATGATATGCTGAAATAAAAAAAAATTAAAAGACATGAAGAGAAATTTCAGTGACAGCAAATGGTCTCCTTGTCTATTCTTTCCTTCTCACCCCACCTTGCTGACATCCCCTTCAACAAGGACTTAGATTTTGTCCCTAACTCAGTGCCAGGTTCATGATATATAGAAATGTTTTCTGAGAAAAATCTCTGTGCAATCAACATGGCTGTGGGGGGCCAGCCACATTTGAATGCCTGTTCCTCTTCTTTGCCAAAGAGCTTTACAATAATGGTGAGCCTAGAAATAAAATCTGGAGAGAACCATGTAATAAACAAGTATTTTCAAAAATAAACTATCTCTTTTTAAAATTTGAATAGTAACAAATGCATGTGATGCAGAATTCAAAAGTGAAAAAGAGGTCCTGTCCTAGTCTCCTCCCTGCAGCACTGACTGGTTTCTTGTGTATTCTTCCAGACCTTCTCTGCATATATATTATTACATATAACATACATGAAATATGTTGTAAAAATATACGTATACACATATATGCATACACACATAAGCAGTATCCTACGAGATTCATTTATTTTTATTTTTTATTTTTAGTAAAGATGGAGATTTCGATGTTGCTCAGGCTGGTCTCAAACTCCTGACCCCAAGCAATCCTCCCGCCTCAGCCTCCCAGAGTGTTAGGATTATAGGCGTGAGCTACTGCACCTGGCCTCAGATTCATTTCTAACATGGCTTTTATCATTTTATTTTTATTTTTTTAATTTCAAAAATAGCTTTTGTCATTTTAGGACAAAATTTGAATATTAGGGCCTTATAAACATATAGGATCACAGCTGCCTCGTTTTAAATGGTGCTTTATACTTTACATGACTGTTATAATTAAATAGTCCCCTACTGATAAACATTTAGGTTGGTTTGAATCTACTAAATTTGTTTGTCTAAGTGCATAAAACTTATATATTCAGTTTAGCAGAGTTATAAAGCAAAGGCTTGTATGTGCACCATCTGGGCCAAGAAATAGAACTTACTGGCACTGCAGAAGGCCCTGATTGTGGTTCCCAATCGTGCCCACTCCTGATCACAAGCCCTTTTCTGTTACCTTTGTGTGTATGCCTAAACTATAGTTTGGTTTTGCCCCTTTGGGGGAACCTAGTGAATAGCATCATATGGTATCCTTTAAAGAAGTATAATGTACACACAGAAGAGTACCCAAGTCATAGCAGGCAGCTCAATAAATTGTCATAAGAACACATCAGTCTAGCCTCTGCCTAGTTAGTGTACATTTTCTTAGAATCTAGCCTTTTCTACTCAACACCATGTCCATAAGAATCATCATATTGTTGTGTGTAGCTGTAATTTGTTATTTTCACTGCTGCATTAAATTTCCTTATTCTCATCCAAAATGGACTGAAAGAGCTAAAGAAACAGTGACTGGAGCGAACTTTCGTTTCTACTGGTCCAAGGCTTTCTGGGTATTACAAACATTTTACCTCTACTAGACTAGATTGTTATTCCAAAAATTTTCTTGCTTTAAAAAATTGTAATCTTGTATTTATCAAAGCAAAAACATGTATGTAGCTTAAAGGTCAGGCTGAAGTGGGAGGACTACTGGAGCCCAGGAGTTTGAAGCTGCAATGAGATATTGCACCACTGCACTCCAGCCTGGGTGACAGAATGGGATCCCATCTCAATAAGTTGTTTTGTTTTTGTTTTTGTTTTGAGACAGGGTGTCTCCTGGTTGCCTGAGCTAGAGTGCAGTGGCATCATCATAGCTAACTGCAACCTCAAACTCTTGAACTCAAGCAATACTCCTGCCTCAGCCTCCCGGGTAGCTGGGACTGCAGGCACACACAACTACACCCAGCTAATTTTTTGTATTTTTTGTAGAAACAGGGTCTCGCTATGTTGCTCAGACTGCTCTCTAACTCCCAGCCTCAAGTGATCCTCCCGCCTCAGCCTCCCAAAGTGCTAGGATCACAGGTGTGAGCCGCCGTGCCGGCCAACTTCAATAAGTTTCCGCCACTGGACACGTGGTTATTGTATACAGTGAAATCTCACCAAAATCAAGATGTAGACTGGGTGTGGTAGCTCATGCCTGTAATCCCAGCACTTCAGGAGGCTAAGGTAGGAAGATCGCTTGAGGCTAAGAGTTCGAGATCAGCCTTGGCAACATAGACCTTGTCTCTAAAAAATAAATAAATAAAAATTAAAAAAAAACGTATATAGAGAGAGAGAATATAGCTGTTCCCCTGAAAAGTTCTGCCATGCCCTTTGCAATCAATCCCCTCCTGGAACTCCTAGAGCCTTTTATGTCTGCTTAAATGCCAGCAGGCTGCTGTCTAATCCTGCTGCTCCCCCATCTTTGGACCTTCTTTTCTCTCCTCAATTGGAGTCTGTGTCTTTCTCATTCTCAGTATATTCTGTTGTTTTGGTAGAGCACACACCCCAGTAGTTACCTAAGAAAAGAAGCATGGGAGATACATGTTTGGAGCCCTTGTGTTTCTGAAAATGTCTTAGTGCTATCCTTGTTTTTTACTTGGCTGAGTGTTTCGCTGAGACTAGAAGTCTAGGTTGAAAGTAATTTTCATTCCAAAATTTGAAGTTATTGCTCTATTGTCCTCTAGCCTCCAGGGCTGCTGTTGAGAAGCCTGGATATCATTTTGATTTCTAGTCCTTTGAATGTGGCCTACTGTTTCTTTCTGGGAACTTCTAGATATGTTTATTATTTCTGATTATCTGATATTTTATGATAACAAATCTCAGTATAGGTCTTTTCATTGTTTATTCATTGCATAAGGCCCTTCTTGAGACTTCTAACTTTTAATCTTTTAATTCTGGGATATATTATATTTTTAATAAGTAATTTCCTTTTTCTTTCTTTTTCTGATTGTCTTTTTGGAACTTCTTTCAGTTGGGGGGTGTTTTCAACAAATTTTCTTTGAGCACCTACTAATGTACTCACCCTGGGCTCTGTGCTTGTGCTGGGCTCTGCCAGGCAAAGCTGCAACTATGTTTACAGACATTGCCTGATTGCAAGAACCACACTCTGGCCTAGAGAAAGTTACAAGACATAATATCTGATCTAATCTATCAAGGTTAAGATAAACTACCCATAGAAAAATGTAAAAGGCAAATAAAATGGGAACATGGATATTGCTCCTTACTATAGCACTAAAATTTATTGTATTTGATATTGTCACGATTCATATGTGTAATTGGTAAATATCTTGTTTAGCACCTGGCTCCATGCCAGATTTCTAGACATGTCCAGTGTATATAACTGCCTTAGAGTGGCCCAAATGTAAAGAAATATTGAAGGCCAATCAATCAAGAGCAACTATTGAGACTATTATTCTGGCTTGAATAAAAATGTAGTATGAATATAATGTCCAAAGTAGGGACTAGTGCTACTGCCTGTTTTGCATAAAAAGTCATTTATTATTTAGTTTAAGGTAGTAGACCAAATTTATGCCTTTGCTATTCCTCCTCCTGGGGATCTTAAATGTCAGCAATGAAGTATTAAAAAAAAGAATGAACTCATGAGCCAAGAGAACATAAGGGAAATACTAAGGGCATCAAATACAGCAACGATGGGCTGGGTGCGGTGGCTCATGCCTGTAATCCTAGCACTCTGGGAGGCCTAGGCGGGAGGATCCTTTGAGCTCAGGAGTTCAAGACCAGCCTGAGCAAGAGCGAGACCCCATCTCCACTAAAAAAAATAGAAAGAAATTAGCCAGACAACAAAAAATAAATACATAGAAAAAATTAGCCGGGCATGGTGGCGCACACCTATAATCACAGTTACTCGGGGGGCTGAGGCAGTAGGATTGCTTGAGCCCAGGAGTTTCAGGTGCCTGTGAGCTAGGTTGACGCCATGGCACTCTAGCCTGGGCAACAGAGCAAGACTCTGTCTCAAAAAAAAAAAAAAAGGAAAAAGAAAAGAAACCGCAACAATGGGCCGGGCACGGTGGCTCACACCTATAATCCTAGCACTCTAGGAGGCCAAGGCAGGAGGATAGCTTAAGCCCAGGAGTTTGACACCAGCCTGAGCAAGAGCAAGACCCCATCTCAACTAAAAATAGAGAAATTAGACAGACATAGTGGTGCACACCTGTAGTCCCAGCTACTCGGGAGGCTGAGGCAGGAGGATCACTTGAGCCCAGGAGTTTCAGGTTGCTATTAGCTAGGCTGACACCACAGCACTCTAGCCCAGGCAACAGAGTGAGACTCTGTCTCAAAAAAAAAAAAAGCAACAAATTTCTGGGAGATGGGAAGTGGATGTAGTGTATGGTGATCTATATTGTGGGGGTACAAAGAGGTGAAACGGAGAGGCAGATCCTGGACAGTCTGTGAGCCAACGCCACCATGCCGAAGGGCGGGAGTGAGGAGGGACGGGGGCACACAAAGGTCCCTGCAGATCAGCTGCTATCAGTCAAGCCCTCATCCAAACATGTGTCCCAGGGAATACAAACATTAAAAATGATACTAAAAATAAAAGGACTTGTCTCAAAAGAAGTCGAATTAACTGTATTAGAAGAACTAAACCTTCTACTAGGGTGCTTGTTCCCTAGAATAAAGCACTTTTTGTCCTTGCATTTTGGGGGCTAAGGTCTAAAGCCTGTTGTTTGACATTTGATCTTGATGCTGGAAACTTTAGAGCCACAGATAGGGAAAGGTGATCCCTGCCCATTCTGAGGCTTGGCAGTGAGCTCTTCACACAGACTCAATAACTGAGTTTCAACTTGTCAAATCAACCACCAGTGAAATGCAGAAGGCCCCACACAAGTTGCAGCACAGAACATAACTGTGGTAAAGGTATAGATGACAGAGGTGAAAAAGAAAAAAGGTATTAATAGAAGATGATTTGGTTAGGGTCAACACACCTTAGTGTGGGAAGGAATGATAAGCAGCGAAGGTTAATATGTTATCTCAAGTTGCAAAGCTATCTGATGGAAGCGTGGAGCATACCCATGTAACAACATGTGACAGCAAAAAATCAAGAAGAGGAAGGTGGAGAGGAGGGAAAAGGAGTGATGGCAAAAGTGGGCTAAAACCTCATTTTCATTCCAGGCAATCAATAGAGATCCAAATTGGATTAATTAAGAAATAGAGGAATAAGTATGTAATTTACAATGATCAGGGTTACCTTAGGAAACCTGAAATCAGAAAAAGTTTAAAACCACATGTACTCACTATTAAAGTGGAACTAAATGATTGACACTCATGTGCACATATGGTAGTATGAGTCAACAGAAATCAGGCAGGTGGGAGGGGAGGAGGGGATGGGTAAATTCACACCTAATGGGTACACAATCTGGGTGATGGACACACTTATAACTTTGACTCGAACTGTATAAAAGCAATTCATGTAACCAAAATGTTTGTACCTCTGTAAACATTCTGAAATTTAAAAAAATGTTTAAAGTGGCTGCCTCTTGGGGAAACTTGGGGGAGGGACAGTAAACCCTGTGCATGAACTATTATGTTTTACCATGTACAAATGTTTTTAATTGAAAAACTAAAAATAATAAATTGTTGCTCCATGAATTAATATAAACGTGTTTGCAGACAGGATTTGTCTTAGGAGTTTTGCAGAGCTTTGCCCTGAAGGAATATGTGAACATGTTGGTTTGCCTTTCAAATGCTGTTGCACTCGGAAGGGCGTCTCTGAAAGACAGTAGCGGCTGTATCCCACAAGGCGCCGCGTTTCTCAGACATAAAGGTTTGGATTTGCTTTGTAAAGCAAAGTGAATCTGTTAAAAACTACAGGCTGAGAGCTGACAATGGAGTGCCCCCCGGAACAGATAGCTGCTTGAATGACTAAAAGCAAAGCTCTTGTTTTAACACTCCAGACTACCTGTCTCCATTCACAATAACCTAATAAACATGGAGCCAACATATCTCTGTTTAACCCCTCTGTTAAGTGATAAACTTACCTTAGAATTTAGAAGTTAACCTTTGAAAGATTTTGTAACCATTTGTTCACATAGATAGAATTAGTTAAAGGATCTGTAGAAGCCTTTTGAAAATCTTTTAACCTAAGAGGAACTACCTGCTGTTATGTAAATCTGTTACCCCTGACAACTAATCACTGTTCCCTATAAGTTACCATATAAGACCTCATTTGGGACTTTTTGAGATCCGCAGAGAAGATCTAGGCCCCCTGAGATCCTGCTTTGCCTATAATCTTTATAAACTTATAAAACTATATCTTTGTCTCTGTGTATTCTTTTATTTCTTATATTTTCCATTTTTCTCTATTATTTTCTTATCCCCTGTAACGCTACCAAAGGGACCCGGTTTTTTGCGGAGAGCGCCACGTTCCCGACAATAAATTTTGATAAAAATCACTAAATGAAGTTCTCCTAATATAAATTTGTCACACATACTTTGTAATAACCTCTGTTGTTAATCACATGATTAATAACATTTGTGTTTATTAATAGTAATAGCTATGCTTCTATGTTGTATTTTTCTACTTACTACTGACATAGTAGCTGATCCTGAAAGGTGCTAAGCAGCCCTCCGTTTGGAGGAGTGCCTTCCCGTTTGGTCACAGGTAAGATTTAATCAGGAAATGGGAGAATGGAGAGAACTGGGCTCAGAGAGGCAAGTGAGAGGATACCCCTGGCTGGTGACTGGAGCAGGATGGGGGTGAGGGCAGTTGGCTCAGGTGCTGCCAGCCAGTAAGTGGCTTTGACTCCAGATGGGACATGAACAGCCATGCTTTCTTTCATCAACCTGCCCCTGCCATGGAATCTACCAGGAGGCGTCAAAGCTAAACTGGACATCAGCGCTGGGCTGAAAGGTGGAGATTCTGCCTTGGTGGCCAACTGGGTCCTTCCAAGCTCCCCAGATGAGTGAGAGAGGGAGACCATTCAAAAGTGGGGGGGGGGGACGGGGTAGGGAGGTCGAGTGGGAGCTAAACAATTGTATGTGGTGATGGAAAAAAGGAAGGGACAAATTTTAAAACCAGAACCACCTCCCAAGCTTTCAATCAGATGTTCAAAACAGAAACAATAATTCCAGATTCTGACTAGTCTCCTTCCCTCCAAACAAGAGCATTGTCCTGTGAGAAGAGGAGATGGTGTCTTGTCTTGGGTGATTTTAATGGTTTATTTGCTTATCCTGCAAATATTTGCATAGACCTCACCTCCACAACAGTTTTTCCTTGACCAGGAGAGAGGACACACACCCCACAGGGTTCTTTTCCTAGTTATCTTTTGCCCTGCTAAGAAAAAATTAGGTTGGAAATCTAAGCATCTTCAGTTAAGCCTTGGGATTTTTGATCTGTCACAGAGAATTTATGTTCCTTTGGTATAAAATAAAATATAATAATTGGACAGTACTCTGGATGCAGGGTTTTTTTTGTGTGTTGTTTTTTTGTTTTAGGCTAATGCAGGGTAAATCTTAAAGGCCTTGGGAGTTCTTGTTCCTTCACATTCCTTTTGTAGGACTTCATGGCAGCAGTTTTCTTCTTGTGAACACAACAGGAACAGAATTGCTGTCCTCTTTTTTCTGTGTAGAGTAAATAGCTTGCATCTCGTTCCCCGTCAGTTGGGTCTCTTCATATGCTCTTGATAAACCTTCCAAGGATTGTACTGTTCCTGGCTCTTTGGACACTTTTGTGTCTGCACAGGTCATAGGGAGCTGGAGAACGTTCCCCTGGGGAGCTGAAGTCCACGAGCTGTTGAAACTCCATTCCAAGAGGCTGAAAGTTTTCTACAAAGGTCAGAAAAGGCGGTTAAATACTGACGGTTTTTATTGAGAGCATAGAGTGTGCCAGACATTGTGCCAAATGCTTTATATAATTCATTCAATCCCCAAAATGATGATGTAGAAAGTATTGTTTTCCTCATTTCTCAAACAAGGAAACTGAGCTCTGAGATGTTAAGTAATTTACAAGGATACATAAAAGACTATAGAGTAATGATTAGTTAAGAGTATGAGCCTTCAAACCAGGCTTTGACCCACCAAACCATTACTCAGTACTGCTGTGTGTGTGTGTGTGTGTGTGTGTGTGTGTGTGTGTGTGTGTGTGTGTGTGTGAGAGAGAGAGAGAGAGAGAGAGAGAGAGAGAGAGAGAGAGAGAGAGGGAGAGAAACTGTCTCGGGGAAAATAGCGCGCCTTTATCCCTCTGGTTTGTTGAACCACGTGAATGCATCTCCTTTCAAATTTCTTTTCAAAGTCCCTTTTCCACGGGCACAACCCTCATTCTCTGCTCCCTGGGATCCAGTCTGGATGTGTCTTCTCTCTGGGTCTCAGGAACCTTCCCATGAGGCTCCACTTCTGCCCTCTCTATCCAGTCTTCTGCCAAAGGGCCAGAATAAATGTCCGTCTCTTGGTTTAATGACTGCATCCTAGCAGGGGCCCTTATGAGACAACAACGTGGGCCCAGAGGGACAAGACTGGAAAATCTACTTTGGCAGGATGAAGAGGAAATCTGCTAGGATGGGCATGTGCTCTCTGGGTGCTCCTGTATTCCACCAGGCTGGCCCTGCTTGCTTTCTGCCAGTTCACTTTTGCGTGCCAGGTTCTGTTTTAAAGCCTATACATTCATTGACCCATTTACGATTCACACCAACACTATGAGGCGAGTGCTATTATCATCACTCCTATTTTACAAGTGATAAAACTGTGGCTTTAGAAAGAGCTCGTTTTCCCAGGGGCATTTAGTTTGTTACTTGGCAGAGCCAGGATTTGAACCCCAGTAGTTGTGCTCAAAGTGGGTGGTCGATACCCAAAACCTTCAGAAGGAGGACAAATTGCCCACGGGTAAATGAGAGGTGTGCACCTCCAATGACGGAAGGTGGCTTGGAGCAGAAGGTTCAAGAAGTGCAAAAATGCACTCCCAGGCCAGGCGCGGTGGCTCACGCCTGTAATCCCAGCACTCTGGGAGGCCCAGGTGGGAGGATCGCTTGAGGTCAGGAGTTTGAGGTAAGCCTGAGCAAGAGTGAGACCTCATTTCTACAAAAAATAGAAAAATTAGCCAGTGTGATGGTTCACGCCTGTAGTCCCAGCTACTCGGGAGGCTGAGGCAGGAGGACTGCTTGAACTCAGGAGTTTGACGTTGCTGTGAGCTAGGCTGACGCCACTGTGCTCTAGCCCAGGTGACAGAGCTAGACGATGTCTCAAAAAAAATTTTGTCTGTCTTTTGTGCTATATTTTATTATATTTTTATGAGACAGAGTCTTGCTCTGTTGCCTGGTCTAGAGCACAGTGGAGTCAGCCTAGCTCACAGCAACCTCAAACTCCTGGGCTCAAGCGATCCTCCTGCCTCAGCCTCCCGAGTAGCTGTGACTACAGGCATGCACCACCATGCCCAGCTAATTTTTTCTATATATTTCCAGTTTTCCAGCCAATTTCTTCCTATTTTTTTAGTAGAGACGGGGTCTCGCTCTTGCTGAGGCTGGTCTGGAGCTCCTGAGCTCAAATGAACCTGCCGCCTCGGCCTCCCAGAGTGCTAGGATTACAGGCGTGAGCCACCGCGCCCGGCCCAAGGTCCAATCCTGAGTGCAAGTCCTCTGCCGTGCATCTCCTGGAGTCCTAAGCACTGTGTGACAGGGAGAAGCCAGGTCCGTCGTAGGCTCACCTGCTTGGTGTCAGGCATGGTCGGCCACTTTGGCAGTTTGTCCGGGAGTTTACCCTCCTGCTATGTGGCGGTCCAACTTCCTTCTGCTCCTTGAACCAGGAGCCCTGAGGCAGGTGGGGAGGGGGGCACTCACGGACCCTCAGAGCTGGCGTCTGCAGCTCCTGGTGCTGCCGGGGCTGACCTGCTCCGTGCCCTCTCTGTCCACCCACCCTGATGCCGTCTCTGCCAGCCTGCTCTGGTGCCATCAGAGCCCCTGTCCACACCTCCGCCATCCTTTACCCATCTAGGAGTCCCCACCAGCAGCACAGGGATGCCAACCCACCCTGACCTCTGATACCATGAGGGTGCAGAGCACTGGTTGGTACCTGGCTGTCCTCACCTCCTGCTCCTGGTCACTGATTGGTGCTCAACGACGTCCCCTAGAATAGGGGCAGGCCCTCTCCTCCTCACACACGGCTTTCCTCAAGGGAGTCCCACTACAGAGATGCTTAAGCACTGGTGACATCGGCTCTGGGCTAGAAGGCTGTGTCAGTGGCAGGAGTGGTGGGTGGGGTGTGCTGCCCTCAGAGTTTCTTCGAGGACCCGGGTCTTGGTGTTGAGTCCACACTCATTAGCAGTCATGGGGACTCGTCCCCTAGGATCCCTCCTCGAGACTCTCAGTCATACTTGCACACATCTGTGTCCCAGCCATTCGAGGGTTCAAGTCTACTCTCCTAGAGCTGCTGACCACCTTCAAGGTTCCCCGGCTCAAGAAGCAGAAGGAAGACAGACTGCCACGTAGCAGGTGGGGGAGACTTCAGGACAAACCGCTGAGTGACCGACCATACCTGACATCCAAGCAGGTGAGCATAAAACAGACCTGGGTTACACTTGTCACATAGTGCTTGCAAACTCAGGGGCTGTGGCTGGGTGCTCACAGCATCCAGTGACATTTATTGAGGCTCCATCATTAGGGGCCAGCAAAGCCTTCTCTGCAATACTTGGAAATAGGAATTTTAATAAATACATACTTTTGCATATCAGTTGTCTTTCTGTTTCCACCAGCCTATTTAATTATAGTAGTTGTGGCTCTCCTGCTTTTTGTTTTGTTTTGTTTTGGTTTGGTTCTGTGGGAGCAAAAGCCACCAGAGCTTGGGATAAAGACAAGGGACTCTGGGTCGAGGTTAAGAATTCTGGGCCTGGATGTGGAAACCTGCTCTGGACCAGCAGAGGTCAAAAGGCCAGCTTTAAATGATAGCTTCCTTGCAAATGCTTGGCATTGCTGAGAAGCCATTAAAGTCTGGCATTGTTTGTGTCACTAGGTAACTGTAATGTAAGCAAAAGCTCTTTGAACCTTCTGGCTTCTGGTGTCCTATGGCCAAGCCACCTTGTCACAATGCTGATGAGATAAGGGCCCCAGGCAGCTTGCTTCGGGCTATTTACCCTGAAGATGTTGCCAAGAAACCTGCCAAATGCTGGCCATGAGGACTGAGATCTCCCCTCCCCTCACAAAATAGAGCATGCTTAGGGAAGCAGCCAGGTGGGACAAGGTCAGGTTTGGGCAAAAGGCATGTAGGAGCATTGAGGATTGAGCAAGCACCTGGGAAATGTCATTCGCTGCCGATTTGGGAGTGTTGTATCCACATTGCTGAGAAGCAGAAAGTACATGGGACTGAGGGCCAGCAGATTTTGCAGGGGAGAGAAAAAAAATTTTCTCTCTATCCTCTGAAATTCTGCAGGGGGGAGAGGGAGGGTTGGAAATTAAACTGACAAAAGACAGATTAACAGGAGGAAAAAGTTTATTTTACATGCACATGGGGGACCTCCTAGAAATGAAATGAAAACCCCAAAGAGGTGGTCAGACCTGGCAACTTATATATACCATTTTAACAAAGGGCATGAAATTATGTGGAGAAGTGACGAGATAAAGGAAAAATGTTTTGAGCTTCTAGGGACAGTAAATTGTGGGAAGGTAAATATATGGGAAAGCTAATGGAATACAATAGTTATTTTTGGAAGGTTTGTTGTATAGACTCCTCTTGGTGCCGTCTCTGGGCTGAAAAGAATTGAGTCATCTCCAGGGACTAAGAGTCACTCTGTTCTTCCTGGTACAAGAGAGGGAAAGCGGGCACCTTCACAAAGAAAAATCTATGCCCTGCTTTTAAGTAAACAGAGAGAAAGTAGAGAGCTTTTTTGCAGTCTACTCTTTCTCAATTGCCTTTAGCTCAAAACAGTCCTTATGCCAAAGTGGCATATTCTGATCCCTTTCAGTTTCATATAACTATTCGACAATCTCTTTCCCGCTAGGCTGGAAGCAATTTGAGGGCAGGGACTGTATCTATCTTGCTCACCATTGTATCTCCAGAACCTATCACAGTGTCTGGCCCATTTTTCGACTGCCAATTAATTAATGAATGATTTTGAGCTGCTTGGAGCCTCAGTTTCTTTTTTTTTTTTTTTTGAGACAGAGTCTCACTCTTTTTGCCCTGGCTAGAGTGAGTGCCGTGGCATCAGCCTAGCTCACAGCAACCTCACACTCCTGGGCTCAAGCGATCCTTCTGTCTCAGCCTCCCGAGTAGCTGGGACTACAGACATGCGCCACCATGCCCGGCTAATTTTTTCTATATATTTTTAGTTGTCCGATTAATTTCTTTCTATTTTTGGTAGAGACAGGGTCTCGCTCTTGCTCAGGGTGGTTTCGAACTCCTGAGCTCAAACAATCCGCCCGCCTCGGCCTCCCAGAGTGCTAGGATTACAGGCGTGAGCCACCGCGCCCGGCCGGAGCCTCAGTTTCTTTATCTGAAAAATGAAAATAATGATCTTGTCTTAGCACCTCAATACATCCCTTCCTACATCAACTTACTCTTCAGTAGAGATTTCTATGGTGGTGGTAGGCATGAGAATAAAACAGGATAAGCTCTTTTTTTTTTTTCTGGAGACAGAGTCTCACTCTTTTGTCCCGGCTAGAGTGCAATGGCATCATCATAGCTCACTGCAACCTCAAACTGCTGGCTCAAGCAATCCTCCTGCCTCAGCCTCCTGAGTAGCTGGGACTACAGGTGTGTGCCACCATGCCTAGCTGATTTTTTTCTCTTTTCAGTAGAGATGGGGTCTTGCTCTTGCTCAGGCTGGTCTCGAACTCCTGACCTCAAGCAATCCTCCTGCCTCAGCTTCCCAGAGTGCTAAGATAGGATTACAGGTGTGAGGCACTACCCTGACCTCAGGATAAGATCTTGTTTTGAAAAAATAGTGTAAGTGTAAAATGTTTTGTCTTGACTTAAATGGCAGCTCTTCCTCTTCTGAATGTTCCTAGGGAATATGGCAAGTGTGAGAGACCAGACTATGCCTCGGGGAAATATGAAGGATTGTTGAGCTGAAGACAATTAAGACAAGCTGCGTGCCTCCCCCTCTTTGCCTAAAAGCAGGACAGAGACTTACAAAGAAAAAAGGTCTTGGGTCCCAGTGACATCCTGCCTGAAGACAGTATGTAAATTCTCCTTTACTGGAGGCAGCTCTATCAGCTCAGAGTTGGTGCCAGAGAAATCTATGGGCAGACTTTATTTAGTGTCTTCCCAGGTATTTAACCACAGCTTCCCACCTTTGGAAACCTGGAACTACTTTCCTTTGTCTTGTCACTCCTCTACAATTTATTGTACTTTGTTAGATATACTATATAAGCCAGACTCCTAAACTGCTGCCTTGAGTTACTTCTCACTGAAGTTTCTCCCAAGCGATGCGTACCACATGCAGTAATAAACTTGCTTGTATTTCTCTTGTGAATCTTTCCTTTGTTACAGAAGTCCATCCCAGCTACGAACTTACGAGGGTGAAGGAAAATTATTTTTTCTCCCCTTCACAAGCTTTGACAGAGAGCAGATCAAGACACATTGCAGCAAGTACCAACGAGCATTGTTTCATTCTGTCCACACCTGTGACAAATGTTCTCCCAGGTGTTTGCGATGTGTGCATGTGCGTGCACACACATACTACTCATCTTCCTTCTGCTGAAGAAATTGCATCAAGGTGGGGAAGGGCTGGAGCAGCGAATGTCAAACTTCAAAGGCTACATTCACAGAGGCAGGAAGGATAAGACAAATGGGAAGCCCATTTCTGCACTGCTGAGAATTTGAGTTTTTGAAAAATGTGGCCTTGAGATATCTCACTGTGCTTTTGTAAGAACATTTCAAACGATAGTGGCAAATCTATGGCTTAGTAGAAAAAAGTCCCCAGAGTTGGAGTTGGATGTCCTGGATCCTAATTAGAGCTCACACTTGCCTTGTTCTTGGGCAAGTCATGCTTCTCTGGGCCTCAGTCTCCCCCTTTAGTCTAAATGGCTCTGAGGCCCCTCTTGGCTCTCACACTGTACCATGGTAATAGCAGCACTTGTGTGGATTAGCCCAGTCCAGGTGCAGCAGCTGCAAGGCATTGCTTCCTGCTTCCAGGTGATGCTGGCGTCCCTCCACCAGTCAGCAGGGCTAGTACCTGGATCCCCTCCCACAGTGGGGTGAGGGTGTGCTCGATTCATTCAGCTCTCCTGGCCTGAGACTGCAGGTGACCCTGGTTGCAGCTAGGAGATGCTGGCCATGCCCGTGGAGAGAGTAGAGCCCTGAAGGGGCTGCAGAGAGAAGGGAGGTTTTGCTCTGCCTACAGGCTCCCAAATTCAATTTAAACCCAGTGAGTGAATCAGCCACAGCTTTCCAGTTTAGTCTCTTACAGCCAAAGCTTTCAAGAAGCCTTGATGTTCACCTGGTGCCTATAAGGCACTAATACTCTGCGGCTTAATGGTGCTGGGAAGAGCTGGGGAGGGATCACTGCAGACAAGTTGCTTAAAATTAGTGGGTGAGAAGTGACAACAAGTCAGCTGCTTGCAGCTTTTCTCTGAAGCTGCCTTTTTTTTTTGAGACAGAGTCTCACTATGTTGCCCTGAGTAGAGTGCCGTGGTGTCAGCCTAGCTCACAGCAACCTCAAACTCCTGGGCTCAAGCGATCCTCCTGCCTCAGCCTCCCGAGTAGCTGGGACTACAGGCATGCGCCACCATGCCCGGCTAATTTTTTCTATTTTTAGTAGAGACAGGGTGTCTCTCTTGCTCAGGCTGAGCTGAGCTCAAGCAATCCTTGTCCCTCGGCCTCCCGGAGTGCTAGGATTACAGGCCCAAGCCACCGCCCAGGCCTGAAGCCTTCTGATGTGCGGCACTGAGCAGGAAGTGGCAGAAAGTAAACAGAGGTGGGACACAGTGCTTTGAGAGTATCCTGGAGGCCCAGGAAGAGTAGATTGTATGTAATTATTTAAATCAGGAAAGCCCCCAGGAGGAATAGTAGAACTTTCCGCAGGGGAGCTGGAGGAGCTAAAGGGTGGGGAAGGTGGGAGAAAGGGCATTCCAGACGCCAGCAGAGCCAAGGTGCAGGGGCGGGGAGCTGGCTCTGTGTCCTGGGAAGCAGAACTGCTCTTGGCTGTAGAGGACGTGAAGACCGGCAGCAGGTAAGGCTGGAAAGGTAGGTCAGTGTCAAATCACTCCAGGCCCGAGATGCAAAGCTAATGATTTTGGTTTTAGCCTGCAGCCCAAAGGTCAAAAACTGATTTCATTCATCCTGCAGATGGCTTTTGTTTGGTCTGTAGAGTGGTTTTTGGTTTTGTTTTAAATGTGAGTCAGCTTACGTATATATATGGACATTTCACATGCAACCCAGATTTCCAGCTTCTCTTTAAAAGTGGGAAGATTGGGCTTTTTGGAGACCATCTGCAGAGCTGAGCAGCTGCTTCTCTTCCAGAGGAGACGCACAGGGTCCGGCTTGGCACCGTGCGCTCACCTGGCCCACCTGACTCACCTGGGGGACCCTCCAGGCTTCCGTACGTATTTGAGTCCATAACCCCTCCAGAGTGAGCAGGGCCACAGAAAGTCTAGAAGGTCTCACCGTGGGTATAACAGAGCAAGGCTGTGCCTCAGTCAGACGCGTCTGGGGGTGGCATTTTGATTGGGCAGGGACCGCATAGAGGCAGAGGGTCTGATAGGAAACAGGAGGTGGCAGTGACGCCCTGATCTGGGCAGTGGCAATGAATTAAAACAAAGAGATGGCCTTGTATGCAGAAGGAAGGGGCGCTGCCCAGTGCTGTGATTTGAGGGGCAGCACAGTCTCCGTCCCAAATTCATTCTCAGTCAGCATGACGCCCATGCGAAACAAAAATATGACGTTAGCTCTAGGCAGTGCTTAACACTTTTGCCATGTCATTTCACCCTCCTGATCTCATCTGATCCTCACCACAACCCTGTGAGCTTGGTACTGTTACCCTCACTCCCCATTCTGCAGCCAAAGAAACAGACTCGGAGATAGTCGCTTATTTCAGCCACAGGGCAGAACCAGAACAAGCCTTTACCTCTGAGCTCCGGATCTGAAGCCACCTCCCTTGGGCAGGGTGTATTCCTGCGCGTTGCACAAGGCATCCCTCTCTGTGCTCTGCAAAAGCGCGGATACATCTAGGTGGGAGAAAGCACTTCACTTGCCAGCGATGCTACAAATGTTATCACTGGATATATGTTTGCCAGGGGTTTTAGGTGAGGGGGCCCTGGACGCGAATTTCAGCGCACTCACAGCAGAGGCACTGCCGCTGGGGGGCTGGCGCACGGGCTCTGGAGCCAGCCTGCCTGGGCGCGAATCTTACCGAGCCCATTCCCCGGGCAAGTTCCTAAACAGCCCCGTGCCTTGGTTTCCTCACCTGTAGGAAAAGGTGACCACACCTACTTCACAGGGGGGTCGTGAGGATTCAGTGAGTCAATGCGTGTAATGCACTTAGCACAGAGCAAATGCTGTATGAGTGTTTGCTCATTATTATCCACAGTTTTCATAAGCTGGTGTACAGCCCTGGGTGTCTTGTGATGGGGAGAGAAGGCGGGGGTGCAGAGGGGCCAGGCAGACAGCGTGTGGACGCGGAGGGAGAATTGGCACAACCCACTCCCTGTGGTGTTTTCTAACAGGAAAAGACCCCAGTGGGTCCTCAGCCATGTGGGCTGTTATCAGTGGCGAAAAGTGAAGGGATGAGACAGGACCCTGCTGTAGACCCTCCTGCCAGCGGGGCAGGCCCAGTGCTGTGTCTTTCTGGACCAGCAAGAGGAAAGGGACTGGGAGCTGATGCAAGGGGCAGAACTCAAGTGTGTCTAGGTGACTGACACCCGAGTGTGAAGCCGGCTGGTATTATCATGGGTGCCAAACTGCTGGTACTGTGCTGAGGCTGATACTGACCTAGTGACACTGTCTCCTAAAAACCGTGAGCTCGCAACCTGCGCTGGGATCCCTAGAAACGGAGACGAGGAGCTGAGCAGTGTCAATGCAGCCCAGGCAGTCATGGCTGTGGCAGGCAGAATGATGGGTCCCTCAGAGATGTCCACGTCCTGATCCTTAGGACCTGTGACAAAACCTCATGTGGCAAAAGGAACTTTGCAGATGTGATAAAGTGAAGGAGGTCGAGGTGGAGATGCCAGCCTGGGTCGTCCAGGTGGTCCTCGTCCCATCACATTGGTCCTGCGGTTCCTGCTGCGTGAGGAAGAAACCCTGCTCGTTGAAAGGCAGCCGCCCCTCAGTTCAGCCCTCTGAATCCTGGAAGTCCTGTGGTTGATTCCTCTGCACGCAGATAGGTCCAACCTCAGCTCAGGCATTTATGGAAGGCAGTGACTTGGGTAACTGACAGGAGGTGGTTTTAATCCCGAATAGTCGCTAAGTGCAAAGGGGTAGTCTTTCTGCAAAATACTTCCTCGTCTCCTTGGTGAGTGTATCTACCATTTTTCCTGAAGAGCCTGCACCATTCTGACAACTCTCCCCTGGACCGCATCTTCCCAGGACTGAGCAGAGAATTCCAGGGACTTTTGCAATGATCAGGAAATAGAGCTAATTTTGCAACAGCCTCCAATTCACCCTTCTCCCTCTGCATTCCCCCATCACCCCCACCCATCAGGGTAAGTCAGGCAGTCTTACCGCTCTAGCAGAGCAGGGGAGCCTGAGGTTAAGGTTTAAAGGCATTGTTAGCAAAACCTCACTGTGTGTGGTTTGCCCATGTGGTTTGACATAATTGCTTCATCTGTAGATTGCAGGGAACTTTACACAATTGATCCGGTGTAGTCTCCCCACCGGACAGATGAGGAAACCAGGTTTTGAAAGATATTTCTCAAGCTGTGAAAGACAGGGGTTCTAGTCAGTCAGTGAAATACCCATCCACCTGCTGGGATGCATCAGAGAAGACGAATCTTCACCAAATCATTCCCCAGTCCAACTGTGAGTGTTACCACATCTACAGTCGTAATGCATTAAAAATGCACCATGCTCACAAATACTTTCCATTACCTCACTTCTCATCATTGTGGTGACCACCATTCTCCCACTGCACCCAATCCCAGGCTTGGCCAGTACTGCCTCTGGTGAAAACCTGGCAAGGAGACACTAAGCACATCTTGCTAACACACCAGTGTCCCACTGCACATAGGAACAAGGATGCCCAGGGTACCCACTAGTACTAGTCAGTGATAGCTATGAGGCTGGCAAATGTGAACAGTGGATATCACTGGTGGGAGGTTTGTGGGTAATTCCTAATTTCTTCTTTTTTTTTTTTTTTTGAGACAAAGTCTCGCTCTATCACCCAGGCTGGAGTGCAGTAGCATGATCATAGCTCACTGTAGCCTCGAACTCCTGGGCTCAAGCAATCCTCCTGCCTCAGCTCCTGAGTAGCTGGGATCACAGGTGTATGCCACCAAGCCTAGCTAATTTTTAACAATTTTTTTGCAGAGATGGGGTCTTGCTATATTGTCCAGGCTCATCTTGAACTCCTGGCCTCAAGCAATCCTCCCATGTCAGCCTCCCAAAGTGCTGGGATTACAGATGTGAGCCACTGCACCCAGCCCCTAATTTCTTTTTAATGCCTCTCTGTACTTTCCAAAGTGAGTATATTAATTCTGTATCAGAAAAACATACATTCCCTAAAAAATAATACAGGAAAGAAGCAAGTATAGCACCTACATCTTTTCAGACTGAGCCAGGCTGTGTAAACTTTCCTTTTTGGTAATGTTTGCCAAAACGTTAGGAAAGTTCACAGGTGCTTTCCAGTCTGCTGTGCCACTGGAACATGTAGGAAGAAAGGGTTAGGAGATCTTGGCTGTCCCAGAGAGATTAGGGGGAGAGCTGTACCCCATCCCCTCCACGATGGCTTGCCCTCCAGGTACAAGCAACATGGTGGCCACATGGGCAACTGTCCTCACACTGAGAGAAATCTGCTTACTGACGGTCTCAGCAGCAGCAGAAGAAAAGCATGTTCCAAAATGTCTTCTTTCTTAAAACAAAGCCTCTTGATCTTTCCTTTTCTCCTGACTCTTCAAGGTCTTCAGGATTGCTTGTCCTGACTGGGAAGGTCTGCTTGGAGACTATTATTCCTGCTTCAAATACTGCCATTGCTCGTTGAGGGTAGGCAGGCTTAGGACCAGGGATTTACTATTTATAGTTTCTAAGATGGCCCTTATAAAGTCCATCTTTTATACTCCATCAGTAAGGAAGAACCAGGCTTCACTTTTTCTTCCTAAATTCTTCTCAAGACTAGAGTCTTTAGAATAGACGTATTGCCATATCATACAGTGATTAGAGCAAGGCCGTTGGATATTGGAAGGGGCACTCCACTGAAGGACATTTAAGTCTCTCTTGCTCTTGACCGTTTTGGCTGTTTACTCCCAAACTAGTGTTTCCAAGGACAAGGTTGGGCATTTGTTTTAATTTTACCTTATAATCTTCTGTGCTTTCCCTCTCCTGCTGCTCTTCGACTCAGGCTCTGTGGACTTACTCAGCGTTTCCCCACACTGTATTCTGAATTCTCACTTGACTCTTCCAGGCAATTGTTCAGGCCCTTCTGGCTACCCCACCTGGACTGCTCCTGGTAGAGTTAGGACACCGGTGAAATTTGCCTGACATACTGTTGAGGATTTCCCATGACCTTCCGTACCTTTCCTTTTGTACCAGCCTTTGGAGCATCACTGCCTTTCAGTTATTTCCTCTAAGCCACACAATGCCTGAGTGCTACTCTAGACTTCCAAAATCTTGCCTGTTTTAAGGGCAGTCTCACATTGGTGGGTGAGGAGCAAAGGATAATTCTGTGGCATACATGCCCCTGCTGCCCCAACCTGTGCCCAGAGCAGGCATCACTAATCAATCAGCCATGGCACGCTTCCCTATTGAGTTCAGACTCAGCACCAGAATCTCTCTCAAGCAGCACTTCAGGCAACCATTACCAATTTATCAAGCCCAGTCACTGATATAAGTTAAATCTTACTTGCCATAGTACAAGATCTCTGTTATAAACTACCAAGTTGAAATGGGTCAGAAGAATAGTCTTCTATTTTGTTTTGTTTTTTTAGGTCTGTGATTTTACAGTCTTCTTTCTGGGGGCTCCAGTCATTGGTCCCTTTTTAGTATAGAGCTATTTTCTCCACCGATCCCAAGTGTTACTTTCCTTTTAGATAATCCTTCATAATGATAGATTCTATATACAGAGGGCCTACTTTGTGCTGGGGTCTAACCTCTGTAGTATTTTATTACCACAGCAGCCCTGCAGGTAGTTATCATTATCCCTAGTTGATGAATGAGGCTCCAGGTGTTAAGTGACTTTGGCTAAGACAGTAAGTTCTGGTAAGGGTGGGTGTTCAACCCAGGGCTATCTAACCCCAAAGTCAGGGTCTTTTTACTGTTTAATGCTACTTCCTTCTGTCAAGCTCTGAGTTAGAGGAAGGCCTTATTCCTTCATGTCTGGGTGGAATATAATCCTGTCTTTCCTATTCAGGTCCCCAGGAACTCCAAGAAATCATGTTTAAGGTTTGAAGGATCCATAGTTGAATGATCCTTGATCTATAGATACCTCAGTTATTGTAGCTCTCACTTTCTCTTATGGCATCTACTACTATAAGCTTGAATTGGAGGTACCCAGACAAGGAACTCCTCTGACACATTGTCGGCAGAGAAGGCCACGGAGGCCTACCCTCTGTTAGGCAAATGCAGAAGCTGTGAGCACTCTGAGGGCCTGCAGAATCCACTGCAGGGCGAGAGGTTGTTGGGACCTCCTACAAAGTGGTTTCCCAGTAAAACTATGGAAATTAGCGGGGTTTGATGGCAGTCAGTCTAGTCTTCACACACTGGGAAACATCATAGGCACTTTCTTCTCTTCTGGAAGAAAAATAGCCAGAACGGGAACAATAACCTTCATCTCAAGTTCCGTCTGATGCAAAGCTGAAGGCAGGGCATTGGCAATTTCTTGCGTACAGAGTAACCACTCATCCCAATTTGCCCAGGAGAGTTGGAGCTTATGTTTTTTGTCCCAGTGTAATTACAAAAAGCATCACTTTTACCACTAAAAAGTATCCTGTTTTTGACAATAAATTGATGATAGGATTACCTTGCTTATATAGCAGGTTTCAACTTACTGCTTCTTTGGTCCAAATACAATAAATTGGGCTAGATATATTTGCCGGATTTGAGGAAAAGTTAGTCTGCACAGAAAGGCTTTTTTGGTCAGAAGGAAGCCTGCACTGCTGCTGAAATCCCTCCGCGCTCTTCCTCACTCTGCTCTACGCACGCACGCCAATGTCTAATGTCAGCATTCCTAGAACGATCTTGCATGCTTTTCTGAATCTCAGTTCCACGACTAGATGTGTACTGGATTCACAGGAAGAAGGTGCACATATGGAAGCCTTCAGTGGATTTAATAGCGATTCACCAAAACCTCTGCGCTCCGCAGAAGACGACAGCAGGAGGGCTTGTGGCCTCCCCAGAGTCACGCACCAGGCCATTGCCGGTCAAGTAGGGACAGGTTAGCCCTCTTGTCTCCCTTTCAACTCCCCCCAGCCCCAGATCACTCATCCCGTGATCTCTTCCTTATTTGTTCCAAAGCAGGATATTAAAAACAAACAAACAAAAACCAAACAGCAAAGAAAAACCAAAGCAGGATATTCAATTTCCTCACACAGCCAGGACAAACTGGCCAAGAAAACTGGGATTTCTTAACTAGTTGTTGAAGAGTTAGCATGGCAGGAGTTAGAGCACTGCCAATGAAGATGGCATTTCCTTTTGGATACACACCTTAATTCTTAGATCCTGTCACTTTGCAGCTTTGAATGCCAATCAGAAAGATTTGGGGCACTCTTACTAGGAATGTGAAAACCGGCGAGCTACTCCTAGCACGATCCACGAAGAAAAAGAGCAAAAATAAAAAGCCTGGGCCAAGAGTGCCACCTAGTGGCAAAAGCATGCTTGCATTCGTGTCTTCCAAAGAAGCTAGTATAGAGAGCCTGTGCAATGTGTCCAGCGCTTCATAGGGATTATTTTATTTAATGCTTATAACACAGAGGTGCTTTGGAATCAGGGATTTAAAAGAGATGTGCCCTGTCCTCTAAGAACCCACAATCCGATGGAAGGCAAAAACAAAATTAGAACGAAATGTGATAACTGCTAGGATACAGGCAAGGTAGAGTATCTTGGAAACAGGGGACACCTTCTGGGGGAGACAGGAAAGTGTACAGAGGCGCTGAGCCTACAGATAAGTGGGAATTAGCTCCACGCTCAGCTTAACTATGCCTAGGCCAGTTGTACCAGGGGAGAAACCATGAGGGTTGAACTTGGCACAAACCATCCACTGACTCTTCCTTTCTTGTGATGCGTTCCTTGGCTGAAGGCTGTGCTGTCCAATACAATAGACGCTGGCCACGTGGTTATTGAGCACGTGAAACAAAGCTCGTCCAAATTGAGATGTGCTACTTTTAAAGCTTTAGAATTTAAATAAGAGCGTAAAAAATCCCATTAATAATTTTTTACATTGATTTATGTTTCTAAAGAAACTTCCAGCTTCATCATCCTATGTTTCATCTGAATTTTTTTTAAAAATTAGCAGTCATATTTGTAATATCCGAAGGATCTGTCTCCCAACCTTCTCTTTCTTTTTATAGTCTCTTGTTCTTGTTTCATGGATGCATTTCTTCTTCCATCTCTCTGAAGATATATAATTTTGTTATGTTTTTAAAATTTCTTCCATTACCTGCATTTTTCTATTTCCTTTGCATCCCTTTTCTCTGCTTATTTAATATGTTTCATTCTGTCTTCCACGGTAGAGACGTTCTTGCCAAGTGCCAGGTGTTCCTTGCTTGTCCGTTGCTAGCCAAGAATGAGCTGCTAAGATGTTGGCTAGAAATTATGTGTGTGGGAGGGGATCTATTTTGTTGAGACTCCTAAGTGTCAGTATTTTTAGGTCTTTCTTTGGGGAGGGGGTGTTTTCCCAGAGAAGCCTCCACTTTCCCGCCTGATGGCATTAGCCTGGCAATTCGAGTTCTAGGGGTTGGCTGGGGAACCTTCCTGCAGGGTCTTGCCGTTTCTGTGCGGTTGCTTTACCTTCAGTTGAAGGTCAGTTGACTCGGTCTGCTGTTTTTGGCTTCCCTGCTTCCGGCTGAGGTCTCAAAGCCCCTCTGGAACAGCAACAGTAGTAATACGTATAATGGCTGCTATTTATCGAGCACCAACTTGATCAGGCATTGTCCTAAGCAATTAACATGGAGTGTACCTGTTACTCCTCTCAACTGTGTGGGCAGGTACTATTATTTCCTCCAATTTATTGTTGTGACATGGAGAGGTTAAGTAACTTGCTCAAAGTCACTAAGTCATGCATCCAGCACTTCAACCCAGACTCAATGCTCAAAACCACTGTGTCACTTGCCCATCAGCTTTCTGCTTTCCAAACAGAACCTCTCTTGTCTACTGTCAGTGCCTCTCCTGCTCTTTGTCTTGGAGGACTTAAGCCTTGTTTATTTCTTTACTGCCATTTTAGTCAGGTTTCAGCAGAGAGTGGAGATAAATGTGCAAGTTTTGTTTGCCATGCAGAACCAAAGATTGAAATCACTTTTTGGTTGTAGATGGCTGTTACGAGGGGTCACAGTGACTGACGGATGGTCATTGTGAGACTGGGATCCCACCACATTGCCCTGGCTTTTCTGGGGGATGGGTAAGATGGGGGTCTCATCATGTTGTTCAAGCTGGTCTTGAACTCTTGGCCTCGAGCGATGCTCCCAGCTTGGCCTCCCAAAGCGTTAGGATTGTAAGCACGAGTCACCATGCCGGCCTCCTGGCTTGTTTCTACTTTGACTCTAGTTAGATGCTCTACAGTCAGAGAAGCCACAGGGAGTCTTAGCCCATATATGTCACAGTTAGTTGCCAAATTTCCTGGCGCTGTTGCTGACACTCAGCGTCCCTCACTGGGGACATGATTGGTCAGGTGTTAAGATCCAGAGCATGAAAGCATCAGATAAAGGAGACAGAACTGCAAGTATTTCACTGTGAGTGAAAAACTACACATATATGTGAAAGGGCAGAAATATTAACACCAAAAAGTGAATAGTGGATTTTTTGGGGTGAAGTGACTACAGTTGATCTATATTTTCTTTTTTCCGCTCATCTATTTTCTTTTTTTTTTTTTTTTTGAGACAGAGTCTCACTTTGTTGCCCTGGCTAGAGTGAGTGCCATGGCATCAGCCTAGCTCACAGGAACCTCACACTCCTGGGCTCAAGCGATCCTTCTGCCTCAGCCTCCCAAGTAGCTGGGACTACAGGCATGCTCCACCATGCCCAGCTAATTTTTTTCTATATATTTTTAGCTGCCCAATTAATTTCTTTCTATTTTTGGTAGAGACGGGGTCTCGCTCTTGCTCAGGCTGGTCTCCAACTCCTGAGCTCAAACAATCCGCCCGCCTCGGCCTCCCAGAGTGCTAGGATTACAGGCGTGAGCCACCGCGCCCGGCCCCGCTCATCTATTTTCTAGTTCTTCGATATTACATATGTTATTTACCAAAAATGTTTAAGATATTTAAAAACATTCACCCTTTGGTTCAGCAATTCTTCTTGGAAATGTCCTAAGGAAATAATTCAAGATGTATGGAAAGATTTAGCCACAGGAACATTCATTGCAAAATGTTTATACTAGCATTAAATTAGAAAACCAAAGTGTGTAAAGAGGAGCTTAAAGTTGGACTATAAAGCCATTAAAATACTTAATGAAATGCTCACACAGCATTATTCCGTGGGGAAAGAAAGCTTACAAAGCATTATGTACAATATAATCCCATTTTTAATAGATGAATGGAATAGTCAAAAGATAAATACCATAAGGTTGAGAGTGGTTACTACAGAGCCAGAGAGAGAGGATTCAAGGCTGATGCTTTGCCCTGGATAGAGAATTCAAGCCTACACCCCCATCCCCCAAGGGCCCCAAGCATGTCTACCTTGCCCTCTGCTAAGGTGTAGGAAGGGGGCTGGGAAGAAAAAGCAAGAGGAAGAGGAGGTGATTCAATATGTTGGTGCTTAGGCCAGATTCCCTCTAAGTACACAGGCTGTTCAAGCAGGATATGAATGAAATTTCTGGGAAATGCTATTGTTGGTTTTTAAGAGTTAATCCAGATACTGCTGTCAGCTTTCCACAGTAACGGTTTCTGTAATGTCCAAATAGAGAAAGGACATGTCCTGAAGTTATAAACTTCTAAGGTAGGATTTGCAGAGAATAAGAGAAAAAGGTTACACAGCAAAAATTTCCTTCTGGTTAGTTATCTTTGGGTTTTAGGATTATTTATTTTTTTATTCTTTGTATATTCTAATATTCTCACAATAAATGTATATTGCTTTTGTATTTATTTTTTTTAATTCAGAATATTATGGGGGTACAAACATTTCAGTTACATGAAATGTGTTTGCCTTGCCCACGCCAGGGCTACAAGCACGTCCTTCCCTCATACAGTGCGCCCCGTTTCCATTAGCTGTGGGTTTACCCCCCAACCCTCTTCCACCTGACTGGCACCCGATGAGTATTACTACCATGTGAACACCTTAGTGTTGATCAGTTGGTACCAGTTTGGTGACGAGTACATGTGGTGCATGTTTTTCCATCCTTGTGATACCTCACTTCGAAGGATGGGCTCAATCTCTACCCAGGATAATATAAGAAGTGCTAGGTCACCATCGTTCTTTTATAGTTGAGCAGTATTCCCTGGTATACATATATCACATTTTATTAATCCACTCATGCATTGATGGGCATTTGGGTTGTTTCCACATCTTTGCAATAGTGAATTGTGCTGCTATAAACATTCGAGTGTAGATGTCTTTATTATAGAATGTCTTTTTTTCTTTTGTATAGATGCCTAGTAGTGGGATTGCTGGATCAAATGGTATTTCTATTTTTAGCTCTTTGAGGTATCTCCACATTACTTTCCACAGGGGTTGTACAAATTTGCAGTCCCACCAGCAGTTTAAGAGTGTCCAATCTCTCCACATCCACACCAGCATTTGTTATTTTGGGACGTTTTGATAGAGGCCATTCTCACTGGAGTCAGGTGATTATCTCATTGCAGTTTGGATTTGCATTTCCCTTATCATTAGAGATGTTGAGCACTTTTTTATACGTTTGCTGGCCATTAGTCTGTCCTCTTTTAAAAAGTTTCTGTTCATGCTCTTTGCCCATTTATTGAAGGGGTTGTGTGATTTTTTCTTGATTTTCTTAACTTCTGTATAGATTCTTGTTATCAGCCCTTTATCGGATAGGTAGAAAGCAAGTATTTTCTCCCATTCTGTAGGTTGTCTGTTCACTCTAATGATAGTTTCCTTGGCTGTGCAGAAGCTTTTAAATTTGATCAGGTCTCATTTGTTTATTGCTTTTGTATTTTTAAAAAACAATTATTTTCAATGTACAGAAAATATAATCTAGGAAAAATTACTATTTGCAGCTCCAAGCTAAATAAGGGAAAGTTGCTTTAGTGCTTGCAAAGAATTCCTTAAGTTTGAATTTGGTATCCACTGACTTTCTGCAACAGATCATCAAATCCAAGGATCAGTGGCAAAACAGTAAGACTCCCAAAATTCTACTTTCCTTAGAAATACATTTTTCTAACTGTATTTGATTATGTCCTAATCAAGTCCTATTAATTTGTACATCAAAAATAATAGTCATACCATGGAGAGCTGCCTTGTATTAGGCAAGCTGCTTTTTTCCCTTTTCCAACTCGAGAAACACATCATTTCTCAGACTGCTGCAAAAGGCCAACCTAAGAACTCTTATATATTTTTTTTTAGGCTAGACAAGTGAAGCAGTGGGAGTGGAGAAGGAACAAAGGAATCTGTAACTGACTGTGATCAATTAGTGATAAACACCACTGCACTCAGACCAGCCAGAATTAAGAACTCTTCTTTCTGTACACACACTGGATGTGTGGTTTTCATCTTTAATATAACATGTACTCACTTTTTAAAAGACCTATCCTGAATTATGGGAACCTATAAAGTGTCTTTTAATGTCAACATGAACTCGAATGAATGAAGATGAAAGCAACAGTGGCTGTAGATGTTGATTTCTGAAAGTACGTGACTACTTGACTCAAAACCAAATTTGAATCTGGTAGAGGTCTACCACACAAACTGTGAAATTAAACACTAATATGACTGTTACTAGGAAAGGGCAACTCCTTTAAATAAAAAGGTAACATACAATGTACTAGGTGGCTGGCTCTCTGCCAACTTTCCTATCAAAACAAGAATTAGGCTTGCGCTTATGTGATCTTCCAACTACTCTTTTATGAAGAATGACGACCGAGTCAGTTGGTTGATTTTGTTGAAGAGTTCCAGTCCTGAGGGATTCACTCGTTCTCACTTAATGTCATATATGTGTAAGGTGCCTAGATGGGGTCAGAATATAGGGATCTATAGTCTGTGGCTACATATAAAGACCAATGATGAAATGAGGCAATGGTGTTTTAAGAGACAGGGTCTCACTATGTTGCCCAGGCTGGACTCAAAACTCTTGGGCTCAAGCGATCCTCCTACCTCAGCCTCCCTAGTAGCTGAGACTACAGGTACATGCCACTGTGCCCAGCTTGGGACAATGATTCCTAAGCCTCTGCTGGCTATGCTAGGACTGTTTTTATTAAATATTCTCACATTTAAAAAAAGCGACCCAAATATATTTTCTTGAAAGAAATGTTTATTATCTTTATTGATGAAACAGTTTCAATCAAATCCAGAACAGGTTTTCACATTTTCAGCCTTTAGTGCAAAGGCAATATGTCATGCGGGAAATAAAATGCTTATCCAGTGGTGCTCTCCTCTGACGCATTTAAATATTAGGATGCTCAGGCAGAAAACAACTTGTGTTACAGAAATCTCATAAATCTGCTTAAAAAGGACATGATTTAAACCTCATATTAAGGTTTTTCACAACATAAATATGTTTAAACAACTTATAATTCAACTTCTTAATTTCAAAACAAAACACCCCAAGAATCAACTATTCCTTTAAATAAAAAAAATAATCAATTTATACTCTTCTTAAAAGAACTCCAACAATTTAAAATAAGTTCCAATTCAATATATATATGTACATTTATAACTTAGGTGATCTTTTGCGCTATATACTTTTATTCATGCAACAGTGACAGAGGACTGGACTTGAGGCTCTAAAGAGGCCTTTCTGAGAAAGCTGTGTAGCTCCTCACTCTGGCAAAGAACAAGGGGGTGTACATCTTGTCGATCTCAAAAGCACTGACTGCAGTCTCACCAGTTGATCTGGAAAGAAAGCACAAAATTACTAGCATGAGGAAATTTCAACTCATTTAAAATCTTTTTGTGTTTGGGAGGTCATTTGATGCTTTATTAGCCTTTTTTATTTTTAATTCATCTCGATAAATTCTATTTTTTATTTTTTTCTATTTTTTTTTTTTTTTTGCAGCCCGCCCCCTGCCCTGCGCCCATCTCGGTAAATTCTAAACAATATAGGCATATTGTAGAAAACATGAAAAATTTAGAAAAGTATAAAGTTTTGCATAATTCTACCACCCAGATAGAACCATATGAAGTACTTTACTCTAGGTTTTCTTAAGATCATACTCTTATTAGTAATTCTGCTTTTTTTCTCTCTTTTTTTATTTTATTATTATTTTTCTGAGACAGTCTCACTCTGTTTCCTGGGCTAGAGTGCCGTGGCATCAGCCTACTTCATGGCAATCTCAAACTCCTGGGCTCAAGCAATCCTCCTGCCTCAGCCTCCCAAGTAGCTGGGACTACAGGTATGTGCGCTCACTTAATTTTGTTATTTTTAGTTGCTTGGCTAACTTTTTTTTTTTCTATTATTTTTAGTAGAGACAGGATCTCGCTCTTGCTCAGGCTAGTCTCAAACCCCTGTGCTCAAGGTGATCCTCCGGCCTTGGCCTCCCAGAGTGTTAGGATTATAGGCGTGAGCCACCACACCTGGCCAGTTTTGCTTTTTTTCATTTAACATTATGGCATATGCAATTCCTCACATCATTAAATATTTTTTAGAAACCATTTTTAGTGGTGGCATAGTATTTCATTGTCTGCTTATACCATAATTTACTTAATAATCTCCCTTTCAGAGATTTAGGTTGTTTCTAATATTTTGCAATTAAAAATAATGTGATTTTGATTATGTCCTTGAAACAAGTTCCTAAGAGTAGAATTTCTAAGTCAAAGGCTGTAGACATTTTAAGGCTCTTGTTAAAATGTTATGTTTCAGAAAGAATTATATTCCTAGAATAGAATTTAATGACATAAAATATTTACAGGATCAACAGCATAACTGTAACTTTTTCTAACTATAATTTTAATAAAAACAGTGCATAATCCCTGAAGAGAAACCAAATGGAAATAAAGCAAAAAATGGTAAGACTGAATTGTGGGGGAAAAAAATGATCTGGTTTTTAAAAATTGCCTTGAATAAGTAATGCATAGATAGCTAAGTATCATCTACTCATGGAATGCTACTTTCATTTCCAAAGTGGTGCAACCAATTCACACTCCCATGGGCACTGTGTGACCATCTGGATGCTCTACGTCCTCAGCCATGCTTACTCTTTTTCGTTTTGGTCTTTTTCTTGGTTTGTAGTAGTATTATATGGTGATTTTGCTTTATAATGTAATGTTAACTCTGAGACATTCAAACATATCTGAGTTTCCTAAGCTGGATATAAAGTATACATTTATGCTATTAACCTTGGTATTTTTATTGATTCACCTACTTGTAAGTAATGTGACAAGAATGATGTATCCAGATGAGTTTGTTGAACCTCTGGTGACCACTGGAACATAGGTGTAGCCCCACATGAAAACTCTGATCTGCTTCTTGTACAGGGACACGACGAAAATATCTGTATTTGTAGTCAAGTGGTTTCTGCAAAAGAAAAGGTACATGAGCTATAATGAAACCTTATTTCACTTTTATGTAAATGTTTATAAAAAACATTATGTAAAAGCAACATTAAAAGTAACAACACTTGCACGCAGTAAAGAGTTGTATTGAATATCACGAGAATGTACATGAGTGCCTTGAAAAATGTTAAATACTCTAAAAACATCAAGTTTTTCCCCGTCATCATCTTAATCATCACAATAACCCCAACAATGACTGCATTATTTCTATTTACTAACTCAAGATATGAAGATCCAAGGACATCAAATGAGTTAACCAAAGTTACACAGTAGTTTCAGAAATGTCTCCTACCTCTAAGCCTAGTATTTCCTTCTACTAGAAAATACTTGGAATTTTTTTGAAAGACAAAGTAATAAACTGATCAAGGCTGCAGAAAAAGCACAGAGTATGACTTATCTTTCACAGTAACAGTAAAATAGTCAGTGGAAAAACAGCTGTGACAAAGTTCATTAGAATCACATTTCTGTAAATACTGCTGTTAAAACACAAAAATGTAAATGCTATGAATGGTTTCTTTATATTATATTCTGAAGAAAAAAGACACTCTACATGGGAATTGCTCAACTCTTTTTATTAGATAAAACCTAAGCAACCAGGGCCTCACAATTCCCCAATTTTGACCTCAGGAAATTCACAGTCAAAGCAACTATGTCTGCCTCTCAGATTGCTGCCCTAGCCTCCATGAGCCTACCAGAGGGAGGTGAAGCAGCCAGCAACAGGTGGCCACAGGTGATAGGACTCACAGATGAAACCCTGCCCTAACCATCTTGGTACATGATGTTAAAGAAGAGGTGGGGATTTCGTATAAGAGAACTTTCTTTCAAAAAACTATTAATTATAAAAGGTAATAGGCAAGTATTCCAACTACCTCACAACTGACTTCTTGGTTATATATTAATATTATAGTTTTCAACCAGGATTTAAAAAGTGCATATGAAGAAAGGTTGTGAAAAAAATTAGGCCCTCAATTTGTTAAGAGAATTTAAAGCACTCTAGTATGTAATGGCATCAATAATCATATTTGCCTGGCATTTTTTCTTTTGCAAGAACAGGAAGAAGGAAATTATCTTTCTTTCACTTATTTCCAATAGAAACTGAAGTTCTAAGAACATCCTTGTGGAAGAATTATCTATATGAGCTAAATTAGGAAGGAAAAAACCCCATGACTCAAAATGAGAAAAGCCAAAAATTACACTCAGGTATAATAGTTATTTCACACAAGATTGTGGCTTCACATTTTCATATGTAAAAACATTGGACCAGAAAAGGAAACCATATGAAGAAAAACAAAAGCTGATACGATAAAAAATAACCACATCTCAGAAAACTCTCCAGCTCTCTTCAGTGATATACTAGAAGTCAACATACACTTTGTACAATAATATAAGTAATGAAACATCATTCGTTTACTCTTTCTAATTAAGAATGCTTGCAGGAACAGGGTATTGAAATAAGAAGAAAACTGTTAATTCCACTTGCATACTCACTTCTTCTTTTTTCTTAGTTATTACAGCAAATACTTTGGTCTGATTGTCTGTATCTTGTGACAAGCGATAATGACCCAGTAGAATTGCATCAGTTCTAAAAGATAAAAAAAAACACTTTAAGTCTAGGAAGCAATGAATTACAACAGTGTTTACTAAACTTGCCTGAAAAGAATCAGCCAGGATGTGAGTTAGCCTTGATTTCAAGGCCCCATAAGACTTAGCCCGTGAAGTACATTCTCTAGGAAGAAGCCCAGGAATTGGTATTTTTCACAAGTGCCCCCAAATGATTGCTTTATAAATCATCTAGTATTAGTCAAAGAGGCACCAGGTTACATTAACCCACAAATAACCATATAAAATGTGGACTAGACAGAAAGCCACAGAAAAACACTACCTGGTATTCCTAGTTCTTAAGCGAGGAACAATCGACTGAGGCTCCTCAGGGGTTGTCAACATCATCACACTGCCATCAGGAAAGAATCTTATGTACCTATGTAAAAAGACAAAAAACACCAAAACACACCACGCACACGCACAAAGTATAAAACATGTCCGTATTTATCAGCACCTAAACCTATTCGCAGCTATGAAACCCAAACTGAAATACCATGAGCCAAAGAACTGATAAGACATCATTCAAACAAATGTGACTGACAACCTGTTAGTCCAGCAACAACAAACTGAAGACATTTTATCATCTTCCTTAGGGGGAACTGGTGAACTTAAGTTTCACTCACTGAGTAAAAGTTAGATCAAATGTTGCTTCGTTACAGTTCTGTGTTTTTCCTATAGCACTAATGTCAAACAAAAGTGAGATCCTAAAATAATACAGTGGTTAACATGTATCTACTTAGTTTTCAATGACAGTAATATTTGGTAAACAATAAAAATGAATAAAAGCCCAAGCTGTTTGAAAAGGCAAATGCGTATTCCCAAAAGACAAAGAGAGCTCTAAAATATAGAGGCTAGAAGGAATTATATAATTTATATTAACCAATCGGTTTTTTGAGTGCAATTCCTATGTTGTAATAATGGATAGAAACACTGAGGATCATTTTGTGATTAAATCAAAAGCAACAAAGAACAGACGTCCATATAACTAATGAACTAATTACTTGGAGAGAGAGAATTTTCCACTCACTCAGTTTACTACAGTTGTACCTGTAATATTCCACTTGGTGCCAGGCTCTATAGAAGCCATCAAGAGACTGTTCCCCTTGACGAATATATGTGGTTTTACTGATATACACTCCTATTAAGAAAAAAGATTTTTTAAAAGAACATAAAAAAACTTTAAAAATTATAATCATATAAC
>NW_012148507.1:1463601-1467994 GCF_000956105.1 Propithecus coquereli
TAATAAAGAAACTGATGGGTTCATTAAACTGCTAGTCAAGATAAAGCAATACAAAAAATTAATTGCATGAAATTAATGGAGGTAATTAAAGACGTTTTTAAGACTTTTATTTAAAACACTGTTGGTTCTTTCTTAAATGTTTTGTTTTCCAGATTTAAGGAATTTTTCTCTCATAAGCTATCATTTGCAGCAATTTGGTAAAGCATACTTTCATGAAAAAAGGTGGAAGCATTTGCTTTTTCACCCTACTTGATTCCTCTCAAATTCAGAAACAATTCATGAGTATTCTTATGTACATAAGCTCAATAAAAATCTACTCTCTCTTTATAAACAGGATACAATTGTAAACATTGGTTATATTACCAAAGCTTTGACTGAAATATCATATTTAAGAATGTGTATAAAATACCTGGCTCCAAGAGTCTCAGCCCTTAGAGTGAGTAAAAACTGTCACTTCCTGGCAGGCACAAGGAACCTTAAGAGTGTAAATAAAATCTAAAGTCTGCCTTGGTTTGGCTTCCTAGCCTCAAGAGGTTTTTAAATCCGAGATTCCTATATAATCAACATGCAGAAAAAAAGTTGTATTTCTAAAGAAAAACTGTAATACACCTGTTATCAAACTGTAGTCTTGTGTATTAAGTTCTTGTTATCTACCTGAAGACTGGATTAAAGTTCCTTAATTTGCCTAATTTCCTCCAATATTTGGCTATACTCCAAATGAAAACAAAAGCTGCTCTGTTCCAAAAGCTCTACAAGCTGAAACTATTCAAATTTTAAGATATAAGCCTTATGCCTGACGTATGGGCCACACAAAAAGTTCATTAAACCGTCCAATGTAATGACTAGAGATATTAAAACAATGAGTAAGGAGGAGAAGTTAATGTTTTCACATTGTAGACAGCTTTTCCCAAGACGTAAGAAGACTTTTACCCCCTCTTAATGCTACCCTTTCCACTTGACAGGATAATGGTGTTAATTCTGCAGTACCCAACCGGTCTGTGGCCTGTTAGGAACCCGGCCACACAGCAGGAGGTGAGCAGCAGGCAAGCAAAGCTTCATCTGTATTTACAGCCGCTCCCCACTGCTTGCATTACTGCCGGAGTCTTGCCTCCCCTCATCCATGGAAAAATTGTCTTCCATGAAACCGGTCCCTGGTGCCAAAAAGGCTGGGGACCACTAGCATTGAAATTTCACAATCGATAGCTTCTGCTGGTAACTTAACAGAATCTAACCTAAGAAATCCTTTACTATCCACTGGTTAAATAAGAAAGTGTGCTATTGCTTTTACTACATGCTATACCTGCAAAAATTCCTCTGGGAAAGTTGAGACCCATATACATAAAATAAGAAAACAAGCCACGTGGTTACAACAGTCTCACCTAATTCCCCATAGTCATTTGATTTATTCAATCGGTTGTCTTTAAACATACGCACATGGTTCAAAACCATTATGCAAACCAGAATGTCACATTACTATTAATTTTACTCTGTATTTTCCCTTTTTAAACTTTGTATCTGTTACTTGCTAAATTTTGTGTTTAGAGGCACAACTCCTAATAAAATAATGCTGGCCTAGCACTTTGAGATGATAACAAAACACTATGAACAGACAAAACTGAACTTAATAATGGACTCCAGGTAGATTTAGCCTGGGAGCCACTTTCTTCAAACCTCCCTTGTTGCTCAAATGTGGTTAAAACGACTGTGACACTGACTCCTAGTTGCCAATCACTCCCCCCAAAGTGGGATGAGACCAGCAACCAAGACAGGTTCATCCTGGCACTGTGGGATGTCAAAACCTAACTAGAGGATAATTTATTAATGATGCTTTTCAAGAAAGATCTTGATCAAAAGGGCAAAATGTTAAAGTTGTTAAAATCAAAATGGAATTGCTAACGTTAAGAAAACCCTGACAAATAGAGCCAAGGAAGACCATGAAGAGAAGGTTCTCACTTCTCTTGTGTGCCTAATAACAAAGACTCTACAAAAAACATAACCTTGTACAAAAAATACTTCTTCAAGGATATCTGCCCAGCAATAGCCCATCCAACCTCAAACTGTTGTCACCCTTGTTATTGATCTTTGTAGCCAAGGGTAATTATTTCAAAACAATTATGTAATCCTCCTCATTTTTTTCTTTAAAAACCTTTGTCTTCCGTGAATATGTACATAGTATTCCCATTGGGCATATGTATTCACACTGCAATGCCCTATTCCCAAATAAATGTTTTCTTTAGAGAACCTCTCTGTTATTTAGGGTTAACATAACAATTCTAGAAATCCAAATTTCAAAAGGTTGGTGGCAATACACTACATGTTTAATAGGTACTTGTTTCAGTAATTTGAATATTTTATGCAAAATACAAGATTCCAAATGGAATTAAGTTATTTAAAAATAATGCATCTGAATTTTAAAAACTAAAGTTATAAAAAAATTCTAGATGCTAAGGACTAAGTATATATTTCTATATGACATATCCATTAAAGATCAGTCTCAAATGACTTTAGATTGAACTACGATTATTCTTCACATAGCAAGATTTAAAAAATATAGGATGACTTTTAATGGGCCAAAAGAAAATTCTAGTGCACTCTTAAGTTGAATCACTATCACTTAATGGGTTTAGAGTTACCGTAAAAATGACTTTAATACATTTTTCTAATATAATTGTTTCTCCAAATTAGCTAAGCTAGCCTGCAAACCCTATGGAAGTAATATGTGTGATACATCTGCTCTACATATTATTCTATACCCTGGAAGTGTAACACATTCTAGCCTAAGTTGTTTGAGAAAATCACATTAAGCACAGCTTAGCAAAACTTCTGTTTGTTCTAAGCTTTTACCCAGAACATCAATCAAGTTCTTTTATCAAAATCGGGAAAGGAATATAATCCTTTTCACCAATGCCTGAGTTGTTTAAGAAAAAAAAAGGATGTACCTGGCACAGATGTAGAATCCTCTGCACACCAGCGACAACTGCTCTAATGATCTGAGGTCCAAGTCACTAGACACCACCCATCGGAAGATGTACATCAGGACCTCCATTGGCAGCGCTGCAAAAGAAAATCACCCTTCACTGACTCTCCTATATGTCCTTCTATTGTCACACCCACATTCTCAGTGCATTAATGCATTCCTAGAAATTTATGAATCAAATGCTCAGTATTGCTCAGAGCTATGGCATGAATGTACTTAACTACCCAATAGTAATTAATGGTTCTTACTATCAAGACACAAATATCTTTATTTTTTCAGTAAAAAATAGATCTGAAGCTGTCTTTATAAAGCACCTTTTGCCCATGGAAGATTATTTTACTTCTGAGATATATTAACATAAATGTGTTAGAAAAATAGTCTACTATATGTGTGTGTGATCCAAATTGAATTTATTAACAATAAGTTATTTTCATCTCCTTGAAAATTTTCAATTGTCTTCTCTGAAAAATCCCGTAAGTAATTAAATAATATTTAACATAGGAAAAGAAAACACATTCATTTCTAAATATTCAGCCTTTCTCAGGACTATTGTCCAACTTGGCTGAAATGCTTCATGATGCCAGTGTTCCTCCAATTTTCTTAGGGCTACCTCAACTCAAGACTCACCCTCCTAGATCTTCACTGAAAAAATTATGGCATCCTTAAACAAGTGTAGTGTTGTACTACAAACACTGCTCTGGTTCAGATTTTGAAAAGCTTATTTGTAAATACAAACAGTAATTATAACTAGATCTCCCACCATATCCTGAACTAGGGCTGCAATTTTCTGGCAAATTATCTGACCTTCTAAGTTTGGAAATCTTTAATCTAAGGTTAAAGTATTTCTCATTGAGTAACAAAACCAAGAATTCACACCTGATATGTGAGTCTGACTGCTCTCAAGCTCAGGCTGACACAGTTTGAGCACAGACTCCTGAAATGTGAGTTGCTGCTGGAAGTAGGACAAGAGATCTGCCATTTTGCTATCATCATCATTATCTTCAATGCTGAAAAGAGAAGGAAGGTGCGGAATCTAAGTGCCTCGGTCTACAAACATATAGTTTAAAAACTGATTTTTCATAACACTTTGAAATTTGCTTTAGAAAAAGTCACCTAAAGGCTTATTCAAAATGTGATACTTTTTGAAATGTGATTAACAGTTTATCCCACCTTACAAAGGAGTACCATACTAAGTTCTTCCAGAGAAAAAAGCTTTGGTAATTACCACTTGGAACGAATTAGGATTTTCAGATACGGGTGTTGAGATTTAACTAATTAGTTTTATTGTAAAGTAGAGATTTCATGCGTTAGTAAAAAATTTCAAATGATTTGAAAGTAATCAAATATAAGTAAATTCCTTATGTAAGTTTTATGTAAGTAAATTTTATGTAAGTAAATTCTTTAAGTGATCTTAAT
>NW_012148507.1:1468044-1469450 GCF_000956105.1 Propithecus coquereli
TCCCTTAAATATGCCCATAGTACTTAGGTTCATTACAGAAAATTTAAACTATATATTTATCAAAATCAGCATTACAGATTACCATTTCTCCTGAGTTCTACAGAGTTCAGCTTACCATCAAACCGAACACGAGGCCGTTCTAAAAACATCTCTCTCCAGGATGTGTATGGAACAAGTTTAATACAGCTTCTGCCCCAAACTTTCAAGCAGGCCAGACGCCAAATTTCAGGGTCTCTAGGGAATAAAGCACGACACTAATAAATATAAAAGCCTAAGTCCCTATATGCAGACATAAATATTTTTGCTATCAGCCATCTTTTATTCAGCAAATATTTATTAAGCACCTGGGAGGCACTGTTCCAAGGGCTTGGGAGGGATGGATGAACAAGGCAAAGGCCCTGCTCTTTTACTGGTGGTAAAGCAAACAGAGAGAGACAAGCTTGAGGTAGTATACTTGGTGCAAAAATCAACCAAAAGACTAAGGAGAGTCAGCAAACAGCAATGACGGTAGTGAGGAAAGAAAGACTATTTCAGATAGGGTGGCTGGGAAAGGCCTCTTTGGGAAGGTGACAGTAGTGATGGGGCAAAGTATCCTGGGCAGCAGCCATGGCGCGTGCAAGGCCCTGAGGCAGGAGTGTGACTGGTGGACTCACTAAAGTGAGCCAGGTGAAATGTGGACTAAATGATCTGAGAAGTAGCCAGGGATAGATAAGGTAGCATCTCGCAGGCAGAAGTGGCTATTTATATGAGATGATGCCACTGGAGGGTTTTGACCATGATTTATGCTTTTAAAAGATGATTCTATTGGGTTTATGGAGAATATGCTCTAGGGGTATAAGAGTGGAAGCAGGGAGACCATGTAGGATGCCACTGTATAATCCAGACCAAACAAAACAGTGGCTAAGTCAGAATGATAGTTGCAGAAGTGTTGAAATGGTCACGACAGAGGTAAATTTTAAAGGTAGCACCAATAGGACTTTGTTATGAAATTAGTGCAAAAAGCTAAGTAAAAGATGTATTGAAAGTTGACATGATTCTGATACAGCTCAAAATATTTTTAACTCCATCTATAATTTAAAATATAGTTTTGTTTTTTAAAAGAGATGGGGTCTTGCTATGTTACCCAGGCTGGAGTGCAGTAGTTATTCACAGGCATGATCCCACTACTAATCAGCACGGGAGTTTTGACCTGCTCTGTTTCTGACCTGGGTCAGTTCACCTCTCCTTAGGCAACCTGGTGGTCCCCCACTCCCCGGAAGTCACCATATGGAAGCAAAACTTAAGAGTGGACACCTGATCAGCATAGTACACTACAGCCCAGAATTCCTGGGCTCAAGCCATCCTCTCACCTCAGCCTCCTAAGTAGCTGGGACTACAGGTGTGTGCTACCACTTCTAGCTTAATAT
>NW_012148507.1:1482410-1485948 GCF_000956105.1 Propithecus coquereli
TTATGTAAGTTTTATGTAAGTAAATTTTATGTAAGTAAATTCTTTAAGTGATCTTAATCCATTCTAACTGGATAAAAATCAAATATACAGATGCCACCTGAGGTACTTACCAAAGGTTCTCTAACGGATGTGCCTTAACTTATCATCCTACCTTTAGAGAAGAAAATACCTAATTTGAAAAAACTTTAGAGTTCACAAATCATCTACCAATATACACAAATGTGTAGTTAAGAGTTCTAAAAAATGTCTAGTTTTCCATTTTTGCTGAAGTAAACCTTAAAGATCATCAGACTTATAAAAAGGCTTAGATGAGGATGAAGTTAGAAAAGCAGGAACGGCTTTTTATAATACAACAAAAAGCAAGTATGGGTGAGGCTGGATGGACTCAATGGCTATTCTACAAACACTTTATGGGAAAGGCAAGGAAACATTTAGGGCTTATCAGATCTTATTTTAAAAAAATGATTATATTCTTAAAGAACTTTCATAGCCTCTGGGTTTGTATAAAGGGATGAGGAAGAAAAGAAACGCTTCTTTAATATTTTAGCACAATCTTTCTTTTTTTAAAATAGAAAAAGGGTCTTCTGTTGTTCAGGCTGGTCTCGAACTCCTGACCTCAAGTGATCCTCTCACCTTGGCCTCCCAGAGTGCTATTTTTTTCTTTGACACAGAGTCTCCCTCTGTCATCTGGGCTAGAGTGCCATGGCATCAGCCTAGCTCACAGCAACCTCCAACTCCAGAGCTCAAGCGATCCACCTGCCTCAGCCTCCTGAGTAGCTGGGACTACAGGCGTGTGCCACCACACTTGGCTAATTTTTATTTTCTATTTTTAGTTGCCTGGCGAATTTTTTCTATTTAGTAGAGATGGAGTCTCGCTCTTGCTCAGGCTTGTCTCGAACTCCTGACACAAGGCAATCCTCCTGCCTTGGCCTCCCAGAGTGCTAGGACTACAGGCATGAGCCACTGCACTCGGTCAATACAATCTTTTTTAACAGCACTTGGCACCTATTTATAAAACTAAATGTTGTCTACCCAAACATTTAGGTAGGGTCTAAATGACTCTAACCAAATTTAAAAAGGTTTTAGAAAAAGCCCAAATGATTCATTTTAAGTGTGAACTTCTTCACACTGTTAACTATAATTTGGTGAGCAGTATCATTAGCTGAAAATTCAAACAGGCAATTAATACTGCCTTCATTGGGATGTTTTCAATATAACTTATCCAAAGCTTAAGTGTTAATACCATATACGGTTTAATAACATTGGCAATAACGTATGTTATCAATAAAAGTAACAATTATTTCATGAGAGAGGTAATATAATAGCTAATATATCTCATTATCAAAATTCTATTTTTCTATGGATTGCCCACTCTAAACCTGACATTCTCTCATGGGTATAGACTCTCTTCCCTTCTAATATCAGTAAACTGGCTTTGGGGAATAGAGGGATTAAGCTAAAACAATTTTATAATTGTTTTACAAATAGTTCAAAAGTATCGTCTTAAAAACATGTTCTCTGATTTTTGTCCATATGAAACAGTCAATGCTACTTCATGACTTTGATGCAAGTCTGTACAATGAAACATTATTTCTTTTAGCAATGCTTATATTTAGCACCTGTGCTTTTAAACAAATGTTAGCGTTTTAATGTTCTACCTACAGACATTGAGAATAAAGTCTTATTACAGTTCAGTATTTTTCTAATATAATTAAAAGCCTTTTATAAAAGGTAAAGTTTCAAATATATACAAAAAGAGAGAGACTAGTATAATAAAAATCCCATGCACCCATCAGCCAAATGCAACCATTATTAACATTTTGCCAACTTTGGCCTAATTACATTTTAATACTTTCTACTTCGAATGAGTTTCAGAAAGTTGAAACGTATCCATTTATTCCTTTCAGTAATCACTGCTTTTGTTAAAAAAAAAATCAAAACATGCTTTCATCACCTTGTTATTTATATATCTGTTTAAAATGTGCATTTCTATATGCTAATTTTAAATTTTCCTGACCGAAAAATTTCTACAATTTTATAGACAAGGATATACCAAAGACTATATAGCTTAACAGAATTAGCACCATATTCTTATCATGTTAAGAGTCAACAGGGCAAAGACGCTTAACTTTAACAAACTCTATGCATTACTATCTATCAAATTATATACGCACTAGCTGTTTCCAACGCCATCACCATCTGGAGACCGGGTATAAGTAATCTTGAACTCTATATCAGGTACAAGTTGCATAGCCCTACGATAAAACTTGATGGCTAAAAGAAGAAATAAAGCTAAATTAGCTATGACCATACATTTTGTCATTTCCTTTGATTACCCTTAACTGTGGTTTAATTTGGTAACTTTCTTTACAAACAACCAAATTCCCTTTTCTACATGCAACAGTAGATCAGTGACACAAACTTATTTCCAAACCTTATTCCTCAGAAAGCACCTTTATTTCCTAAAGCTAACAGGTTACAGAAGTTTAAGATGTTGTATTTTACTCTTATCTTTTAGCCCTTCCCATCTTTTTCCTCACCCTCTTATGTATTGTGATTTTTATAGGGTTAACTTTCTTTGGGTTCTGAAAATACAACTGCTATAGCCCCCCATCCCCCCAAAAAACACTTTTAAGCAAACTTTTTTTCTAGGACACAGAGTTGAGGAAAATCAAATGCTTCCTATTAGGTGGAATACAGAGAAGAGTTCTTTGGAATTTATCCTACAAATCCAATTTCTTTTAGCCCAGCTGCCTCTTCTTTTGTTAAATAACATTTAAAACCTGTTTTTTTGTATAAATCTCCTCGCCAGGTGATTTAGAGCTGTAATATTCAATAATCTCTACCCACAGAGACATACCAACAAAACTTGGGGATGTAGAGGCCAACTAGTTCTTTTTCCCTTGGATGAAGTCTATTCAACTCATTATATTCTGCCATGTTCTACTACTATGGGTGAATTACCACACACTAGGTGGAGAGGGGAATCTTACAAACTAAGGAAGACCGCACAGGGACTTGACCAATTGGGCTGTCTTAAAATCCGAGTAAAAATATCACTAGAAGAAACGTGCACATAAACACAGTAACTCTGAATGTTATTTTGGGGGCATTTTCCAATGATTCAAGGACAAGCATTTTCCCCCTGCCCCAATTACTATCTTTACGATCACAAAATGCAAGCATAATTACAAACCTAATATGGTAAACAGTCCTAAAACTCCGTTTACTTATACATTTCTATTGGGTTAATAAACAAGACAAAACTAAAGTGTATTCCTGTTGGTAAAATGTAAATTAGAACTTAGGAAAACATCTGTATGTTCCTCAATTTGTCCTTTATATTCCCATCCTCTGAAGTAATTTTCACCTATACAAGGGGCATACCCTAATTTAAAGTGAATAACAACTTTTAAGACTATTAACGAGGAATTAATAAATACTAAAACTGTAGAAAAAGGTTATTTTACTCATCCTACCAATATGTTGATGATTCCCAGCAATATCTTTTTGTGAAGAGACAGGTTATATAGAAATA
>NW_012148507.1:1488583-1490388 GCF_000956105.1 Propithecus coquereli
TTTTTGGGTGATGGAGTTATTCTGTATTATGATTATGGTGGTGGCTTCCCTAATAAAGCTGCCAAAAAGGAAAAAAAATGCATTATTGTAAATTGATCAACCCAAACATAACAAAATACTGCATTAAGTTAAGACCTTTGGAAAGGCATTAACATGTAGATAATTTTTTTCCTTTTTTGGCTTCTATTAATAAATTAAGAGGCATCAATCTATTAGAGACCAAATGAATCTCAGAGGTCTACACATTAGCAATAGACAGTTCCATGAAGACAGTGCACCTACAGAGAAAGAAGCTCATGGAGGAGTGGTGGTATAATCCAAAGTACCTAGAAATATTGACAGATGTGTAAACTAGTATACTGGTCAAAATTTTTCCCCATGTGGAAAAATTTTACAAATTATGTGCTTATGTCCCCAGAGTTGGATTATGATTACTTATGTTAGTACAGATTTCTATGTGCCTCCAAAAAAGGTAATTTGTTACAATGTCAATAATACTTAACTTTTCTTCTTTTGCCTGTTCTTGTTTTCCTTTGGTATCTGCTGCTGCTTTCAGTAGAGATCCTCTAGCTGCTCTGCAAGGTCGATTTTCTAACTTGCTAGAGCCTACACCTGGGCCAAGTTCAAACATCCACTGAGCTCGGAACATCTGGAGTTGTGCCTACAGGGAGAAAAGTATTTCATGATGCATCAAGGAAGGGTAGCTCAATTCTGGAACAATTTATTAATATGTCCAACATTTACTTCCATGTATATATTTATTCTAAGACCAGAAAACACTGTCTTCTAAATTACTAAATACTCATTAAATACCTGTTATCTTTTAAAATAATTTTCTGCTCAAAATCTTAAAGAATCATGAAAATTAGCCTAAAATATTAATAAGTCAATAGAGCAAAAGCGTAATGATATTGGGAACCAAATTTTAATTAGAATTAAAATATAAGCCAACATTTAGGGACTGAAGCTGTAAGCTTCCAACAATTTGTTAATGAATATATCATCTAGCACACATTAAGAGTGCTGCTAAAAATTCTGTAGGTAAGCACAAAGTCTTTCTTTTAATAAACATTCTGTATTTCAAAAAGAAAACGATCTTTTTTTATACATATTATCTTAAAAATTTAAAACACACAAGAAATGAAGTTCCCCTGTGTGGTAGACTCTGATGTGCTGCCCAGATTCTCCTACAGGAATAAATACCTTGTTACCCCGGCTGCTGGCAGTAATGCCTGAAAACAGCCCTGAGTTTCAAGCCCTTTTGGGTATTGCCTCACCAAGATCACACTGCCTTCTCAATCCCCACCCAAGGACTGATCAATGGGTGATAAAGGCCTGGCTCTCTCTTGCAACTCTGGTCAGCTCTGAAAGGGTACTCTATCTTCAGAACTCCCTTGGGATGGCTAAGGCAGTCCATTAAGACTGCACAGCAGCTGGACTTCTCCCCCATGCCTGCTGCTGCTTCCCTCTCTCCCTTCCATAGGCGTTGGTCCCAAGAGCACTCCCTAGTAAACCTCCTGCAAGGCAGTCATCACCTAGGTGGGCTTCCCTCTCCTGGGGAACTGCTTCTCCCAAAGAGGGCCATTGCTAATAGGATTGTATATATTATCCCTAGCTTGAGTGCAGTGGCTTGAGACAGAGTCTTGCTCTGTCACCCCAGCTTGAGTGCAGTGGCATCATCATAGCTCACTGCAACTTCAAACTCCTGGGCTCAAGTGATCCTCCTCCCTCAGCCTCTCAAGTAGGTGGGATTACCGGCACACATTACCACACCTGGCTAATTTTTCTATTTTTAGTAAGACAGG
>NW_012148507.1:1490438-1492547 GCF_000956105.1 Propithecus coquereli
TTTTTATTAATATTTTTAATTTCTTAAAAAAACAATTTCAAATACAGTTGGCCCTCCATATCATGGGTTTCGGATTCTTGGATTCAACCAATTACAGGTCAAAAATATTCAGTTAAAAAAATCACAACATGAATTAAAAATATACAGTATAACTATTTATATAGCATTTACATTGTATTAGTTATCGTAAGTAATCTAGAGATAATTTAAAGTTATGGGAGGATGTGAGTAGGTTATATGTAAATGCTACACCATTTTATATATGGGACTTGAGCACCCCCCAATTTTGGTATCCACAGGGGGTCCCGGAGCCAATCCCTCATGAATACCAAGGGACAACTATATAAGAAGACTGTTGTTCTGACCAAATATGTTACAGTAAAAAACAAAAAATTGGTAACAGAGTTGTTATTCAGAAATACCATGAAAATATGATCCTGGGCCCCAAGTTTTTACCTTCATAAAGAGCTCCATTTTGTTCTTCTTCTACTGCTTTTAGGAAGAGTTCTCGAGCCTATAAAAATATAAAGTGATGATTTTTGAAAATCTGTATTAAAAATTAGTATGGATGGCAGAAGGGGGCTTTTTCAACAAATGGTGCTTAAACAATTGGACATCCATAGGTAAAATAATGAACCTCAATCTAAACCTCATACCTTACATAAAAATTAACTTGAAATGGATGATAGGCTTTAAATGTAAAATGTAAAACCTATAAAACTTTTAGAGAAAAAAATATCTTGCAGACCTAGGATTAGGCAAAGAGTTCTTATGGTTGATATCAAAAGCACCATCCATAAAAGAAATAGTTGATAAATTGAACCTCATCGAAATTAAAAACTGTTGCTCTATGAAATGCCCTGTTAAGAGGATGAAAAAAGCTACCAACTGGGAGAAAATATTTACAAGCCACATATTCAACAAAGAACTTGTTTCTAGAATACATAAAAAACTCTCAAAACTCATCAGCAATCCAATTAGAAAAGGCATAAATAGATATTTCATGGAGAGAATATATAGATGATGGGAAATAAGCACATGAAAAGATATTAACATCATTAGCCATTAGGGAAATGAAAATTAAAATCACGATGAAATATGACAACACACTTATCAGAATGGCTAAAATTAAAAAGTAGTGACAAGACCAAACGCTGCCAAGGATATGTAGAAACTGGATCCTTCATACATTGCTGGTGGGAACATAATATGGTACAGAGACTCTGGAAGACAAGTTGGCAGTTTCTTTTAAAAATAAGCACTTATCATAGAACCTAGCAATTGCACTCTTGGATATTTATCCCAGAGAAATGAAAATTTATGTTCATGTAAAAACTTGCACAAAGATATCCACTGCAGCTCTATTCATAATAGCCAAAAATTGGAAACAACTCAAATGTCCTTCAACCAGTAAATAAATGGTTAAATTGTGGTACATTCATACCATGCAATACTACTCTGCTATAAGAAGGAACTACTGATAAAACAAGTTGGATGGATCTCATGGGAATTATGTTGAGGGAAAAAAGCCAATCACAAAAGGCTACAAACTGTAGATTCCATTTATACAACTTTCTTGGAATATCAAAATTATTCTGATTGTGGTGGTGGTTACACAAAGCTACATATGTAATAAAACTGTACAGACTATTTATACACATACACACAGATAACTGCCTGTAAACCCAGGAAATCTGAGTAAGCTCTGTGGCTTGTACCAATGTTTATTTCCTAGTTTGCAGCGTTGTACTACAGTACAAGATGGAAAATGTTACCACTGGGGGAGGCTGAGTGAAGAGTGCCTGGGACTTCCCTGTACCTATGAACCTGTAACATTTTAAAATAAAAGTTAAAGCAAGTACAGAAGATTTCAGTCATCACGGTAAAGTCCATTACTTAGTGATCAATTGTCTGTAAACAAAAACTTGGACCTGATGGTATACAGATGACAGCCTCTATGAAGAAGAGAATAACAAAAAGTGAAATGGGGCCGGGTGCGGTGGCTCACACCTGTAATCCTAGCACTCTGGGAGGCCAAGGCGGGTGGATCGCTCCAGGTCAGGAGTTCGAGACCAGCCTCAGCAAGAGCGAGACCCTGTCTCTACTAAA
>NW_012148507.1:1495157-1537803 GCF_000956105.1 Propithecus coquereli
ATTCTGTACACTGCTTTGTTTCCATAATCCTAACATATTACACATATATTTCTAACCTACAGAATCTTTAGCAGCATTTAATGTCTACTAGATGATGCATTCCAAATAAACAAGTATTATAAAACTCATATGTTTGGTGAGATGCACTTAATTACAGTGTATTTTTTTTCTAGTTCAATGCATAAAGATTTACCTCATCCTTTTAAATGGCTGCAGTGCATTTCACTGCATGGATGCATCATTTCTTGAACACAAGTAATGGATATTTAGGTTGTATGATGTCTTTCCATATAAATAATGCTATAATAAACATCTTTGTACATGCATATTAGTCTTTCCCCATTACTTCCTTCAGATTAATTTCCTGGAAGTAGAACTGCTGTATCAAAGGGAATACATGTTTTTTCATTTTGATCCATATCGACAGTCTGCCCTCCAGAAAAGCCTGGACAGCAATGAACATTATTCACCAATCTGATTAAATTATTAATGAGACTAATTATCTCTTCAAATATTTAGTAGCCATTTATATTATTTTTTCCATTAACTGTCCATTCATATCTTTCTATCCTGTGTTCCTCTTACTAATTTACAAGAGTGCTCTATATCCAGGAATATGAATCCTCTGCCCATATGTGGTAAACAGTTTTTCCAGCTTACTTTTTTTTTTTTTGGAGACAGGATCTTGCTCTGTTCCCTGTGTAGTGGCATCATCATAGCTCACTACAACCTCAAACTCCTGGGCTGAAGCAGTCCTCCTGCCTCAGCCTTCCAAGCAGCTCAGACTATAGGCACATGCTACCATGCCTGGCTAATTTTTCTATTTTTTGTAGAGAAGGGGGTCTCACTCTTGCTCAGGTTGGTCTTGAACTCCTGAGCCTTTTGTTATATATAGGTTTTAAACTTTTAGGTGGTCATAACTGTCAATCTTTTCCTTTGAAGTTATGGGTTCTGAGTCATGCTTAAGCCTTAAGTACTTTAAACCATATACTGAACTACAAGGCAGCAATTACCAATATTTCTTTTTACAGAAAAAATCCATAACATAGTTTAAGTATTCTATAACCCAGTATGAAAACACAGTTAAATTCAATGCAAACAAGAACCTCAAATCTCCATAATTATGGCCAATTTCTACATATGTATGAGAAGCAATGGAATAAAAAATACACAGTTGAAGAAACATGCCTGCAGATCAGTTTCCGCAGGACTTTCATTTTCATCATCATCATCTGCTCTGACAGCATCAGAATGACAATCTTCCTCAGCTTCTGCCTGAGGGGGGAAAAACCCAAATAACATCAGGAATATGCAAACACCGGTTTCCCTGTGTAATTTGTATCTTCTATTCAGCTTCTTGCTACTTAATACCATAAAGTCAATAGTTTGTGAAACCCACTTTGAGTAGCAAGGCTGTAGAGTGCATTTGAGACCTTACTATTAAATATTTCTTTCTTTCTAAAGGAAAATGAGTCTGAAAAGCATATCCTCCACTCCAAACCATAGTATTCACATCACCATGAATCTTAACGTTTCCCCTCCCCAAATTTAACATCAATTCTGTTCATCTAAAAATCAATCTAATTATGGTCATCCCTAAGCATCCATGGGGGATTAGTTCCAGGATCCTCAAGGATATCAAAATCCATGGATGCTCAAGTTCCTCATGTAAAATGCCATAGTATTTGCATATAACCTATGCATACCTTCCCATATACTTTAGCTCATCTCTAAATTACTTTAATACCTAACACAATGTAAATGCTATGTAAATAGTTGTTACACTGTATTTTTTTAACTTGTATTGTTTTTGTTGGGTTTCTAATTTTTTTTTTCTTTTTTAGGCTGGTCAAGTGAAGCAGTAGGAGTGGAAAAGGAACAAAAGAATCTGTAATTGGTTGTGATCATTAGTTGTAAACACCATTGCACTCAGACCAATCTAAAAATATTTTTGATCCACGATTGAATCTGAAGATGTGGAACCTACAGGTAGAGGGCCAATTGTATTATATAAAATAACAATTCAAGTCCATTACTATCATAAATAATTTGATATTTGATTAATGTTAATTAGGTAATGAAGCCAATTCCTCCATCAATATACATAACTATCTACTGATAATCTATAATAAAAATTATTTTCACTTTTTCTTAGAAAAAGAGGAAATAAAATAGGAACACCTTTGGTTTTCTCTTTTAGTTCAACAAAAAAATTTTTTTTTAACTTTTTTTTTTTTTTGAGACAGAGTCTCACTTTGTCGCCCCAGGTAGAGTGGAGTGGTGTCATCACAGCTCACAGCAACCTCAAACTCCTGGGCTCAAGTGATCCTCCTGCCTCAGCCTCCCAAGTAGATGGGACTACAGGAGCGCACCACAACACCAGGCTAATTTTTCTATGTTTAGTAGAGATAGGGTCTCGCTCTTGCTCAGGTTGGTCTTGAAGTCCTGAGCTCAAGCAATCCTCCCACCTCGGCCTCCCAGATTGCTAGGATTACAGGCGTGAACCACTGCACCCAGCCTTTTTAAACTTTTTATGAAAAAAATATTTAAACATATTTAAACATAAATAGGGTAATAATCCGTAAGTGCTCATGACCCAACTTCAGTAATTATCAATGCAATAATTCTTTAATATCAAATACCATGCCACAGTTCATATTTCTCAAAATGTCATATATGTAAAACACACGTTTTATAGTGTGTGAGATCAAGATTCAAGTAAGGTCCACACATGGCAATTGGTTGATATGTCTCAAACGTTTGTAATCTTGTAATTCTTTTCCTGCAATTTGTGATGAGACCAGGTCATTTTTGTGTAGAACTTGGATTTTGCTGAGGTATCAATAAATGTTCCTTTGCTCTCTCATTTCCTGTAAATTGTGGCTAAATCTAGAGAGGCTTGATTAGATACTGGTAAGATTTTTTTTTTTTTTTTTGGCAAGGCTACCTCATAGGGACATTTCCCATCAGCAAGGGAAGTGTTCTGAAAAGCAGCTGACAAAGTGCTCTGGCACAGGTTCCAAACATAATTGAGTCTGGGGCAAAAAACTAACCTAAATAATCTTAGCATCCATAAACTTCTGCAACTACCAGAACAGAAAATACTGTTTCATGCCAATGAAATACAGAATTGCTTCTCTGTAGATATCTTCTTCACAGTTTAATGATACCAATCAGATAAAATTTGAAACTGTAATTTTTTCTTATTACTATACAATAAACAACTCCACTAGCTCCAGTTAAAAATGTTTTGTTAGGAAGGAAGGAAGACAAAGAGAAAAATAAAATTGTTTTGTGTAGGTGGTTAAAAAAGAACAACTAAATAATAACATTTAGTTGTGGTATATAGAGCTTTTGTTTTGTTTTTTTGAGATGGGGTCTCGCTGTTGCCCAGGCTGGCCTTGAACTCCTGGCATCCAGCAATCCTCCTACCTCAGCCTCTCGATTAGTTTGGACTCTGGCTAGCATGTGCCACCACACCCTGCTATAGCAAATAGTTTTTGGTTCATGGATCACTTAAAAGAACACAGTCCGTAAAAAGATGTCCCTTCTTTTATACAACTAGCATGTTATTAAACTTGTTCTGTGAATATGACTTCTATTTGTTAACATTTTATATGTACTAGGAAAGCTTCTTAGTCAAAGACTTAACTGTGAATGCTTTTGTTAAGAAGCCTCTATTTTATCTGTCTTATAAATCCAAATTTTATATATCGGATTGGCTTACAGTGGAATAAAAGTGGACTGGGATTACTGTGTGGACTGGGGCTTAACAGAGGTCTCAGGCCAGACTCCTTTCATTTTATCCTTTTATTCTCAATAAATGTTTGCTAAATTAAACTGAATCCTACCTTCCAGTGAAAATGAAATGTTCCCTCAGTTCAGTCTATTAGCTAACAGACTTATTAGCAAATGGAACTTGCTCAACCACTTAATGTGTTCATTCCTATAAACAAATGTGGCAATCAGGGAAATGACTTTAAAAGTTAGCTAGAAATAATAAAGTCCATTTAATGTTACTAGTTCTAAGGATGGTAAGTTTTACAATTGCAAATTTTAGTTCTAAGTTATTTCCAAGAAAAAAGATGTATTAACACAGATCTTTGACATAGCAACTTGCACTACATTACAGCACAACATAAATAAGCCTTGCTTCCTACCTTATCTCTGGCAACCAGACTCAAAGCAGAGGTGCCTTTAAGACTTGAACTAGTTAGTAAACAGTAAAATAGTCAGCACATCGTAAAGGATCAATCAGTGAAGATATAAATGAGAGATCAAGAACTCAGATGTATTTCCAGAAAATTGGAAAATTTAAGCATTCATCTACTGTCAAATACAATTTTGGTTTGTTTTTTTTTTTTAGTCTCTAAGTTGGGAGATTTTCCTACTAAGAACACTATTAGGAAAATACACAATGAAGAATTGTGAATGTATAGATCTCATTAAGAAGTCTACTGTTCTCTCTCCTCAAGTAAGAGTCTGCTTTATTACTGTAAACTAAGTACAGCTACTGGGAGGGGACCTGAGTCCTGTAGGGTATTCTCTTAGTAATTTAGCCTTGTAATTCTTGCATAGTAGTTGTACTAAACTGACTTCATTTCAAGAGCTTTTGCGGCTTTCTCCAGTTGGTGCTCTTGCATAAATGCTGCTTGCTCTCTCCATCCGGAATGCCATATTCTTTACTTAGTTACTTTTACTCATCATACGAGATTCAGCTCATGGTTCATCTTCTTAATCAGAAGCATTTTCTGGTCCTTTTCAATAGCTTCTTTTGTGTTCCCATAACACCTGGGCTTACCTGTATCAAAAAACTTGTAAATTATTTTTGTTTTCTTCACTAGAGTTAGTACATCGAAGACAGGGATCACATCTGGTCATCTTTGTAACCTTGCGGACATACACATTGCTTGATTCATAGTAAAGGCCGGTGCAGGCGTCAGCTGTCTCATCTGTAGTGATCTGGTGACTTGAGGTCCATTTCCTTATGTGACATCCCACGATTAAAAGTATCATAAATCACCTTACAGATCTGGTTATACTGAGGATCTAGTATTATACCAGAGTCTAACACTATGACAGGCTGATAATAGGTGCTAAAAATACTGAATTAATAAAATGCCATATGGGCCGGGCATGGTGGCTCATGCCTGTAATACTAGCACTCTGGGAGGCCAAGGTGGGTGGATCATTTGAGCTCAGGAGTTCAAAACCAGCATGAGAAAGAGCAAGACCCCTCTCTACTAAAAATAGAAAGAAATTACCTGGACAACTAAAAATATATAGAAAAAATTAGCTGGGCATGGTGGCGCATGCCTGTAGTCCCAGCTACTCGGGAGGCTGAGGCAGGAGGATTGCTTGAGCCCAGGAGTTTGAGGTTGCTGTGAGCTAGGCTGACACCACGGCACTCTACTCAGGGCAGTAGAGTGAGACTCTGTCTCAAAAATAAAATAAAATGCCTCATGGACATAAATGCATTATCTGAAGGATGAGGAAAGGAAATAGCAAACGTGTAACAAAGACAGCATCTTTCTTTGCCCCTGAGCTGTGTTATAATTGAATTCTAATCCATCATTACTTTTCGACAGTATGATCACAAAAACAAGAAACTACGAATTGGGGGTTTTCCTGTATTTGATCAACTCAAATACCACTTGAAGTAAATAGGCCCTCAGCTGCCACCCAGAGGTTTTCACTTTTTCATAACTGAGTTTGACCGACATATCACCTTTCACTTGAGTAGCTCATCTGAGTAGGTTATGTCTTCATCATGTTACTCCTGTTTCACAGGTGGGATTAATGAAATATAAAGGTTAAGTGCTTAATCCTGGTCAAAGAACTACTTCTGAAAGTTTAGGGGCAAAGTCAATCGGTGCTTTTTCTATCCTACAGATTACCTTAATGAAATAAGTTCACTCAGCCATTCATTTATTTAATAAATATTTGACTCTACTATATTAGTTTGGAATCATTTCAGCCTTGATTGATTCAGCCCTAGCCAGAAATCAGTTCTTCAGATGGACAATTTATTCGAAGCCAAAGGCAGACATTGAGCAGAGACTACTTATTCCAATATGCAACAGTCCCATGGAATCTGCGCTGTCAAACCCTGGGGCTTAGCTCAATCTCTCCATTTGGACCGTACAGACATTGCTCAGGCCCTCACTGCTGGTAAGTGAGACACGAACCCTGGAACTTCACTCCGCCAGGACCGCCTGCTAACATCCTACTCAGGACACCTAACGGCGCAGTTGCGTCCCAAACCCAGGACTTCTTAAGGCGCCGAAACAGCCTCTCAGTGGGCCCGGCTTCGCAGAAGAGGAGCAATCAACAAGTGTCTCTTCTTGCCAGGGCTCCCTCTCGAATTGAGACGCTACAGTGGTTTGCCTCAATCCATGCTCAATGCTTTTGATGTTATCCCCCAAGAGGGGCGAGATTGGTTCAACATCCTCAGTGAACCGAGAAGGGGCATTTTTCTCGGCTGTCCTGGAAACCCCTTCTCATATCGAGCCCGGCTAGGGGGTTCAGCAGGAAGGAACCCTGGGGAGCGGTCAGGGCTTGCATCCCATACACTCCCTCTCTCAAGCCAGGGCGCCTATAATGGGTGGCGGCCGTACAGCTCCCACTGCCCCAGTCTCCCCTCCCCGCTCCCTCACGCCCCCACCCTCAGGTCTGGCTCCTGCGCACCGCACCCCCGCCCAGCAGAGTCCTCCCCCGATACCCCCCGTCCAGGTTACCATGCTGGCGGGGCGGCCAGCTGCGGCCGAGGGGCTCTCCGCGCCCCCTTGCACCGCCCCCGCGGAGGAGCGGTGCTGGGTGTCCGGGTGTCTACTCCTGCCTGTCTGCTGCAGCGGGGCTTAGCAGAGTTCTCGGTCGGAGAAGCGCACCAGGCAGCGGCAGTAACTGCGGGCCCGGCGTACGGCAGCCATCTTCGCGGGGCAGGGGGCCAGATCGGGGCGCGCTGGAGCAGTGGCTGCGGCCGGCGACTCGCGAAGCAGAGGGTCGTCCGCTGCCAGCCAAGGCCGAGGACAGTGAGAGCACCGGCGCGTCGGCCCTATTGGAGACCCCGGACGCCGCAGCGGAGCTGCCCCCTCAGCTACGGAAACCTGCGCCGACACTCGGAGCATGCGCAGTGCCGCCGCCGCCCGTAAACGCAGCCCGGCTCCCCAGCCCAGCGCGCTGCCTCGCGGTGGGCGACGGTTACTGGGCCTCCCGCGCGCGAGGCGGGCGCTGCGGTGAGGGTGCCGGTTCGCGAACCTCAAACTCAACCCACGTGTTCGGTCCAGTGAACATTTAGGCAAACTTGAACAAGGTCATCTCAAAAATGTTTATAATCCCAATTTAGGGCTGAGCCCCTAAGGCAAGCCACCCTGAGGAGCATCCAAATGAACACTTCAGGACGGTCGCTACAAGGTCCCCGGTGACTGTCTAGAACCCCGCGCCAGGAATGCGGGGAAAGAGTGAAGTTCCGCAACAGTCACAGGCTGTTAGAACGACTGAACTTTTTAAGAGCTCAGAATGACTTTGAAGGTTGAGGGAAAGATAAGCTTAGGTGCCCAGCAGGGGAAAAACAAGAAAAGAGCCAACGTAAGGCTTCTTTCACTACAGATCCCATAATGCGATGGGGGAAGGACGTGCGGCTCCAAGGCCCCCGAAACCCGAGTCCGGCGGGACGACGGCCGCGAGGCACGCTGGGATTTGTAGTCCGCTGCTCTGCGTGCGGTACCGGAACTTACATGCGGTCCTCTCCCCACCCCTTAAAGCCCAAACACCTGAGTTCCCTTAAGTGAAGGCACTCGTATTTATCAGGCAAAATTTTATTTTTCCACAATTTAAATCTTTTTAACTACGGAAGTTTGCGTGTTTTGTGAAAACCTATAGCTTTCATAGCCTCTTACCTTCACTTAGCAAACATTGACTGAGTTTCCAAAATTACTGCTAGGTGCCAGGGACTAAGAGTCCTCAGGCATTGGCCTAGGCAAAGAATTTATGAAGAAGACCCCAAAGGCAATCACAGCAACGACAAAAATAAATAAATGGGACCTGATCAAATTAAAAAGCTTCTGCACAGCCAAGGAAACTGTCACAAGAGCAAACAGACAACCTACAGAACGGGAGAAAATTTTTGCATGCTACAAATCTGATAAAGGGCTGATAACTAGAATCTACTTACAACTCAGGAAAATCAACAAGAAAAAATCAAACAACCCTATCAAAAAGTGGGCAAAGGACATGAACAGAAACTTTTCAAAAGAAGACAGAATAATGGCCAAAAAACATATGAAAAAATGCTCAACATCTCTAATCATCAGGGAAATGCAAATTAAAACCACAATGAGATATCACTTATCTCCGGTGAGACTGGCCTTTATCAAAAAGTCTCAAAACAATAAATGTTGGCGTGGATGCGGAGAGATAGGAACAGTCATACACTGCTGGTGGGACTGCAAACTAGTGCAACCTCTGTGGAAAGCAATATGGAGATATCTTAAAGAGATACAAGTAGAAGTACCATTCGATCCAGCAATCCCATTACTGGGCATCTACCCAAAAGATCAAATGACACTCTATAAAAAAGACACCTGCACCCGAATGTTTATAGCAGCACAATTCACAATTGCAAAGATGTGGAAACAACCCAAATGTCCATCAATACATGAGTGGATTAATAAAATGTGGTATATGTATACCATGGAGTACTATTCAGCTTTAAGAAACAATGGTGATATAGCACCTCTTGTATTCTCCTGGATAGAGCTGGAACACATTCTACTAAGTGAAGTATTTCAAGAATGGAAAATCAAGCACCACATGTACTCACCATCAAATTGGTATTAACTGATCAACACATAAGTGGACATAGAAGAATAACATCTATTGGATGTCCAACACGGGGGAGGAGGGGACAGGTATATGCATACACAAAGAGTGCGATGGGCACCATCAGAGGGATGGATGCACTTGAAACTCGGACTTGGGCGGGGGAGGGGGGGCAAGAGCAGCATATGTAACCTAAACATCTGTACCCCCATAATATCCTGAAATTAAATAAATAAATAAATAAAATTTTAAAAAAGTCATCAGGATTCCAAATATTCAACGAGCTTAGAGTTTAAATTTCTAATCCATTATTTTATTCTGGAGAGTTTAGAAATGCAGTATATCTTAGGTAGATAAATGGAAGCAAAGAGAGAAAGAAGAGCTACAATAAAGAAGTCCAAATGCCAATGTTTTTATATTATAATCCATCCTTCGGATGGATTGTGTTTTTATTTCCACCCTAAGTCAGAGACATACACAAAATACTTCATGTTTAGCGGAGGCCAAAAATTCAAGTGTTTAGTTTTCAGTGAAGACTTTAGGGCTTAGGTCTCTTAAGGATAAGTTTCCTCCCACTAAACTCTTTAAAATTGGATTTTGAAATTTAAATGGGGGAAAGGGTTAAATCTAAGGATTTATAACAGAAGAAAATGATAAATGTGACTCTTGAATGCTAACTAAGAATAAGGTACTGAAATGTTTTCAGAATGAGTTTATTTCATTAAAAGAGTTGAAGACTAATTTAAAATATTCTGGTCAATTAGCACAGATGATTTCTATTATTTTTAGCAAGTAATTAAATAAAACTTAATATTTGTAAAGATAAGTTGAGTACCAATATTTTATTAAAATATTGTTATGCTTCATAGCTAATTTTCTATTTTAGATCAGTTCCACTATATCCTCCAGACCTTGTTATATTATCTATTCATATTATATTTGCAGGCTTATAATTTTCCTGAGGCCATAGCTTCTGATCTAAGCTACTTACTAGCCCAGTGAACTATTGCTAAAGGTATACCAAGACAGTACCTCTATTTGCCAAGTAGATTTGCTTGGACAATTGAATTTGACTTTTAGTCAAATTGATTATTTTACTTTAAAAATTGCTTTTCACGGGAGTATTATATGTATGATTTGTTAGGCTCCCTCTTGTCTCCCTATTTTTTCACTGATAATGATTTTCAATTTTCATTTGCCATATGGTTTATATAGGTAAACACAAAGGTAGATGAATGTTACCCATTTGTCAAGTGACCAGATAACCCTTGCCCATTTGGGAGAGGAAGTCTAAGGAAGTTTGACTATCTGGTGTCTTGCAAGTTTCTTCCACAAGGGCAAGAGGAGAGAGAGATGCAGGCCTTTGATACAGATTCTTTCAGTAAAAAACAATCTATCTTTATTCAGTCCATGGACTTCAAAAATAAAAAATAGTGAAAGACAATTGATCGGTTGACGAGCTCGGAAATTTCAGCTCAGAGAAGAATCCACAAAGTGTTAAAGGGTTACTGCTTTATTAAAATTGTGTTGCTCAGGGCAATGTGATTCCCCTGACCAGCAGCACAAGCACCAGAAACTCTGAGGTGGGGCCCAGGAATTTGTTTTAACAAGCCCTCTAGGTGGATATGATACTTCCTGCCAACGTTTGAGAACCCAAGGCTTAGAAAAATTATGTAAATTTAAATCGGGGCCCTGGAAGCAATTTCTTCTTTCAAAGCGCTTCAGCCTTATGAGGATGATTTAAGTTAATACCTACACCATAACTTATGACATAAGTGAATATGTTAGTGTTAGATTTCACATAACTAGTTACATTGTGTGGAGCATATCTAGCCAGGTTCCCACCTGGATGAGAATCCAGTCTTTCAAAGTGAAGTTGCTCACAATAAAACAACTCTTGAGAGTTCAAATGAATACCAACAGGAAATCAGTTGCGTTTTTATTTTAAATATTTTTCTATTGTGGTAAAATATAGGTAACAAAAGTTGCCGTTTCACCATTTTTGAGTATACAATTCAGTGGCGTCAGCTGCGTTTTTTAAAATCGGGAAAATGTTGTGACCATGATTACTTTCGATTAAGTGTACTCAGAACGTGCATCGACAGCCTCCATTTCTGAATCTGGATGGTTGACAGAGCCGACCCGTCCCAGGCGTGCGTTTGGAGTCGGGTCGCGGTCGCGTTCGGCTGGCGGCGGGCCCCCCCCCCCCGGCCTCAGGGCCGCCCTCGGCCGGGCGGAGCGGCGCGGCGCGGAGCCACTGGGCGAAGTGGCCGCGGTGCAGGGACGCGCAGGGCCAGCGAGGGGAGCTACAGGGTAACATTTCCCAGGGAAAGCGGCCGGTCGTCCCCACTAGAAGCCACCCAGCCTTTTGTTTGTTTTCCTGCCGGAGGCTGGAAAACGGCCGTGTTCCTGCTGCACTACCATGCGCCGTGCGGCCCGTGCGACTCGCCGCACCTCCCGGGCGTCCCCGTACGGAGCCCTAGGCCTGTCCTAGCAGGGGTCGTCCCCATTTCCAGTCCCGAGCCAGCGGCTTCGCCCGGCTCGCCGAGGAGCTACGCTCACCGCAGGGGCAGGCCCCCGCCTGTGTTCGCGGCGCCAGTAAGTGGGGCTCGGGGACTTAGGGGCTCCTGCCGGGCGACCTGTCACTCCAGGTGCTGGCCTAGGACTGCGGCGGGACCCCTGGCTGGTGGTCCCGCGGGGCGGGGGGAGGTGGCTCGGAGAGGCAGGAAAGGGCTTATGGGTTATAGTTTCTCTCCGCTATCCGGTGGGTCTCTCCTCCTGGCATGAAAACTCGTTTCTCCGGAGTTTGGCGAATTTTGATGCGTGTTTACCTATTAGTCTTGAAGAAGGGTAACATCCTAGCCGATTTGAAGCCCGTTTGGGGAATGTTGAGGACTTGGTCTTGGAATTTTCCTGCTAGGCCCTTGGCTGTCCCGCAAGGGGTCTGAGCAAGAATCCTCACATACTTCTTTGCAACCATTTTTCACAGGATTTCTTTCTGCTCTGATTTCTTTCTTAATAATCTGAGTAGATGTTATGAGATGGATGTTGAAGGGTTTTCCAGAGCAACTGTTTCTTTTGTAATGCTAACCTCTTAAAGTTTGACGCCAGCATCTAGTGGGTTATATGTAATGTAGTTTAATGCATCGTTCTGCAGAGAAGAGTGGACCTTTCTACTTAAAACTAAACAGAGACCTGCTTTTGCTAAAAGCTGGACAAACTAGGCTGAAGGAATACTACCCTGAATTTTGCAAGCAGGGCTGGATTTCTCTAAGGTATTGGTGTTTGTGTTTTTCTATTTTGGCCAGGTGCACTCTTTGTGGTAATAAAAGTTTGATAGTTGCGGTTTTCATTTCTCACATTTCCCTGTGAGTGGGGTTTCAAGGTGTGCTCCAATAGTGAATGTTATCATTGCCGAATGTGAAATTTAAATGAGCTTTAAATTTGTGTAGTCAGCCTACAAATTATTAAGAAGAATTTGTGTCTCCATCATATGCTTAACTGTGCCAGGAGTTAACATATGCATAAATATGCACATTTGAAATAGTTTCTAAACAAAGCGCTACAATTTAGTAAAGAATCTTTAAGGGCTTCCTATCTATTTGAGGACCAGGAATTGTAAAACACTAGGAAGTGGGTGTGGCAATGAAAGCAGTGCTGGGATTCTTTATTTAAAATGACATCCTGTGCCAATCTTGATCCCTAAGGTCCAGCCTTACAGTGACCCTGCCCACTTTTTGTTTCTTCCTTTCCCCTTTGCCTTGTCCCCTTCTCCAAAGTCAAAACTGGTGGCTAGGGACGGGGGTGGGGGCAGCCACATTTCTTAATACCAATCTAGTTTCAGATGGTAGAGGGGTGTGTTGGAGGGTTGATGGAGCCTATCTGAGTAGGCAGACCCATGCTGTCCTTGCCAAGGGAACTCAGCATTTAGTCACAAAGAAATGTTTTTTCTTACTCAAGTTTCTTCCCTACAGACTATGTGTAAGTGAGCTACCAGGATCAAGAACAGGCCTTTTTGGAGTTTTATTTATTGACTGTTCAACATCATCAAGGTCCTTTTTATAATTTTATCATTCGTTTTATTCTCATTGCTTTTTGAGGTTCCTAGTAAAGGTGGAAATTATGTCCATCTTGACACTTTGGAATTATCTTTAATAATTTTTTTCATAATCTTCTTCATCCTTTATATCAATGAGTCATCAAAACCTTTGAAATGTATTTTCTATAGATCCTTCCTCCTGCATTCTAATCCAGAACCTCACCCTTCCTCTCCTGCAGTACTGGAACAGCCTTTTAGCTTGCCTCCCAAGCCTGATTCTTAATAAGCCCCCATTAAATATTTGCCAGATAATGAATGAATGAGAAGCTTCCCTCTTGTCTTTTCAGCATTCATTTGCCCATCTAATCTTTTTAAATGATCACTTCATGTCTCCCTTGGCCTTGCAACCTTCAGTTCCTCTCCATTATCTACTGTCTCAAGTCTAAAATAACATATCTGATTTTTCAAGGCCTTCCATAATCAGCTCACCCTTCCTATCTCAATCCTATTTCCAGTTCAGCATGCATCTTTGTGCTCTGTGCATCTGGTCTTCTTGCTGCCCTGCAAAGGGGGCCAGGCTCCTTCCCACTGCATTGTGACTGCTTGTGTTGCTCTCCCTAGAAACTCCCTCCCTTCACTCTACTCTCCTGTGCAACTCATACCCCTCCTCAGAGGAGGAAGCTGAGTCCTCCTTTCATAATGTCTTCTCTGTCTTTAAAGTCTCAAGATACTTGTTTCTTAGCGCTTCATTATATTGGCTGTATTGATCTCTAATTGGTTTAGGTTATTTTAAGCCTCTTTAGGGCAGAAGCCATATTTTATGCATGGTAATGTAGCATCATGGGCTTTGGAGTCAGGCAGAATTGGGATCAGGGCCCGACTCTACTAATATTAGTCGTGTGGCCTCGTGGAATTCTCTTAGTGTTAATCCTGTCGTGTGTAAAATAGGGGAAATACTTCCCCCAGCCAGTTGTGGTGTGAAGATAGTCTACTGTGCATACTCAGTAACTAGCATACACCTGACAAAGGTCTGCTCATCCCTCAGCAATGAGTAGCTGAATCCTGAACGGGTAGCATATATTTGGTCATGGCTCAGCTTAGAGGCCCAGAGGACCAGGATAACCATGCAGTGAATCCTTAGTAAGTATTATCCTGCCCTTACTTAAAATGGCTTGAGCTTAGATTATTCCTGGCTACAGCTCTGCTTCTGGGATGTGTTGCTATTTTTCCATCTGAACCTTGCCAGGAACACTACTGCCTTAAATTTTTTTTTTTTTTTGCTGCTGCTTTTGCAGCAAGCTCCTCCATTTCATTTTGTAGGATCTTGCTGCGTTGGAGTTGTACCTAACTCTTCTATTGATGCCTGCCCTTGTAAAATGCATTTTTCTGTTTTGGAGGGTGGTCCGTGTGAGTATATATATTTGCCTAGTGGTTTCTTGGCAGAATTCTGGGTACAATGACCTTTCTGTATACCTTGACTTGAAAGCATGTGAATAGTGTCTCACTGGACTATTGATTCTTTCATCAGTGGTCTTTGGCAATCGTGGCATTCTGAGAAGGGCCTATGTTTACAGTATCAGAAATTACCTATCCGTGGACCTCAGTGTTTGTGGTTGATGTGGTTGACTGGGAGAATGGGCAAACAGAGGTGTGTGCCAGATGACTTATACAGATATTATTTTGAGATCACAGTGTAATTGTATCCTAGTTTGTGGTTGTGTTTACCTTCCAAATACAGTTTTAACTTCCTTATCAAAATACATGTGTTCTAGAAAATTACCTTGTACAAAGAATTTGGTGAAGCAAATCATTTTCTGGTGCAAATTTCATTAAAATGCTAAGGAAGTGTTGTGGCAGGAAGAAAATCAGAGATGCCTTTGATAGTAGCCAAAGAAGTAGTAAAAGAAGCAGTTCAAGTCCACCTGAAGTGGTCACCAAGGTTGATATGGCATTCACACTCAATCTTTCTGCTCCTAGTGAGCTGCTGTCCAACGTTAGGAAAATACTACTATTCAACGGTTATTAGGGAAATAATCAATCCCAGCAGAAAAGCTTCCCTTCTTGATTTCCTTCCACAGACAACTTAAGTGTCCTTGCACGTTATACACGTGACTCACTGTGCTTTGAAAGTTGAAGTCCTCCTAGGAAGAGTGTCTTGTGGTGGGACTCACCTGTGCAGGCTGGAATCAAATCCTGTGTTTATTGACCTGTGAAGTTGTGTCCGAGTTTGAAGAAAGCACATCTTTGAAGATCTGCCACTATTTTTTTTTAACTATTTGGGCCTAGGAGTAGCAAAATATTCATGTGCCTTTTACCAAAGGGAAAGTAGGGAGCATTTGATACATCTTTAATACTCTATAAAATGTGTGTTATATTCACACATTTAAAAAGTAAGCTACTCTGAAGATAACAAGGATTCTATTCTTCTTAGTTGGGTCTCTGGATCTTATATGTAAAATGAGAATGTTGGATAATCATTAAGGTCCCTTACAGAAAAAAAAAGTTCTTAATTCTATAGTTTGAAGTTTCTGCGACGTTATGCTTCAAACTTAACTCCTATTGAATTTACCATTCAAATCTATACTAATTAGCATTTGGTTATATTTAATCTTACGTTAAATTTTTCCTAGATTTTAGTAGCCCTTGTGGCTACTATAGAAGATAATACCTCAGAACAAAAAGATAAAGTTTTATGGTGTAATGTACAACTATGTTAGCCAATATCATGGAAGTTACTATCAGCGTGAACTTGTAGTTTCCAGAAGATAACTGTCATGGTGACTCAATTTTTTGAAATGGAAGGGCTGTAATAGTACCTCACATTTCGTTTGGTACTTTTCCCACCACGCTGAAGACCCTTAGTAGCCACTTGATAAATTGTACAGGGATGGCCCAGAGCTTGTAAGCACCAGGCATTTTTGAGGAAAGATCAGTGTGAGTCATGTTTTACCTTTCTCCAGGTGAAGTGTGACCTGTGATAAAGTACAAATAACATGGCACTGCCCTTGTGGCCACTGTAAAAGATAATGCCCCAGAACCAAGAAGATAAAGTATTACGGTGTGATGTCCAACTACATATTTGACAATATCATGAAAGTTACTATCTGCGTGAACTTGTAGTTCCCAGAAGGCAGCTGTTAATGATTTTGTCCTTTTGGACATTGCCTTTGCTTTGCAAGTAAATTTATTAGAGAACAATTTAACTAAGACAAAGCTGAGTGAGAAAAAAGTAAGATATACCTGCCTTCATGTTATCTTAGCTGTTGAAAACCAAATGTTTTCCTGAATTAAAGTTTTAGGAGTCATAATTTTTGTGCCTTAGTCCCAAGATAGTTGTCCAGTTTGCAGAGAAGAGGGGCGTGATGGGATGCCAGGGGGGTGGACTTGGCAGTACAGGAAAATTACCTATGGTCAGAATTGCTCTTTACGGTTCCGTAAGTTGCTCATTCATTAATTAATTCATTCAACACATCTTTGTTGTGAGCTCCTATTTGTCCCAACTGTGCCAGGTAGTCTTGTGGGTGCTGGGAATACAGCTGTGAACATAAAATTTCTTCCCTAACACAACTTATATTCTAGGGACAAACACAGTTTTGTACTATATGTAACCCTGAAACCTAGGGGTAAATTAAGGTTATATGGAGACTGCTAAAGTGTTTCTGCTTATTTTTGAGGTTTCCTCTATTTCAGAGGTGGACAAACTATGGCCTACGAGGCAAATCCTTCCCGCTGCCTGTTTTGTGGATGAAGTTGTATTGGAAATACAGCCATGCCCATTTATTTATGTATTGTCTTTGCTTTCATGCTATACCAGTGGAGTTACGTAGTTGTGACAGAGATAGATAGGCCTCAAAGCCTAAACTGTTTACTGACCCTTCACAGAAAGTTTGCTGACCCCTTCCCTATTTTATTTTTACATGAAGCCTTTAATTCCTTAATTCATTTTATTGGTTTGTGATATGTGATACTGAAGCATCTTACACTGAGATCAGCTCCTTAGTTAAATATGCTGTAATGTCAATATAAAGCTTGAATATGTGGTATGTTCTTAGTCCCTCCTCCATCTTCTCCACACCCTGCCTCGCCCACCCCTAAAACGTGGGGTGGCAATCAGGCAAGCAGTCGAAGCTGGAACTGTTATCACCCTCCACAGTTTTCATTAAGCTAGTGGATGACCTGGAACAAGAGTCCACAGAGGTCAGGGTAAAGTTATTTTTTTCAGGCTCTTTAATATCTTGCTCTTACTTTGGTTCTTCACAGTCCACAAAAGCTACCTGTGTGTCCTAGTTTAAAATTCAAGACTTTTTTTTAAAAGGTTCATGGCATGAGCACCTTTTGTATTGTAGGAGAAGCGATAGGAAGTTGTGGACCATTCTCATGGGATTAAGGACCTGATGTATGAGGAGTTTTTTACTCAGAAGCTGAGGTTGAAGGAAGAGACACTGGTAAAGGCATGGCACAGTTTCTGGGGCATAGAAGAGGGCACACCAAATAACTCATTGTCTTCTCTTGCCATCATCCAGTTGATGGAATAACTCAACACATCTTTAATGCTCTCCTCTGTCAAGGTAGACAAAGCCAGTTCCATATAAAGAAGGTTTTTTGGCCTCGTAGCTGCTATTCCCAATGAAGAAAAAAGCAGTAGTCTAAGAGGCAAAATGCTTAAAATATTTGTTTGCTGAAATGTATATAAGCAGAAGAATTAGGCTCCAGGGAGAAAAATATAAACCCAGATGTACGATTTTTAGGACCTTTTTAAAATAAATTAACAGTATTAACTTACTTTTATAAAGTTATGACACATTTGAACCTAGAATATGAAGTGTAATTATAAGCCCGTAAAGGTGTAATGGAACTCAGAAGCACCATGAGAAGGGTCACTTAATGACTTTGCACATTATCTACTTTTCCTATGAGGACAGATGAAAGTTACAGAATCCTTTCATGGTCAGACAATTAAGGCTAAGGGAGACAAGCTCCTCCTAAGGGTATGAATGGTGTAAATGGGCCTGGTAAACCCCAACTCCCAGAGAATCCCAAGTTTGCATGTAATTTTCTGTCCCCTGTCTTAGAAAATAATGTTACCGTTAATGCAGTGATCACCAAGCTTTCAAAATAAAGAACAGACTCCAATTGTCCCTGGCTCCGGCCTCTGTTTTCCAGGCTGTGAATGAGCAAGGCGCCTGATTCGAGCTGCTGGCCACGAGCAGATGTTCCTCGCCTCCACTGAGGATTGAAGCCGAGGGGAGGGAATTGGGGCAAATCACAGGAAGGTTTTCCCGAAAGTCACCTGGCCGGGAAAATCATAACGTTTATTTCAAAGATTTGCTGGAACTCTTTGAAAGAGAAATCAAGCTGTCTTTCTCTGTTAGTTGGGTACAGCCTTACCTAAAGGCCAAAGGCCCAATCTGGTGGCATGCAGGGGGCCTTTATGTGATTCTCTGAGACTCAGTGGTCCAGCATTGTTGTGGGAGGGCCCTGCCCAGCCATTCTTGTTATTCACCATTCTTCCACCTCAGAACTTCAAAACATTTCTGGTCAAACAGTTTGGTTATCTTTACTTTGCACATGAAGAAATAGAAGCACTGAAAATTTTGAGATACTTACCCAACGTGGTACAGAAAATAAATAGCAAAGACCTAATTCAAATTTGGGCCATTCACAGAACCTCAGAGGACTTGCTGTGTGCAAGCGGAGTGTGAGGTAGGAGACAGAAAGATGAAGGAAGCCTGGAGAGTGGCCAGGCTGATGCAGGGCAGGCCTGCAGGTCATTCGCCATGGGGAAGGGGCTGGCAGGGGGTGAGGACAGGGTGCTGTGGCCTCATGGGAGAGGCTGTTCACTAGGTCTGTCTGCGGGTTGAGGCAGGAGGCTCCAGAGAGGTGGCGTGTGGGCTGGGAAGAGGAGTTGATTCTTCACGTTCATGTGGCCTGGCTGAGGCACTGGGCCACTTGTACCTATCTTACAGCGTCTCTCTGGGGCACTGTCTTCTCTAACCTTTGTGCATGTGACCCAACAAGCAGAAACGTTTATCCAATTTTTTTAGACAAATGCTTGTTTGTTTGGTTCCTGACATACAATCACAGAATCACAGAGCGTCAGAGGAGGAAACCACCTCGTATCATCAGGTCCAATGCCCTGATTCCCCTAAAAGTAAACCCAAGGACCAAGAGATGCCCTGAGTCACAGCTGATCAGTGTGCTGAATGGAAGCAGGCAACAGTCTCTTTGCATTTGCTTTGCTCTGTGGTGGGCATGTTAGCGCTGCTGGGGGTTCTGGTGAGTTTGCTCATGTTTGATTGCAGAAGGAAGCCAACTAGAGCACTGCCATGTCAGTGGTTTCCATATTTGGACTTTGAGATACAAAGTACTTCTTGTACTTCTCTCATGCTCAGATCCTCCAAAGATTTCCTGGTCTTTTGATCTTCTGAAACCTTTCCCTTAAGTTTGGTATAGACAGCCTGGGTTCCTATCTCAATTCTACCACATTAGTTGTATAAGCTGGACACATAACTTGCATCTCAGTTTCCTTATCTGTAAAATGTGAAGGATGATAATAATAGTACTATAGACAAGTTGCTTGTGCCTGTTTCCTTACCCGTAGAGATGATAATCATAGTAACTACCTGGTAGCATTGTGAGGACTAAATGGATTAATGTATGCAAAGCACTTAAAACAGTATTGTGCACATAGTAAGTACTAAAATTATTATCACATTTTTGGCGTATTTGATATATGAGGGTGCTATGTGTGGATTAGTTACAGTGAGTAATTTATCGAAGTTAATTCTTGGAGTCAGAGCCGTATTTAGAAGTACTGCCGGTTCTAACATGCTAAGTCCCAAATTAATGGCTGGGCCACTACTTTGCACTCACTTCTCAGGCAGTGTTAACTGTCTATACCAGGAGCTGAATTTCAATACTGTCAGCCACAGAGGAGACGTAAAAGACTCAGGGAAGATGAGTGTGTGCTTGTCACACAGTAAGAAATTGCTCTTCTCTTCTAAAAAAGAACAATTTCTTTTGTTCTCTTCCAATTTTTCTTTAAACATGAGGGGTTTCTTTTTCATTCTTTTACTTTGTCACTTTTGATAGAGGCATAGGAACAGAGAATATTTTTTTTCCAGTAAAACAAGTGGCTGTGAAGGCACAAAAAAAAGACAACTGAAAAAAACAAATGGCAAATGACAACAGAGAAGGTGGAGGCCGTGGTGAGCTGCAGAGCGCATGCCCAGCCCCAGGAAGAGGGGATGTTTCTCTAGCTTCTTATTACCTTGGCGGGTTAAGGACCCCATGTGGTTAGCTTTTTAGTTTTTCAAGAGAAGCCCCAAATCGGGTTTTACATATGAAATTTCCTATTTTTAAATCTAGGATTTAGTCTCTAGACTGCAGTTTTCAGTTTCTGGTCCACACAGCCTGGAATCTGTATGTGCTAATGTCATGTACTCAGAGATTTCGGGCCAGAATTGCAAAGTATTGTCCACTGTGCAAAGTTAAAGAGAAGAATGCTCTGTATTTCAAAAAGGAATGCCTTTGTTCATTGGGTAAGTAAGCTTGGATTTCTGATTTCATTCCTAAAGCACTCAAGTTTGAATGAATGAAAACCACTGCTGCTGTAATTTAGATGATTGTATGAAGGTCTTTGGGACCTTTTGTTGAAGAGTGGTAGGCTAACTATAATAATATCCCACAAAGACATCAAGTCCTAATCCTTGAAACCTGTGAATGTTACCTTCTATGGCAAAATAGAGCATCAGATGTAATTTAATTAAGGAGTTTGAGATGGAGAGATTATCCTGGATTATCTACATAGGTCTTAAATGCAAATACAAATCCTTACAAGAAAGTGGTAGAGGAAGATTTGAAGACAGAAGAGAAGACAATGTGACCACAGAGGCAGAGATTGGAGTGATGTGGCCACAAGCCAAGGAGTGCCAGCAGCCACCAGAAGCTGGAAGAGACAAGAAATGGATTCCTCCTAGAGCCTCTGGAGGAAGTGATTTCAGCCCAGTGATACTGGTTTTGGATTTCTGGCCTCCAGAAATGTGAGAGAATAAATTTGTTATTTTAACCTGCCAACTTTGTGGAAATGTGTTTGAGCAGCTGTGGGAAACTTTTTACATTTTTTAAAGATTATTTTTTGTCAGTTATACATGGATCGGAATATTGGTGATATGTCCCTAACAAGAGAAATTAGCCATTATTTAGAGCTTAGTGGCCCAGAACCTTCCTCTAGATTCCTAGCCAGTGATCAGCAAAGTGACTTCTCCTTTCTTGTGTACCACTCTCTTGTGTAGCACTCTCAGCTCCACTCCTACTGGTAACTTACCCCAAATGCAGTGTCTCCTGGTCATTTGTGTATGTTCCACTTCTCCAGCTACACAGAAAGTCCCCAGAGGCTAGGTCTACCACTCACAGCTCTTTGGATCTTATATCTCAGTACTGAGCATAGTGCCTTATACTTAATTTTTCATTTAAGCAATACTTTGTTGATACTTTAACAACTTGAGCATATTTCAGATATACAGGGATATCTGAAATATATGTTTATATACTTTATAAAAATGAATGTTTTACATATTTCTATATTGTGCAATATAAATGTGAGTAAACCTCACAACCATAGAAAAGACAAAAGACAATAGTTGGCCTCTTTACCAAATTGTAAAGAACCCAACAGTAGAGACTGTCTTGCACTAACACTTATGGACTGAGGTCTTAATGGGACAACTTAAGGGTAAAGTGTTGTGTTGACAAACAGAATGATATGCTTGAGAGGAACCAGAATGACATGAAGGTGATTTGTCTTTATACTGACTTGAGACTTGAGTTAGATACAATTAAAGACATAGGGTAGCTTAGTGGCTATTGTTTTACATGAACAGTCCCAAACACTGAGTTAATACGATATATTGAAGTACCCAACTTTTTAAAAAAGAATAGCTATGGCATAAGCATTTTACATCTTTGACATTTGCTTCTTTCTTAGAAGAACTAAATCTGCAGATATAAATGTCTCCCACTAAGTATCAAGGAAGGATATACAAACAAATAGTCATGGTATGTTGAAACTTTTTTCCTGCTAAAACTCAGATTGAGAGTTCTATATTTCCCTTGGTTGCCTTTGACTAAAGCTCTGTGGCTACATGTAGTAAATTTCATTATCAGTGACATGCAGAGTGGCCCCCACATTGGGCCCCACTCGTCATGCAAGGTGGGATCCCTTTGTAATTGTCACCTGCCACATTACAGGGCTAGGACGAGATTCCACAAGGTCACACAGCGTGGGTTAAGGAGTAGGTTTTATTGGAGAGCAATTTCCAAATCAAGGGATAGCAAGAAAGAGAGGCTTGGATGTCCCAGTTTCTCACCATCTTCATGGAAAGTCATACTGGGCTGTGGTACTTTGTTGAACATGCAGTGTGGGCATGAGAACAACATTTATCTGTGGGGAAATAATCAGACAACTTGCAGAGTCTAGGTTTAGATGCCAGCAGTAGATAGTATTATAGTTTTCTGGGAAATCCATCTGCTCACCATGGGGGGACTTTAAGGCCCCAGGGAATTGGGGTTTGGAAACACCCTGAGGAGAAGAAGGAACTCCCAGCTCCAGCTAGCTAGTTGTTGAGGCAACCCTGAGTGATACCTAGGGCCATTTATGGACATTCCTTGTTGTACCACAATGATTTGCATCTTATTTGTATCATAGGTTCTTTCATAATGGAAGCAGGTTATGATGGATGGAAAATGAACATTAAGTTAATATAGAATTACTACTTCTAATTTGTCTCCAGTTACACACCTCTTCAGTCTTCAAAACTATGCTAACTATAAAGGTCTATCACTTCCCACAGAGATGTTTGTATTTTGTCTCCTAAGGTAGCCTTGGCCCACTGTATCAGGGATGCTTTTGACTGTACTGGCTACACTAATAGTGGCTTCTTCAACAAAGACCTTCAATTAGGTTGTAGAACAAGAAACCAAAGGCATATATTTTCAGGAATCATGCGGCAGCCCACTGATGTCATCAAGGATCAGCCTCTTTCTTTATGGTCATCCTTCCTCTGCAGATGGAATTCTCATAGTCAGTTATAGAGTTGACGTCTCATAGTCACCTCGTAGTCTCATGTCTCATAGTCACCTTGGCCCCAGCCCTAAATATCACAGCTTTACACAGTCATGTTCAAGGAAGAGACATGGGGCAGTCTCTTTGTCAACTGTCTTTATTAAGGAGCAGGTTCTTTCTCAGAAGCCTTCCTCCTCCCTTAGGAGCTTATTTTCCTTTCAATCTCATGGTCAGAGTCATAGTCCCACTCCTAAACACTTTTTAGTAGGAAGGGTAATTATTTGCTTGGCTTAGACTGATCGTAGTTCATGCCCTGGGGCTGGAGTAGGTGGTTGCCATGCCTGAGTATGTTGAATCCTGAGTAAAATCAGGGTTCTATAAACTAAGCAAGAAGTTTAAGCTTAAGGGGAGCATTGCCTATTGGGTAGACCAGCAATGGCATCCACCATAGCTCCCTTTTTCTAGTACATTTTCCATCACCCTGTTGTTTTCCCAGATCAACAGTGAGGTTTTATTCTTTACTTCCAGATTATGACATGAATCATCACATTTGGGCCACCACAAAAAGGCTGAATAGTTGAACAATACTGATCCGAAGTGTATTTAACCACTTCCTGCTAGGATATGCTCAGAATTGACTGTGGGTTGACTGGTGCTTCATATCTAATGCTATAATAATTTGACTAATACCACTTCATTTTTTTCAGTGTGAGAAATACTTCACTAGTGTGGAGAACAGAAAGCTCAGACAGTGGTCATGGTTCTGTTCTCCAGATCTATACATAGTACAACTAATCTTTCTCTCTAATATCCCTTTGTATACTTGAAACAATTCTCATGGCTTCCCAAGTCTCCTTTGCTTCCAGCATCCTGTGTTTCTTCACCTCCTGTTCTTGTGCTTTCATATGGGTCCCTTATTATGTTCTTTAATGTCTCCCTTGAAGTTAGGCATCCAGAGTTGAACAATAATTCAGGAGTATGACGGGACTATCATGTCCCTTGTTCCAACCTGGGGCCGCCATGTTGCACAGCTCAGGTGGGTATCATTCATGTTATATTCTGTGTGATTAGAGTATCCTGGAGTTGTACAGTGTATCAACCTTATCTGAATGCTCTGTTCCCAATAAGAGCTCCAATAATATACTATCTTTGGGGAATAAATAGAACAACCTTAGAGCTATTTGCAGCTGCCTACTGAGCATCTCCAATGAGAGGTTTTATACGTACCTCGAATTCAACACCCCAGGAAACAACCCATATCTCTGCATGTTGTCCAAATAATACATACACATTCCCTATCTCAAACCCGTATTCTCCTGCTATATCTAAGATTCACCCAGTCCAGTGCCTTTGTTCAGGCCTTCATCATATTTCACCTGGACTATTGCAGTAGCCTCCTAACTAATCTCTCTGCCTCTGGTCTCTCTAACATCTATTTAGGTTCCAGAGGAATTTTGCTCATGGCAATTCTCTGCTTAAAAACTCTGGACAGTTCCCTTCTGCGGGATAAAGACCAAACTCTGCTGCATGACAAACACATATCCCTTCATAATTGGCTCCACCCTGACTTTCTAGCTACTTCCTGCCATTTTCCCACTGCCCTCCATTGGTTTTATGCCCTAGTCCTGTACTTCTCAGCCCTGGTTGCATATTAGAATCACCTGGAGAGTTTTCAAAACCATCAAAGCTCAGTCCCCATCCTGACCTGCCTCTTGGGGGTGAGGCTGGGCCTCAGTAGATGTTAAAGTTCCCCCAGAGATTCTAATGTTTAGCCAGGGTGAGAATATGAGGCTGTGCCCTCTTGCAAACATACCAAACTCTGGTACCAGCCAACCTTTTGCGCAGTTTCCTCTACCTATAATTCTTTTCTCTCCTTTTCCCGTGTAATAAGAACTCGCTTGTTCTTCCGTACCTCAATACTACCTCTTCTCTGAAGGGTTGTCAGATCTTTCCACTCCTCCCAGGAGTTGGTTGCTGTCTCTACTTTGTTCTCTTAGCGCTTTCTACATTTTTCATGTATGTGTTAACTGTGAGTTATTTAAAGCACAGACCCTTACTTTATCCATTATGTGCCCCAAAAGCCTTGCATATGCTTAACATCTCAGTAAAGGTTGAATAAAATTATATACTGTCAACCTGCCATCAATTCTTGAAGAGACACTTGTCTGATCCATTGTACAATTGTTAGGTGATTACCTGAAATATCATAAAACATTAGAAAGCAGCTACCGTGTATGGTGAGAGTCAAATCTTGCCAGAGTAATTGAATTTTGTTCCTTGATAATATGACAGACTAACAAGGAGGAATTGTCAGGGTGACTGTGTTCAATGAGTGATTGAATCTGTCTTAATTTTAACAAAGCTCTTAATTCTTACACAAATATTAATAGTTTTCTCAATGATTATCTAGGAAAGCATTGTCCCAATTGTACAATTTAAGTGGATGAAGAAGTAGTGGCACATTAAATATCAAAGAAAGGCTTCTTTTATTAATAATTGAAAGAAATGAATCAGTAGTATAATGCCATTGCAAAAAAGAGTGGGGGGAGCTACTGTAATATGTACATATGTAATATGTATTAATGCTACTGTAATATGAATCATTATTAAGTTTTGGTCACCACAGTTCATCAAGGAGATGGAGAAATGTGTGAGGATTCAGAGATGAGTGCCAAAGATAATTAAAGGAGTGGAAAATGGGTCCTATGAGGAAAGGTTTTGTAATTAAGGCAGGAGAAGGCCAAGAGACATACACTTGATTACTAGTTTCATGTGTATACATATTTTTATGACATGGTTTCTTTATATCCCCAAAAAACTAAGCATGGAAAAATTAAAATTTTAATTAGCTTAAATTAGAATATGGAAGTTTTGGTTGGACATGAAGAAAAATATTCCAACTAACTGGATTACAAAATACAAATATGATTATGTTAATCCCCTAACGAAAAAACTTTAATTGACTTCCCATTATCTCTAGGGCAAAGCCTACTTAAAAAAAAAAAAAAACCCAAACAGATCGTAGTTTATTAGCGAGGTGATTTTTTTGGCGAATGAAGTTTCTAGTGATTTTTTTTTTTAGGAAGATGACGTATCACAATAGTTTAGGAATCTTGTTGGAAAATGAAATCATGTATAATACAGACATCACGTACAGATGTTCTTCAGCTTATAATGTGGTTATGTCCCAATAAACCCATCATAAATTGAAAATATACTAAGTTAAAAATGCATTTAATACACCTAACCTACAGAATATCCTAGCTTAGCCTAGCCTACTTTAAATATGCTCAGAACACTTGCATTAACCTACAGTTGGGCAAAATCATCTAAAACAAAACCTATTTTATAATAAAGTGTTTAATATCTCATGTAATTTATCAAATACTGTACTCAAAGTGAAAAGCAGAACAGTTGAATGGGTACTCGAAGTATGATTTGTACCGAATGCATATGGCTTTCACACCAGCATAAAGCAGAAAAATCACAGTCAAACCATTGAAGTTGGGGACTGTCTGTATGCTATATCAAAAAATAAATGAAGATAAATAGAAAAAATAAGAAAAACAAATGCAGAGCCAGAATTATTTGTGCTGTGGCCCAAATGCACTTTTTATGCTATGTGGAGGTACAGCCTGAATCCAAACTTGTCTGCAATATAGTAATGGTAAGGTGGAGCAAACCATGTTGCATGCATGTTCTGTCAATCTACATTTGTATGTTTTAAGCTAAAATAAAATGTTTAAGATGCATGTGTCTTTTAAAAAATTCCCTTACTCTACCCTTTTGAAGAATTTTTTAAACTTTTAATCTATAATAATTCCAAGTTTACAGAAAAGTTAGAAGAATAGTACAAATACCCATATGCCCCAGCTTAGTCTGCTTGGACTGTCATAACAAAATATCATAAACTGGGTGTCTTAAACAACATGAATTTATTTTTTTCACACTTCTGGAGGCTATAAAGTCCAAGACCAAATGAGGTTCAGTTTCTGGTGAGAGCTCTCTTCCTGGTGTGTAGATGGTTGACTTCTCCCTGTGTCCTCACATGGCATGGGGTGGGGGTAAGGTACAAGACTCTAATCCTATGATATCAGAGCCCCCTCCCTTGTCCCCTCATTTAACCCAATTATCTCTTTGTAGGTATATCTCCAAATACAGTCACATTGGGGTTAGGGCTTCAACATATGAATTTGGGGGAGGAGATACACTTCAGTCTGTAGCATACCCTTTACCCAGATTTACCTGTTACCATTTTACCCCATTTGTTCGCTCCTTATCCCCGCCTCCCAAATTTTTATTCTGTCTGCTTGAGAGTAAATCACATGCATCATGGTCCTTTATCTGTAAATCCTTTGGGGTGTATTTTTCAAGAATAAGACCATGTTCTTACTGAACCACAGAGTAGGCATCAACTTAAGTACATTTAACACAGATACAATATTTTTATCTAATCTACTGTGCATATTCCAATTTTTTCCATTGACCAAAAATATCCTTTATAGCAGTAGTCCCCAAGCTTGTCAGCACCAGGGACCAGTTTCACGGAAGACAATTTTTCCACGGACAGGGGGCCTGATTCCTAACAGGCCGCGGACCCATACTGCTCTGAGGCCCGGGGCTTGGGGACCACAGTTTTAAAGTATTTTCTTCTCTAGTACAGGATCTAGTCAAAACCTATGTTTTTAAAAATGGCATCTGGGGTCCTCCATAAATAAAACTCGGGGATTATCTCTTTGCAGTTCCAGGCTCCTACCTTCCTACCCCACAAGTATAAGCCCCTACATCTTCATTGCTGTTCCTTGGAGTGCTAGAACCCTATTTGCCATTTAAAAAAAAAAAAAAAAATCTACTTTTATTTTTTTTTCTCACTGCCTTCCTGAGCCCAGATGGAATTGGCCCAGCTGGAAGCCAAGGGGGCTTTCTCCTTAACCCCTCCTCACCCACATCCTGTAGCCTGGGCATACTTGAAATATCTGAGTACATATCTGCCCCACCACCACCACCCCCTTGCTCTGTCATGTCTAAGTTCTTTGAAAGAAGGGACCATGTTTTACTGGTCTTTGCATCCTTAGAGGTTAAACATAGGATCTGTCACACAGGAGGTGCTTTATGAATATTTATTAATCAGCAATGGAGTATATCACTGTAAAGGCCTGCTGAAGGAAGTTGTGAGCCTGAAGGGTTTCAAGAAGGAAGATGCCCCTGTAAGCAGGGGCTCTCACATGGCTCTAGGAGAAAGGAGGGTTGGAGCTCGATCTCTCGAAGCTCTTTTGGTTATATTAGTGTCGTGAAATCAGGCATAACCTTTATATTTCTTAAGATTTCTCAAGCTCACACGTGACTTTCAGAAGAACATAGTCTGGATTTGTTTTTAAATTTTGAACTAATTTAGATTTACAGAAAAGTTGCAAAAATAGTACAGAGTTGGTAGAAATCTTTCACCTCGCTTTCCCTAATAGTAACGATTTCCATAACCATAGACCAATGATCAAAACCAGGAATTAGCATTGGTACGATACTATTCAACTACAGACCTTATTCAAATTTCACAAACTTTTTCAGTGTCCTTTTTTTGTCCCAGGATCCTATCTAGGACCCCTCGTTGCATTTAATTGTCATGTCTCCCTAATTACCTTTAATCTGTGACAGTTCCACAGTCTGTCCTTGTCTTTTGGGATCTTGACACTTTTAAAGAGTACTGGTGAGTTGTTTATAGACTGTCCCTTATTTTGGGTCTGTCTGATGTTTTCTCATGGTTAGATTGAGGTTCTGCTTTTTTGACAAGAATACCCCAGAAGTGATGTTGTACCCTTCTCAAGTGTATCACATCCAGAGTACATAAGGTCACGTCTTATCATTGGTGATGTTGAACTCGATCACTCAGATAAGGAGGGTTCTGCTGTGAAGGATTTCTTCCTGTGAAGTTACAATTTCCCCCTGGAAATTAATAAATACCTTAGAGATACTTTGAGACTATGCAAATATCCTTTTTCTCCTTAAACTTTTCATCCAGTAACTTTTGCATCCATCAGTGAACCTTGCCAGTAACAAACTTTACTGTGGTATTTGCCTAACGGTAAATTTCTTATTTCCCCCTTTCCTTCTGCATTTATTGACTGGAATTTCCCTGGAAGGAGGAGCTGCATAGACTGGATTTAGATGCAGAATGTCTCATGCTTCCAATCATTATTTTCTGATCTTTTGATTTTTGAGATTATTAGTTTGACAGCTCTATTTTTTTTTAAAAAAAAAAAACACTTTATTCTTACTTAAGCATTTACATTTTTACTAATGTTTGCCTAAGGCATTACAATCATTTAAGTAATTACTACAATTTCTTTATTATAGACAGATTGAACAACTCTCCATTATATAAATGAAAAGTCAATGACATTATTGAGAAAACATAGAACTGAATGACTTTAAAAGGGGCACACCCTACATGTAGGCCTTGAATTACTAGTTCTTTGTTTAGCTTCGGAATGTCTAGTAGTAAAAATAATACTGTTGATGCTTAGCCACGGATAGTTCATGGAGCACACATAAGTTCTCCATCAGGAGAACTTTAACTTTAGCATTTCTTGGCTTTTGTATGTTTATATTGTTAATTGTAACTGAAGTGCACAGAGAACAGTTTATTTAGCAGGAATTTTCATAGCTCAGCAATTTTCATGGACCCTAGTTGTTTCGCAGAGTTCGCCCAGAATGGTTAGTCAGCAGAAAAACATTGAATTGGAGCTGATTCATTTCTGAGTCAGTGACAAATTCGTTTTCCAAGCATGGTATCTCTAGTTCTATTTAAAAAATTGGAAAAGATCATTACTTAGACCAGGGATCAACAGACTTTTTATGTAAAGGGCCACATAGTAAACATAGTAAGTCCTTGCTTAACATCACTGATAGGTTCTTGGAAACTGCGACTTTAAACAAAATGACATATAATGAAACCAATTTTACCATACCCTAATTGATACAAACAAGAGTTAATGTCCTATGGTATATTTCTGGTCACAAAAAACATCACCAAACTTCTAAATAAAGACCAAAAATACTTCTAATATTAAACATTGGAATACATGTGATTAATAAAAACAAGGTCATTATTTACCCACTTAGTCCAGTTCAGGTGGCCAGACCTTATCCTGGCAGCTCAGGGCACAAGGTGGGAACCAGCCCTGGACAGGATGCCATCGGAGGGCACACTTACACACCCACACTTGCTCAGACTGGGACCATGTAGACACGCCAGGGGACTGCATGTGTACATCTTTGGGAAGTGGGAGGAAACCGGAGTACTCACAGACGTGGGGAGAACATGCAGACTCCACCCAGACAGTGGCCCTGGCTAGAACTGATTTTTTTTGTTTTTCTCATCAACATTATAATGAAACAACATAGTGAAACGACGTCATTCCAGGATGTGCTGTACTTTAGACTTTGCGGGCCATGCAGTGTCACAACTGCTCAACTCTGCTGTTGTAGCCATAGACAATATGCAGGCATGTGGGTATGACTGCGTTCCAATAAAACTTTATTTGCAAGAACAGGTGGCTGGCTGGAGATTAGTTTGCTGACCCCTAGTTTGGACTGTAAAAATATATGAACTCAAAATGTACATTGGCATTTATCCTTGTCTCTCATTTTTCTCTATAGGCAGAAGACTGATCTTTGAAAATATGTATTTGGGAGATAGCCACGTTCTGTCGAATACCTTGTGCTGGTGCTGCCATCGAAAAATCTGGTTACACTCCGGGGAGGCCTGCTACCGCTGCAGGGCTGAGCCACCTCGGCCGTGAGATGAGTGTCCATCCCGAGCGGGCACACCATGAATAGGTACACGACGATCAAGCAGCTCGGCGATGGGACCTACGGTTCCGTCCTGCTGGGAAGAAGCATTGAGTCTGGGGAACTGATCGCTATTAAAAAGTAAGTTTTATCCTTCACTCTCATGAATTTATCCTCAGCTACACGTTATCAAGATAGTTTTAACTGTCCTTGCCATCCCCAGTCTTTGAAACATTTCTAAAGGGGAGTGCGTGGGCGGCATGGAGAAGAACCTCAGAAAATGGTCTCTGTGGGTTAGATGTCTGTTGACTGCAACACTCATGGTAGAGGTCTTAAAAACATTTCCACTTTAGACTTACTACTTTGCACATGGTGCTAGTACTTTGTCAAAGTGTTTTCTCATATTGCGAGGTAGTAATGAGCAGGTTAATAAGCACCGTTTTATAGGAGAGGAAACCTGAAACACTGAGAAAGTAAGTGATTTAATTTGGGTCATTTACACATGTGGTGGTCTGGTGACTGCTGTCTTGCTCCCTATGCCCCACTTGATTTTTGTGACCTGAGTCCAGACCCATTGAATTAGTTAAATGTTGCTGCATAACGATTTACCCCAAGACTTAGTGGTTTAAAACAATACACATTTATTATCTCACAGTTCTGTGGGTCAGGAGTCTTGGCACAGCTTAGCTGAATTCTCTGCTTCAGGGTTTCTGATGAGACTGCAGTCAAGGTGTTGGCTGGGGCCGTGGTCACATCCGAAGGCTAGACTGGGGAAGGACCCACTTCTGAGCTCAGTCACGTGATCGAGGGCAACATTCAACACCTGTGGGTTGTTGAACTGCTGGCTGTTGGCAGGAGGCAACCCTCAGTTCCTTGCCATGTGGGCCTCTCTAGAGAGCAGCTCACAAGATGGCAATTTGCTTCTTCAAGACATGGGAGTCAAGAAGGCAATGAAAGAGTCTTTTAAGAATAGCAGGAGGTGGGGGTCTTTGGAGACTACGTTAGAGTCTGCCACACCCATCTCTATTTGGATGCCCTACAAACATCTCAAATTCACCATGTCCAGAACTAAACTCAGATTCAGCATACTCCCTCGCTATTTCCCCAAACTCGTTTCTCCTTCAGTATTCCCTATCTTGATAAATGGCACTACCATCCCCTCAAAACTGAGGAGTGCTCCTGACTTCCCTCCGCTTATGCCATCTTGGTCATCTAGTCCTGTCCATTCTACTAAATATTTAGCTGATCCACCTGCTCTCCATATTCCCACTCCAACCTCCCATTCAACCCATCACCACTCCCTACCATGACCAGTAAGTCCTCTCTAGGGCTCTTGGCTTCCATTCTTTCTCCTATTCATACCACACTGAAGGGGTTGTTTTAAACACACAAATCTCATCACCTAAAAGCCATTTATGCCAGATGTTCTTTGTGTCCTGCTGCCCCATCCCCCCTCCTGTGCCACCTGACTTGAGTGTGGCTATAGCGTACAGTTCTGTGCCTGCTGCCAGCATCCCGCCTCCAGTGTACATGGGAGACTCTCCACCAAGGTTTGTTCTACCCAGCTCCTTAAAATGTCCCCAACAGGCCTGAGCCCAGTTGCCTGCCCTGCTATCAGCTCAGTCGTGTGCCTTCTGTTGGGTTCCCTTCCTCTCCCTTCCCAGTTCCCCCGCTCCTTGCCTGGCTTCCTAGAATCACCACCCAAAAAACTACCTGCACCCAAGTCATTGCCTTACGCCCTGCTTTTGGGGAAATCCAAACTAAGACAGCTTTCAGTGTCTCCCTGTCAGTTTTAGGGTCAAGCCCCCAATTTTTAATGTGACCTACAAATTGCTACATCATTTGGCCCCTGCCTGTTTCCAGCCTGGTCTCCTGTCACTACCCCTGTCCCTGCTTTGCTCTGGGCACTCTGGCGTTTCCACTTCTGGAACTCACCAAATACCCTGCTGGCTAGAACCTTCACATAGTATTTCCTACTCCACGCCTCCCACCTCGCTAAATTCTACTCATCCTTCAAGTCTCGGTTGAACTATGTCTTCATTAGAGGAGAGTTCCCTGAGACTCTGGACTAGAGTAGGCCCCTTTGAGGTTCACTCTTACAGTGCCCTCTTCCTTTCCTTCATAGCGCTTCGTACAGAAAATTATTCTCTGCCTTCCTGCTACGATGCCAGTTCCATGAGGGATGTCTTTCTCATCATTGCATCTCCAGTGCCTGGCAAAGTGCCTGCTATACCACAGCGGAGGGGCTAAATAATATACGGGGCATGAATAAAGGAATTGATTACTCAACCAGGAGACAGTGTGATGAGGACAGAGGGTCAGAGTGAGCTGGAGAGATGGACGTTTACCTACTACCCGGCAGTGAGACTTTGGCAGAGTCATGCACCTGCCCTCTGTCTTGGTTTCCTCACCTGTCCCATCTGTTTCACAGGGCTGCTGTAAGACTCAGATGAGACAATGTGGTTGAAACGCATTGAAAAATGGAACCTTGCAACTTGGATTTCTGGTTAGCTAATAGAGTTTTATTTTTCTCCTTTCAGGCTCTAGACCAAGGGTAGGCAAACTCTCTTTATAAAGGGCCAGGCAGTAAATATTTTAGGCTTTGCAGGTCATACGATATCTGTCACAACAACTCAGTTCTGCTGTTGCAGTTTGAAAGCAGCCACAGGCAATATATAAATAAATGAGTGTGGTTATATTCCAGTAAAACTTCATTTGTGGAACTGATATTTGAATTTCATATAATTTTCATATATCATGAAATATTCTTGTTTTAACTTGTTGGCCCCAACCATTTAAAAGTGTAAATACCATTCTTAGCTCATGATCTATACCAAAATGGATGTTAGTATAGATTTAGCCCATGGGCCACAGTTTACCAAGCCCTGCCCTGGAGGGTCTAGAACTCTGTTGTCTAGATTACTAGTGAGTAACCATATGTGGCATTTAAATTTAGTTAAAATTAAAATTCAATTTCTGTGTTGTACTAGCCTTATGCCAAGTGCCCAATAGCCACATGTGTCTAGTGACTACCATACTGGACAGCACAGAACATTTCTACCAATACAGAAAGTTCTACTGGACAGCTCTGGTCTAGGTAGAATAAGCCTGAGGGATTTCTCTCTGGGCAAGGTTGGCTGATTAGTGGTAGAGCAAGACAGCAGTCCAGGCCTCTCTGTATTACACCACACCACTGCTGCTGGGAAGGTTTCTGACTCAGAACTGATTGCACAGACACATTTAAATTAAATGCTGTTTGGGATGCATTATATTTGATGGAAATTGGAACCAACTTTAAGCAGTGTTCGTTAAGTTCAAAATGAAAACATTTTTAAAAATAAAGTTTAGCCTATTACTGAGAATAAGTGTGCTATTTGTTTCTTTCTTCTCTTTCAGAATGAAAAGAAAGTTTTATTCCTGGGAGGAATGCATGAACCTTCGGGAGGTTAAGGTATTTAATAATATACCAGGGAATAATTTATGTATGGCTGATTAAAATAGCTCTGTGCATGCTTAGATTTATAGTTGATATAGTCAATTCCATTTGAATTTTTTCACTAACGCTAAAAAAGTGGGCAAATGATAAGATTATGCAGCTAATAGCTGAAAGCAGACAATTACTATGTTAATGTAGTAGTGAATATACTGTTATTACCTTTCATCTTTAATGGATCTCTTATATCAATATATTTCAGTATAAATGAGTTGAATGTGTTGATTTAGTGAATTAGTGTTGCCTTTGAAGGCGATCGTCCTAATTATTGATATAAAGGAAAATGCGTTTGTTGAGTGTTTTTCCTAGACATAATGGCAGTACTTATTTCCATTTCTTGCTGTAATAATTTGCAGTCTGTTGTCTGAGGGAATTCACTGATCAAGGTACCGCTGTGTCAAGCATTGGGTAGCACATATCTTCACTTTTACGAGCCTTCTAACTGGGTTCACTATTGCCTTCCTTTCCCCCTTACCCCCTTTTTGTTGATCCTCTTTCAATTCTCCTCGTGTCTCCACCAGAATAGATTGACCATTTTGAGCTTTGTGGCATAATTCTCTTCCTTGTGCACCAGGGTGGTGCTTCATCTGCTCTTCATCCTCTCACACAGCCCTGTCTGAGATACCTGATAGATAGAATACTGAAACCCTTCCTTTTGCTCCAAGGGGTCCTGTACATGGAAGGGGGGGTTACAAGTCTAGAGCAGGCAAAATTCTTCTGTAAAAGGCCAGGTAGTAAATCTTCCATGCTTTTGAAGCCAAAGGTCATATTGAGGATATCATATAGATACATATATAAAAAGAATGAAAACACATTTTCATAAAATCCTTATAAAATATAAATATAACAACAACAGTAATAATAATAGAGTATAATTTTTATATGACAGGTCTTCCAGTGAGAAGAATGACATTCTTTTTTTGGGGGCAGAACATAACACCTAACTTACTTGAGGTTCAAAGTTCATGTTCCCTATCATCAAACTAATTGCCATTATTTATCTGTAAACTATTCTTAGCTTGTGGACAACACAGAAACAGGTGGTGGGCTGGATCTCACCCATGGGTCATAATTTACCAACCTCTGGTCAGTAAATAAAATAAAAGTGCTGGGAGATCTGAAAACATCAGAGAGGAACAAAGGATGACCCAAGAGCATTTTCTCTGTGACATGAGGTTCTGAGAGGTATCCTTCATTCAGATGTTAAACCTTTACTTTTCTGTGCAGCTGACTGCACATTATTAGTTCTAACAGAAAAGAGATTACTCAGGCATACAGTTTAGAAAAACTGTAGGCACATTGCATCTTAGGAATTAAGTGGCTGCCTCAGCGAGACGGTTGAAGAAACCGCTCCTCTAGCTAACGGCCACCGGACACATCCCACTCTTTCTCCTTGCCTGCACAGATGCCACATCTGCTGCCAACCTGGATCCCCCCACCCCCACCCCCACCCATGCTGACCCTCAGCACTGGGCCACAGCCAACCCCTGAATACGAGGGGAGGGAAGGAAGACGCAGCCAGAGGGAAGCACCTTGCCAAGGGCCCCTTTCCGTTCCTCCTTGCCGAGGTCCTTCTTTTCTACCTGCTGACTCAGAAGGGGAAGGGAAAGGAAGGTCACTGAAGGACTCTTGCCACCATCACTCCCCACGTCCTGCCAGCTGCTTCGTCACAGCACCGGAAGGAACTGCAGGGAGATCCTGCACTGTGGTACTCATCACGCCACTGTCCCTTCTTCATCTCTGTGGCCCTCATTGCTGTCTGCCTGTACACCCCCAGGTTACCTCGGGCGAGCCTGTGGACTTCAGGAAGACTCTGCACCCGATGGCCAGCTGCAGGGAGGGGAGTCCTTGCTCCTTTGATGTCACTGGGGGGAGTGGGACCTGGTGGCATTTTTCTTAAAAGTCTCATCTTCCGGGGCGCTGTGGTGTTCTAGACTACGGTCTACGCTGGGGTCATAGACTGCCAGCATCCTGGCTCTCTGTTCCTGTCTTCTTTTTTTTTTTTTTTTAAATCATCTTAACTTCTGGTGTCTTTATTTATTTATTTATTTTTTTGAGGCAGAGTCTCACTGTGTTGCCCTGGCTAGAGTGCGGTGGCATCATCCTAGCTCACAGCAACCTCAAACTCCTGGGCTCAAGCGATCCTCCTGCCTCAGCCTCCTGAGTAGCTGGGACTACAGGCATGTGCCACCATGGCCGGCTAATTTTTTTTTTTCTATATATTTTTAGTTGTCCAGCTAATTTTTTCTATATTTTTAGTAGAGACAGGGTCTCGCTGTTGCTCAGGCTGGTTTCGAACTCCTGAGCTCAAACAATCCGCCCGTCTCAGCCTCCCAGAGTGCTAGGATTACAGGCATGAGCCACCACGCCCAGCCACTTCTGGTGTCTTTAGATCCTTACTCCAACAATTTCCCCCTCCTTCCCTTATCTTGAAACTCTCCTTTCTACTGGCTCCTTTTCTTCAGTCTGCAAATGTGCCCACCATTCTCTCTAACCCAAAAAAGTCTCCACCCTCTCTCCCCTTGAGCTTCCACCTCTTTCCTCTCCTTACCTTACCTCCCAAACTTCTCCCTTCAGTGCCGCTTGCCCCCATACCATTTGCTTTCAACCTACTCGAATTAGGCATCTCCCTTCGCAACTCTCCTGAAGCTACTAGATTTGCCAGAACTCAATGGGTGTACACCTGGCATCCAGACAGTTTGCTCCCTGCCCACTTCTCCAGCCAGACTCTTCCAGATAAGCCTCCTTCAGAATTAAACTGGAGTGAGTCTCTTTCTTCACCCCTCAGACAGAGTCCACCCCTCTCTTTCCACGCCTTGCCTGTGATGGGCTTCCTCCTGGTGTGCCTTTTCCCTCCCGGTGAGCTTGTTCTTCCTTCAAGTCACATCTCCACTATGCTCTCACTGAGCACCAGAGTTTGCTGATTACTTCCTCTTGAAACATCTCTGGTGGTCCATGTTCCTGTCATTCCTTTGACACTTATGATCTTCCTTATTCTGTCACAGGTATTTTGTATCCATGTCCTGTCTTCCCAGTTAGGGTGTTTGCCTCTTAAGAGCAGGCCCTGTGTCTCATGCCCCAGACTATCCTTGAGGCCCAGTACATCGTAGTTTTAATAGTTCAGGAACAGTTGCTCAGTCCCTGAGGAGGGCAAAATTGGTAATATCCAACTGGAAGCTTCATCCCCATGTGGACTCATGACCAGGTTTAATTTGCTATTAATACTTCTGCTTCTCCACTCCGATACGACTGACCTGCCTCTCCCTCTGCTTTGGAAACCTTTCCTGAGCCAAAATAGGATGTCTTCCATCTGGAAATAGAGCTCTGTAAAGTGAGTCATGTGAAGTCCCCCACACAAAACTTAACTCTTTTTATATTACACTAATCCAGACTTTAACTTGCTCAAGCTTCACTTAGAAACAAGAGCTGTGAGCCACTCTTAGGCTTGGGCCAGTCATCCATGCTCAAAACACCCTTCAGGTAACAGGTGAAGGTACCCACTCCTTGCCTAGAATTCTCTTCTAGAAAAGCTTTAAAACTGACTTCATTTTCCCCTGAATGAATTTGCCCCAAGGCTACACATCCATTAGCTATCTCAGGTGTTGCTTGTGATGTATTTTAAGGAGACAGGCAGAAAAAAAAAGGTGGTTGCAATCAGTGAGCATTTAGTAAATTCTAAATAAGTTAAGCAATGTGTGATATTTGTTACAGAGAACCAGGAATCCAACCCAAGTAAAAGAGGTAATCAGCCCAGTTGGGTCATTCTAGAATGATCTGGCCAAAACAGCTGAGGATTCCCTGCCAGAGAAGTGTCTTGGCCCGGAACTTTCCTTTTGGGGGAGAGGTTCCAGAAGAGTCTTACTTTGTTCTCGTTCACTGCCCATAGTTCCTTTCTGCCCCCAGCTGCTTGAAGTAACTTGATCATGTTGCACAGTCCAAGCTCTGATCCCTTGGGTACCTGGTTACTGAGTGTCCTTCTAGATTTGGATATTCGTTTTAACACTTTCATCTTCAAAAATTCTGTTCGTTTTATAAAAGGGATGTTGTCTTTAAAGAAATTCAAAGATGAAGAGGGTTTTCACAATTTATTGTTATCGTACTCACTTTTCTATGAGGCAAAGGCTTTTTGAATTAAAGGGCTCATCTCACTGGCCAAAGTGGCACTTGGAGGCTTCCTTGAAGGAGATAGTCTGTTGGAATCTGGTCAACCGGTAAGCAAACCAACAGCTGGGTGTCCCTGGCTGTTGTACAGGAACTGGACTGCTGCTTACAAATGCAGAAGTGTATTTGGTCACTATCGGCAGAACTAATGATACAAACAGAAAACAGTATACACGTGGTTGGACTCACGTGCTGCAGGAAGAGAAAAACTGTGTATGTGTGAAGCTGAGTAATCGGAAGGCCATGCACCATTTTCTGAGCTACCTTTTCCCCTCAGCCACTGCCTGACTTTTTTTGCCTTTGTCGTTCTTGGAAGCAGAGGGATTTCACTCATCTCACTTCAGGGTCTTTCCAACAAGGTGTCTCCTCCTTCTCCTCACATTGTAACTCAAACTCACCTTGGAAGAAGGAGACTCTACGCCTCAGGGACACACACAAGTCAGAAGAAAGTCCAGGGTATTCAGCCATCAGCTTCAGTCTTTGTGAATAAATTTCTATTCAAAGTACCTGCAGACTGCATTTTTGCTAGAAAAATCAAAGCCTCAGCTTCCTTTATTGGTTCCTCTCTGGCCACTTCCACAGCCTGAATTCCATCATCTGAAGGGAGTGGGCCTAAAATAGCCCTGGTGCATTGCCTGGTGCTGGGGGCAGCCTGCAATACCAGTTACTGGTCAAATACTAACCTCCTAGTCAGTTCACCAAAATGGTTTTCCTAGGTGAAGTTACTATCGATTTCAGAGAAATACTGTCTATTAACTTGTCAGTAAAATATAACGTGGCGTTTCTGTGGTTCTGAAATTAGGTGTTTCTTCCTAAGGATGCATAGGATTACTTTCCTTTTTCAACAGATTTTCTCTAATTTTTTTTTCTTTCTTGCCTTTCAGTCTTTAAAGAAGCTCAACCATGCCAACGTAGTCAAATTAAAAGAAGTTATCAGGGAAAATGATCATCTTTATTTTATCTTCGAGTACATGAAGGAAAATCTTTACCAGCTCATTAAAGAAAGGTACAGTTTGGTCATCACGACCCTAGAAATAAATCTTGCAAAGTGGATGTGTTTTCTTTCTGCTTTTGTTTATTGCAGTCTCCTCATTCTTCCTCCACTATTTAACAGTCACACTACTGGGCTTTAATGTGGAAACCTGCCAGTTAGATGAGGGGCCCTGCCCACATTCCTACTTTGGAGGCCCTGTGATAGCTTCAGGGAAGCTATTCTCAGTGCAGCTGTTTTCGTGTTTTAAAGGGTTATTCATCCAAAGAAGCTCAAGGATTCAACAGACGCTGCAGTTTTCCATTCCCACGAGGACATTTGAGCAGAACAACTACAAGTCAGGGGTGTACACAGCTTCATTTATTTTGAGACCTCCATTGAAAAGTCTAGGTTTATTTCGATTCCTCTCTTGCTATAGTGCTCAGGTGCTTGCATACTAGGAATAGGAGACTAATAGGAAACTTACTTGCTATGGGGATTTTGGATTTTAAAATGAACCAACCATGCACAGCCTCTTGGGCACATTTTCTTGGTCACAAAATGAATGCCATTCACAGCATCCCTCTGAGTGATTTGTGCGAACAATTATCATCTTTATTGTCAATAACAGCGGTGTTGCTGTATGGAGTGCCCAACCAGAGGGAAAATGTTAGCTATTGCGTCACATAAGGCTTTCATCTAGGAGGCCTCAGATTTTCCCCACTAAAATTGTAAAAAGTTTCAGTTTATATCAGAGAGAGAGTAGATTTTTAGATTTTTATATGCTATTAATATGTTGGAGAAAATTTTTTTATTTGCTATAAAATGTTTAATCTTTTCTTCTTCATAACATAACTGAATATATTTGTTGTTTATAAGGTAGCTCCCCTTTATGGACAAATGATTATTTTTCTTTGGTATTTATTATCAAAACATCTGGCCAAAAATTAGCATATGAGTGAATGTTTTCTTAATTTTTTACTGTATGATTATATAACCAAAAGAACACAAAAACACAGGTTTCATATTCATACACAAATTTTGTTTTCCTTTACCTCTTACAGAAATAAGTTGTTTCCTGAGTCTGCTGTAAGGAATATCATGTATCAGATATTGCAAGGACTTGCATTTATCCACAAACACGGTAGGTGATTGGAGTACTGTGCTTTTTAATAGCAGTGAAATGTTTTCATCCAGTAGAAGACATAGGAAGCATTAATGCCTGTTGTGACTGACTCCCAGAAAAGGCTGAAGAGCTGAGAGGCTAATAATGGATTCTGGAATATGTTGTCTTTTGTAACTTGATTCCTGAATTTCCCTCATTATTTATCATGTCTGTATGTTTTTATTCTTTAGGCTTTAACATTAAGCTTGTTGGTTATAGATTGAGCTTTATAGTTATAGTGAATTATTCCTGACTGTTAACTGGTATATTAATGAGAAAGCTAAGATTAGAATTCTGAGAAGTTTTGTGTATTATGTTTGACCCACTAACTACATTGCTTTACTATAGCTTCTCATTTTTCTAATGTGTTTATATTTCAACTTGTTGCAAAAAGGTTTAAATGTGGTCTAACAAGACTTATGCAACAGAGAACAATAGAATAAAAATCAGCAAACTAAAAAAAAGAGGCAAAGGCAAAATAGGGTATGGATATAGCCAGCAATGAGATTAATTCCCAAAATGCAAGCCAGCAAATTTTATTTCAGTAGAAGCAGCAGACCACAGATTTGATTGTGAGCTTATTGTCAGATCATACAAAATGTGAAACATGTCCAATTACTACATACATAGTTTCCCCGAGGTAAAAACAGACCAGTTGCCCAAGAAAAGCAGAGCTATTCTTGACACCAAGAGTAGAGAGCAGCTTTTCTCATGGACTCTTTAGAGAAGACAGTATGTCACATAATTTCATTGAAAACACAGTGACAGGTTACATAGGGCAGTTTCATGTCATATCCCTCAATGGAGGCCAATTATATCACCTGATCAAAGAAAACAGTTTAATGGGGCCTAGTATGATTCGCTCTGTGAATGGTCTGGTTAGTCCAGGGAGAGATTTAGAGTATCCAGAGGAACGACCGCTGCATACCATTCAGGAAATCCTCCATCACTGTTGTTCTTCTTAGCTGAGCTTTTGAAAGGTATTAAGCAGCAGTGAGTTTGAGGTTGTACTCTCCAGCAACTACCCAGAGCATTGCTGGTCTTTGTTACTAATTGGAGGAAGACCCAGCTGGGCTTCCATGGATACATTCTTGTGAGCACAGAGCCACCGGATGGATGCATGCATAGATGAAGCCAGAAGTCCCCTCAGGAGGTTATTTTGAGGTCATTTTAGTATACAGACTGCTGGGTAAAGTGGCTGGTTGTGCACAGGCAGAAATCCATTCACTCTCAGTCTAAGGATGTTGTTGCCATTGAAAATACTGCACCAACAAATGAATCTTACTACTCAACAAAGAGACTGAGTTGAAGCCCTTTGACAATACAGTCTATTATTGGCAGTGAATAGAAAAGACCCTGTGCTGCAGAAGGTGCCATAGTACATCTGGGATGGTTACCAGCCTGTCCTAAGTAGCCCTTAGACAGATGGAGACTAAATGAAACACAGACAAGCAAACATAGGCTATCCATGCAGATCCTTGTCAGCCTTAGGCACATGCTGAGTAATAAGCAAGTAATATGCAAGAGTGAGTCAAATTGTGAGCCAATTGTAGTAAAAAGTTTTTAGAACAAGTTATCTCTGACTCCACTGGCATTTATAGAAATAGCACTTTAGCCTTCATTCATAAGAATTCACAGGCAATAGTGTGAATTTGCAAAACACTAAAAACTTCTGGTAGAGTGTTTTAGGGACAAATGGGAGAAAGGTCTGCTTACTAGATTAAGAGCTCAAGGAAAAGAAATAATGAGAAGTCAAAGGGATTCTAAAAAGAGATAGATCAACCAGCATGTTGCATGTTTCTAGATAGAGATAGTGTCTCAGTTATTCAGGCTATTTGCTTGGTACTGTAGTAGAAACTGAGCAGTAGACCTAAAAGAAAATTAGTATTCTTTGTCTTTCTCTTCTTTTCCTTTTTGTTGCTTTTCATGAGACTCAGATATTTGTTGCCAGGAAGAAATTGTAGCCTTTTGTCCAGGTCTCTACTGAATCAAATATGTGTGCATGTGTGTATATGTATGCAAATACTACATACCTGCACACAGAGACCACACATATATCCCTATACGTGTGCACACACATACACATTTGTAGCCGATAATTTAGCATACATATACTACTGTGTCGAAACAGCTCTTTGCAAATCTGC
>NW_012148507.1:1550853-1552112 GCF_000956105.1 Propithecus coquereli
TTTTTTTTTTTTTTGCCTTTTAAACTTTTTTTTGTCAAAAACTAAGAAATACACTTATCAGCCTAGGCCTACACAGGGTCAGGATCGTCAGTATCACTGTCTTCCACCTCCACATCTTGTCCCAGTAGAAGGTCTTCAGGGGCAATAACAGGCACAGAGCTGTCATCTCCTATGGTAACAACGCCTTCTTCTGGAATCCCTTCTGAGGGACCTGCCTGAGGCTGTTCTACAGTTAACTCTTTTTTTTTAATAAGTAGAAGGAATACACTCTAAAATCATAACAAGAAGTATAGTATAATAAATATCAGACAATAGGGATTTTTGAGCTCAATTATGATCTTATGGGACCACCGTCATATATGTGGTCCCTTGTTGACCCAAACCTCAGTCACATGTGCAAGGCACATGACCATACAATGAACTTAAAGGGAGTGAGAAATTTTACTTGATTAGAACACAGTTTACACACAAGGGTTAGAAAATGAGTTTATCGGCCGGGCGCGGTGGCTCACGCCTGTAATCGTAGCTCTCTGGTGTTAGAGCCGGTTCTCCTCGGCCCCAGGAACAGAGAGGCGGCGTCACCGAGGCTGCAAATGGCAAAGGAGTTTATTGGCTAGCTCGAGCTAGGGTCCAAGTCCCAGAGCACCAACACAGTGGCCTCCCCTATGAACCAGGACCCCGCCCTGGGGTAAAAGTGAAGCTTTTATACTTCCTTTTGCACACGACACATCGGTGGCACACGACACGCAGGTTCCACACGACATGCTGGGCACACCATCCTCCCTACCCCCTTAGTCCATTGGTTCCTTTGAAAGTGGCGGATTGTTTTGACTCCTGATTGGTTGGCTCCAAGCCTCGGGATTTTCAATTTTCGAGCCGGCGCCAGTTTTGGTCCGCGTTTCGGTTTCAGGGAAACTGAAACTTAGGCCTACTCTAGGAAGTTCAGCCTGTCATGGAGTTACTCCTGCCCTGTTTTTCATTCTGATTAGCTATATTTGACTAACAACTAAAAGCAAGCGCGGTTACAGAAGCAAATGGCATTAGTTAGAATCAAAGAGAACACATTTTTCTAATCTAAAACAGTTTCTGTTCCACACAAAACAAAGTACATTCTGCTACTATCAATTTCTGCCTTTCACTGGGAGGCCGAGGTGGGTGGATCGCTCAAGGTTAGGAGTTCAAGACCAGCCTGAGCAAGAGTGAGACCCCGTCTCTACTAAAAATAGAAATTATCTGGACAACTAAAAAAATATATATAG
>NW_012148507.1:1552162-1557482 GCF_000956105.1 Propithecus coquereli
TAAAGAGAAAATTGAGGTTCAGAGAGGTTTAAAAACCTGCCAAAGTTCCCATTGCAATAAAGTGGTAGAGTGGAGATTAGTTCAAATAGTCTGTGCCCATTTGCCATGGTTTACTAGAAAACCCTGTTTGTTCTCAGAGAGAACAAGAGAATAAGAAATGGAGAAAATAATAATAATTGTTAAGTGGGATGAGTACTAATTTTATAGGTCCTATCCCATTTTCATTGATAAAAGATATTTAGAAACTTTTATGGTTTTTGTATGGTATTGACTTTGGTTAAGTGCATATGTACCTCCATATTATTCTTTGCTCTGCTAATGGAAAAAAAAATTTGTGAGTTTAAGGTTCTTCCCAGGTAGCTTGTGCTCACTATGAGAAGGTGCCCCAGGGGAGGAGAGTCCTTTGAGAGGTGAGAACAGTGCTGCAGGTAGTTGCTATGGCCATACTTCATGTCACTGAGTGTTTTCCTCCCACAGGGAATGAAAATCTGGCTGTATTTGGTGCTGACTGAACAATGCCAAAAACATATGTACTTCTCAGGAATTAAATAATTAATGCAAATGGTCTGTTTCATCCTTGACCTGCCCTTACAAATATCTAGGTCACACTTATCCGTGCTCGTAATAGAAAAGCATTAGGTGGCTTGAAGGACAATGTTTTGCCCCAAGAAGTGGTTCTCTGCTTCTGTGTTTCACCACTGTCTTGCTGTGCATAACCTTGAGGCAGTCCTTTATGTGTTGCTATCCTTGTGGCCTTCTTGATAAAAATATTGTAGGTTTAAATTTAGTAATATCTATGAAATTATAATTTTCACAGCAGGAAGGTATGCTATATAAATTCATAGTGTTTAAATATTCACTATGTGTTCATATCAGATTCATCAATAACAGAATGTGGTGAAGGTTAGAAAGACTTCTTTGTGGCTTGATGTTTTCCTTGCCTAGGGGTTATTAATAAAAAAGCACAAAAGTTTTCTGCCAGGATAAAAGAGAAAATCCCTCTGTTATTCAACTGGCATGCAGTACCCTGAAATTAAATTGAGGGTCTGTTCCTGTCTTCTGGAAGGTAAACGGTTTTGATCAGGAAGGTTCTAATCATAATAGCACTTTGCTGTTGCATGATCTCTGAATGACCCAGTTATAAGGGTTTCCATTATGGGCTGGGCGTGGTGGCTCACACCTGTAATCCTAGCACTCTGGGAGGCCAAGGTGGGAGGATAGCTCGAGGGCTGGAGTTCGAGACCAGCCTCAGCAAGAGCGAGACTCTGTCTCTACTAAAAACAGAAAGAAATTAGCTGGACAACTAAAAATATACAGAAAAAATTAGCCAGGCATGGTGGCACATGCGTGTAGTGCCAGCTACTTGGGAGGCTGAGGCAGAAGGAGTGCTTAAGCCCAGGAATTTGAGGTTGCTGTGAGCTAGGCTGATGCCATGGCACTCTAGCCCAGGAAACAGAGCGACACTCTGTCTCAAAAAAAAAAAAAAAAGGGTTTCCATTATGAATCAGAAGCCCAGAGGAAGCAGTGGGCTCATTGTTGTAGGTCAGTTGCACTCAGCAGCAGAACACATACCTGGGTAGGATTCAGATCAGAGTTTTAGTGCCACCTCCTCACAGGTGGGGCACGTCACTAGCCTCATGAGCCTTAATTCTCATCAGTAAAAAATGCAGCCACATCTGCCTGCCTACTTTAACAGGTTGCTGGGAGGGTAAAATGAGAGAATTTTCTAAATAATAGTATTAATAATGACTAGCTCATGCAAGGTGCCGAAGTGCCAAGCACTGCTCAAAAACTTTAAAAATATAACAATAGTCCTGCAAAACAACCCCATGATGTAGATGCTATTACGTCCCCCATTCCACAGATGAGGAAGCTGAGACACAGAAAAGTTAAGTGACTTTCCAACCAGTAAATGACAGAATTGGGATTTGAAATCAGTCAACCTGGCTGGTCTGCACACTTAGCCACTTTGCTGCCTCTCACATGGAAATAGTAATGTTCTGTTAAAATAGAGATGAAAAGTAGCCATACATGACATAAGGGTCTTATACTTTTAATTACCAAGCACTAGAACTCCTGGGTGTAAGGCTAATAGCCAATGCTATATTACTTGGTAATTAACAGAGGACTAGATCGTCTACAGACATGTTCACATATTTGTTATAAAGGTTTCTACTTGAAGACAGTATAATAGATGTAGCATATGTCAGTGGACAGATATAGTTTTCATCAGTCATTTTAAGGGTCTGCAATTAATTTTTTTTCCTAACCATTTTCTCTCTGGTTGTTTTGAGCCTAAAGTATCATCTATAGAAAGGAAATCTGCCTAGAGGCATTCTCGGGGAATCAGAATCTTTATTCTCCTCATTTTCACTAGTGCGCATGTTCTCTGTGAAAGTAGGATTAAAGAAGAGTTAGCAGTGAGGGAGGAGATAAAGCTTGGCTCATGGGAGGGCTGATTGGTTTACCGGAGCACGACTGGGGCGGAAGCACAGTGCAAGGACCGGAGTGCAAGAACGATACTTGGATCTGAGCATGAGTTGATGCGGTGGGATCAACTGAGCAGGGAGACAACTCGAGTTTGTAGGGGTGGGTGGTATAGATAGTAGCAGAGGGAGCTGCAGTGGGGATGGGGCTGGAGGACAGATGACTCAATATCTGGAAAATGCCACATAAGTTCGGAAGTAATTATTACTCCAGCTAAAGGGAAAAAGGGGAGTCTACGGTGAGAAACAGCATTAATATGGACTTGAGAGGAGCAAAACCACAACTCAAGACTTAGGTATATGGATTGAGAGGGAAGGAGTACCACTGGACACTGTAACAGCTATGACACATTTCTTTGGGGGATTGGGAATAATTTGTCTACTACCTCCCCCACCGCCCCCACCACAACTCAGCTTTCCCATCTGTTCAGTAAGGAAACAATGACTGCCATTTTTCATTTTTAACGCTCTAAGTTTTTAAGAAGACAAACCATGGTCTCACAGTTCACATATTTTCAGGGGTCACAGAAATTATCCTATGTGCATGACAAAAGATCACTCTCTGATCACTGTTCATGTCTTTACACATTCTTAAGCCAGTTCTAAGATGGAAGCACACATTCAGGCCTTCTGGGAGGTAGAGGGTACTCTAAGAACAGAGGGTCCAAACACAATGACTCAGTTATACCAAGTCTTAGAACAGACGTCGCCCACTCGGTGGATGTGGATAATCTTTATTTAATAAGCTGTCCAAATTTGTGCATATCAGAAATTCTTTTGTTTTTTTGTTTTGTTTTGTTTTTTCATTTTAAAGGCTATTCTCAACTAATGTTGAATTACTTTTTGCATTTTTTGAGTTGACAACCTCAAGTTTGAGTCTTATTATAATTTTGGTTTAATTTATTATGACTTTGACTAGGATACTTGAAGGAATTGGTATGAGGAAGGTCATTAGGTATATTACAGTAAAATGTCAGGATAAAGAATGAAACAATGGAATACATATATATTTCGCAATATACATACTAACACATGTATACATACACATATATACATATGCTATACAAATGGCACATTTGCTGTGCCTGTCTCTGGTCTAACCCAGGTCTAACTCCTTTGATCCCTTCAATGCTTTGGACTATGGAAAACAGAAGCAGCTCTGTGGTGGGAAGGAAGTATCTCCACCTCTCACCTGTGGCGCTCTTCAATGTATGTGATCACTTCTGTACCTTCATCCCCTTCTGTGTGCACTGGGTTCTAGGCTGTGAAATTATGTTCACTTTGTCCATCTACACCAGCCATTTACCTTGCACATCCGTCATTATGCCATGATACTGTCCATTTGGAACTTGACCCAGTACAAAGTCCTATTGTCCTCAGAGTGATAGAAAGGAATGTCCTTTTATTACAACATTGTTGCTTTCCATGCTACATGGCATTTAGTGCATTGTCCCATATAACCGCATCACAATCATCTTCCTCTTCTTCTAGAACAGAGACAATCTTTGGAAAATAACCCTGGAGTTCCTGCTTTTGTTCATTCATTCCTTCTACCAACAAATATATACTGAGGGTCTTGCTGGAGTTCCTGCCTTCATTCATTCATTGTACCAACACAACTCCCTCTGTGACAAGGACATCCAGCTCTGAGTCCTTATTGTCCCTCACACTACTTCAGGGCTGTTGCTCTTTCTCAGTTCTCAGTTGCTGTCTCATGGGGCTTCCTCCCTCCCACCCTTCCCACAGCTCTGGTCTGCTCTCTCTGTTGACCCTGCTTACTTGGCTCCGGTAGATTTGTCACCATTAAGCTTCATGTTCCCTACAAACCTACACAAGTCTTTCATCTAATCAACAAGAATGTATGATGAGACCACCATGCTCCTGGTGCTGTGCTAGGCATTCAGAAGAATGTAAATGTGGCCTCTACCCTTAAAGTGCTCCCATCTAATTAGTGAAAAATGGTAACATTCCTGAAAATGATAGAGCTCTACTTGAATTCAGAGTGGAGGGCCTGTTATGTCCATGAGGGCAAGAACCATGTCCATTTGGGTTGCTTCTGAATCCACAAAACCTAACCTATTGCCTGGCAAGGAGTGGACCCTCGGTAAATATTTATTGGTAGCATGAATGAATGAATGAAACTAGCATTGGGATGACTTCACGGAGGAAGGGAAACTCAAAACAGGTCTTGAAGGATGGCAACGGTTGGGATTAATGAGACAAAAAGGAGGAAAAACACAACATTACTAATGAGAATAAATACAGTCATGCATCACTTAACAATGGGATGCATTCTGGGAAATACATCATTAGGCGATTTTGTTGTGCAAACATCATAGAGTATTATACACAAACCTAGATAGTATAGCCTACTAGACACCTGGGCTATAGGGTATAGCTATTGCTCCTAGGCTATGAACCTGTACAACATGTTATTGTCCTGAATACTGTAGGTAGTTGTAACAATGGTAAGTATTTGTGTATCTAAACATAGAAAAGGTACAGTAAAAATAAGGTATAAAAGATAAAAATGGTACACCTGTTTAGGGCGCTTACCATGAATGGAGCTTGCAGGACTGGAAGTTGCTCTGGGTGAGTCAGTGAGTGAGTGGTGAGTGCATGTGAAGGCCTTAAACATTACCATACCCTACTGTAGACTTTATAAACACTGTACACTGAGGCTATCCTAAATAAAAATGTTTCTTTCTTCAGCAATAAATTGACCTTAACTTATTAAAACCTTTTTACTTTGTAAGTTTTTAAGGTTTTGACTCTTTTGTAGTAACACTTGGCTTAAAACACAAACACATTGTATGGCTGTACAAAAATATTTT
>NW_012148507.1:1558747-1636210 GCF_000956105.1 Propithecus coquereli
GTAGTCCCAGCTACTCGGGAGGCTGAGGCTGGAGGATCGCCTGAGCCCAGGAGTTTGAGGTTGCTGTGAGCTAGGCTGACGCCACGACACTGTAGCCCGGGCAGCAGAGCCAGACTCTGTCTCAAAAAAAAAAGAAAATGAGTTTATCTCTTTAGGAAGAATGAAAGGAGTTCAGCCTTGTTAAATAATTTAAAAAGGAGCCATGGAAGGTTTTCTGCATGGCTGGGAGAGTGACAAGGGAAAAGCAGTGTTTGAATTGTCAGGAGGGGTGGGAGTCCAGAGAAGCTGGAGTGAGAAAGGAAGGCCTGCGGGAAAGTGGCATCGCAGGCACAGGCAGTGAGAGCGAGGGTTGGGAGGGGCAGTGAGAAAGGGTAGAAAGAGGCAGATATTTCGATGGAAAATCTGACCAATCCCATGACATTCTGGGGAAGGGTGGCTCCAACATAACTACAAATGGCCTGGCAATTTTATCAAAAGAAGGAGAGGTGATCTGGGAGAGGAGAAGAGTGGTTTGGGCTAAGTTCGCACAGGGATGATAGTGGCATCCAGTTGCTATCCAATTAGAGACCGAAGTCTTGAGAAGGGTAGAAAAGGCACGTTAGAGATGTGGACTCGAGCATGTCGCACAGAGGTCGTCCAGGACTGGTGTCGATCTTCAGTGATGCCTGTTGATTTCTCCCATAGTGTTCTAGTTAGAGTCCAGCTTCCACAGCACTGATACAGGTTGAGTATCTCTTATCTGAAATGTTTGGGTCCAGAAGTGTTTCAGATTTAGGATTTTTTCAGATTTTGGAATATTTGCTTTATACCATACCAGTTGAGCTGCACTAATCTGAAAATCCGAAATCCAAAATGCTGCGCTAAGCATGTCCTTTGAGTGTCATGTCGGTGCTAAAAAAAGTTTCAGATTTTGAAGCATTTCTGATTTCAGATTTCCAAACTAGGGATGCTCAACCTGTAATGACAGCACAGAAATGTCAGCACCAGCAGCGTCAGCTGAGTTGTATTTCCAGTTTGGTGTCCTGTTGAGATTGAGAGTCACACTGAATGGTGTCTATGTTGGTGACACCCTCAGTAAGTGGAGGTTTGGGGTTTTCAGAGACATATATTGCCAATCACTGGGTGTTTGAGTGCACTTGGAAGATTGCCGTGTTGGCCGTTTCCTGCCTGCCCCTCCAGAGCTCTGGGACTTCCCATGTGATGAGTTATCTTTGCCTCTCACCGTGTGAGCTGCAGATGTTCCTCCGTGCTTCTTCATTAGGCAAAGTAATAAGCACTTAACATTTAAACATATGTTGCAACACACCAGAATCTGAAAGGAGGTCAGATTCATAAATCCCTTGTTTCTTTAAGTAAAAATTATAATTGTGTTTCTGCTGTGGTATAAACTCTCGATTCCTATAAGACCATTGTGTTTTGAAATGGTTTTAATCTCAAATTCTTTCTGGCTGACCTGGGCAAAGTAGGAATGATCTTTTTCCCTCGAGTGACAGCTTCTTTTTGCAAGTTATCTCAGGCTATAACCAAGTTTTGGTATTTTCAAAGAAGTTTTCTCTCTTATAAAAAAATTACAAAGGTCAACTTTTGAATGATTTTGCAAAGAGAAATGAATGAAGTCCTGAGAGAAGTTCAAAGGACTCTACATTCTCCATGGGATGAATGTGTGGAGTCTTTGGTGCCATGCCAGAATGCTTTTTAAGTTACAGCTGTTATGAGAAGAGCAATGCAGCTGCAAAGAGTAATGCAGAAACAAACTTGCCTCTGGATTCCTTCCTCTCTGTTTCTGCAGGCTTCTTCCATCGGGACTTAAAGCCTGAGAACCTCCTCTGTATGGGACCAGAACTTGTGAAAATCGCAGACTTTGGATTGGCCCGAGAAATCCGATCAAGACCTCCATACACAGACTATGTATCTACCAGATGGTAAGTACTGTTTTTCTCAAAATTACTTAATTGCACTTCTTCAGAAAGATACTGTTAGACAGAGAATATTATTAAAGTCACATTTACTTTTCACTAAGAGAAACAATGCAATCTGCAACACATATTTGTAGGTGTATTGGCATTGTATGAGGTTAAAAGCTTGTGTCGTAAATAGTGTTGAAAGGAATCTTGTTGTGCTTTTCCATAATATAAATAAGATTTTATATGTAGGCCTTTCTGAGGACGGTTTCCCAAAAGAGGTATGTAAAAGATTCTCCAAAAGACCTGTCTGAAAATCATCTAATTGCTATTGCAAAAACTTTCAGCCCCTAGGAATTTGATTTGAGCAGTTTGCCATGACCAAGAAGTAGACTACACACAAGTTTCTCTCTCTCTTTTTCCTTCCCTCTCCCTGTCCCTCTCCCTATTTCTCATTCTCTTTGTATTTCTCGGAGATGCTGTAGGGAAGATTCCTGCAGAGAAACGCTCAGTAGAAAATACCATGCAGTAGAGAAGCACTGCTTTTCGACAATAGCCATGGCAGTTGCCAAGTCATCACAAGCCCATGTGACACAGTGATCTAGAAAGAAAACAGAGAGATACAAACTTTCTCATCGAGAATTGTTATGTAATTTGATTTCTGACCAGTGGGAGCAATAGCTAGTGGTTAACCTTTGTCCCCCCAGGTACAGGGCTCCAGAAGTGCTCCTGAGGTCGACCAACTACAGCTCCCCCATCGACGTCTGGGCCGTGGGCTGCATCATGGCAGAAGTTTACACCCTCAGGCCGCTCTTCCCTGGGGCCAGTGAAATTGACACGATATTCAAAATTTGCCAAGTGTTGGGGACACCGAAAAAGGTAACAATAGGGAACAAAGGCCTGTGGGCCAAAGCCAGCAGCTTCCCATGTCCCCTCCCCTCCAGCCATCTGCTGCACTGGCACCGTGGAGCGCCTGCCCGTTCTAGAACCTTTCTGTTGACCTCGGTCATTCGCCACTGCCCACGTTCTCGGACATGGCCAGCTTCTCTTCCTCCTTCTACTCTTAAGTGTGAAATCTGTCACAGCTCCCTCTGCTTTGCTCCGCATCATCTCACCTCCTGTGTAGAGCTTCTCTATTTCCATGGCTACAATGCTTCTGCCTGTTCAGAAGTCTCCCCTGTGTAATCTAGCCTTAGCCTCCCTCCTCTATAATTCCGTTCACATATTGGCACCATCACCTTGAGCTCAACACGTCTGAAACAGATGGCTCTTTGTTTGCCACCCGCCCTTCCCCTTCTCTTCTTTCCCATTTCTGCGTGTGGTCCCATCCTCACCCCAGAGCCCCAGCCTGGAGGCTGAGTTTCAGCTTTACCTTCTCTCCTTCCCTTACTCCCTTTCCCTTTATCCAAGAGGTTGGTCAGTAAATCCTGCTGAATATGGCTGTATTACATCTCACGTGGCTCTCGTCCTTTCAAGTTCCCTGCTGCCATCACGGATGACCATGATCGCCTTGCCTGTGTCTGAGGGTGTCTTCTCAATCTTTCTGCCTTTGAGTCTTTTCCTACCAGCTGGTCTGTCAGTCACTGGCCGGATTCAGCCTCCTAAAAAACAGCTCTGGCCCTGTCCTCTCCCAAAATATTCGCCGACTCCCCACTGCCCAGCCCCCTCGACTCCTGTGTCTGTTCCCCACTGCGTCCCCGCACACTTCCTGGCTGTGTGCCCTGGAGTTCCCCACCTCTGCGCTCTGCACACACCCCCTCGCCTGAGTGAATGCCGTGGCCAAATCCTGCTCTTCTTCCGAGGCCCCAAATTATCTCCCTCCGACTGTTTCTCTAATGTCCTCTCCATCTTCAGCCCTGTCCTATGTTATTAATATAATTGCTTGTAGACATACCCGTTTCCTGCACCATAAGCTCAGTCAGGGCAAGGATTTGTCTTGTGTTTGCTTTGCCAGCTTCCAGCTCCGTTGCTGATACAAACGAGACCCTCAACATTTTTTTTTTTTTTGAGACAGAGTCTCACTCTGTTGCCTGGGCTAGAGTGCCGTGGCGTCAGCCTAGCTCACAGCAACCTCAAACTCCTGGGCTCAAGCAATCGTACTGCCTCAGCCTCCCAAGTAGCTGGGACTACAGGCATGCGCCACCATGCCCAGCTAATTTTTTCTGTATGTGTAATTTTAGTTGTCCAGTTAATTTCTTTCTATTTTTTAGTAGAGACGGGGTCTTGCTCTTGCTCAGGCTGGTCTTGAACTCCTGACCTTGAGTGATCCACCCACCTCGGCCTCCCAGAGTGCTAGGATTACAGGCGTGAGCCACCGCGCCCGGCCTGACCCTCAACATTTTTAAAAAAATCATTGGAACGAATCGTTAATGCCACCTCTTCAAGGTTTCTCAAGTCCCCTGCTGAAATCTCTCCCTCCTCTGCGTATTTGTATCTGTACCTCTCTTGTGGCCTTTGTCACTTTTTACTCTGTATTATTGTGTTTTTTAATAAATGTCCTATTTTCTCTTTTAAGGACAGTAATATCCCTAAGGGCAGGATTTACATTGGGTTATTTTTGGATATCCAACAGCACTAAGCATATAGTAGGCAGCTCAGAACTATCTAAGTGAATGAATGATATAAGCTATACATAGTGCCACTTGGCTTTCAAAAAGGTGAGGAGAGAGCAGTTACATTAGGGTGTATCTTATAAAATAGCAGAGTTTCAGAACTAGAAGGAACCTTGACCACTTGTTCAGGACTTTCCTTCATTCCAACATTCAGTGTCCCATAAATACGAAACATGGAAAAGTAGAGGGCTTGACGCTGGGTGGAACAGCTTTCTTTACTGCTGGTCTTCGCAGCTCATATGCTTTGAATCAAGCTGGAAGTATAGGAATATGTAGGATTTCACAAATTTATCTGACCAGGAACGAAGTGTTTTATTTTATCTTCCTCCCCCCACAAAATATTTCATTAGCAGTTTTCAAAACCTCTGCCTCATGGAACACAGTTGCAGAAATACTAATTTGGTTCAACCCCCAAATCTCAGGAGATAGACCATCTTATGTAAAGGTTATAAAACAAGTTGGGGACAAACCCAGTGTCTTTTCCACTGTTCTCCAGATTTCCTGTCCTCCTCAGTCTCTTCATTGACACGACCGTGTGTCTGAGCACACTTGGTGCCGCGGCAGTGCCTACAGGCGGGGTGACTGCGTGATTGCCTTTCCATTCGAGGCACACATGTCAGAATACAAACTCGTGTCTCAGCAGTTGGCTGAGCGAGGTTTTCTGTCATTTCCTTCTTTCAGACCGACTGGCCTGAAGGCTACCAACTGTCAAGTGCGATGAACTTCCGCTGGCCCCAGTGCATACCCAATAACCTAAAGACCTTGATTCCCAACGCTGGTAGTGAAGCCATTCAGCTCCTGAGGGACATGCTGCAGTGGGATCCCAAGAAACGACCAACAGCTAGTCAGGTTTTCTTCCACTTTCTTCTGTTTGATGCATTTCTTATGAAGTTCACATGTAACCCTGAATAATTTCTATCAGTTGCATGGGAAATACTTTATTTCAGTATTGTGGGTGAGAAATAGCATTCAATACCACTGATGGTGTACTGTATGAGGTATAAGAACTTAAAATAGTTTGAAACATGCTGTTGTGCAGTTAAAGTCGTTAAGGTTTAATGTAGTTGCTTTGAAAAGCAGCATATAATTCACATGATACATCACCATATATATGGAAATGAAAATGAACAGATACATCTATCTGTCTTTGGAGGATGTTTTCAAATATACTGTCTATGAATTAAGATTATGTAGTATTTTGTTTTTAAGCCAGCACTTGTTAAAAGGCAACTTCATACCTTGTAAAGTTCAACTCATTCATTTTACCTCTGACAGAGAGATCGACAGATGAGACAGAGCTAGGATAATAACTGCAATTAGCATTCTATAGCACTTTACAGTTTGCAGATGCCTTAGTATATTTTATGTGATTTTTAACCCAATGAAGACTCCATGAGATAGGCATCATTGTTTTCACTTCTGTGAGAAAATTGAATCTCAGAAAACTTAAGCGATTTACCCTAATCAATCCTCCAGTAACTAGTAGATATAGTATAACCAACTACCATTCAACCAACTCACCTAAAGTGTAAAGTCAGGTCTGCTGACTTCATCCTCCTACTTTCTCAACCCACCCTCCCCCAGGCCACTTTGACTGAGATTACGAAATGCACCCGAAAGAAGAGGTATGGAGGAGGCGTGGTAATGCTATCGGCTCATATGCTCACATGCCTCCTGCAAGCCTCCTCTCGCATGAGTTGTGTCTGGCCCCTTCTCAACTTGTCTCGTTGACAATTACATTGCTCAGGGGAGGAAATAAATGACGAGTTCTAATCAGAGAAGACAATTTGGCTAAGCAAAAGTGATGGGGATATCTTAAGGAAGTATCCATGTGATGTTAGAATTTGTGATAGCTGGAGAGATGATAGTTGGAGGAATAATTAAGGAGTTTAGAAAAGCAGTTTTCCAAAGGCTCAGAGAAGAAAGAGCCATGATTTAGTGCCATAAAACTCTGGAAGGCGCAAGAGGTTTGGAAAGCTCTCAAAAGTGTACTTCTGGCAGTGAGAGTCACAGATGGTTGCAGGGCAGAGAGGAGGCATTTTGATAAACCCAGTTTTTTAAATGATAACATGCCAGAAATGAAAAGAAAAGGATTCTGTAACATGGAACCAAGACAGGAATATGTGCTTTTAAGAATAGTACCAGAAAAGTTAAAAATACCCCCCAAATCCGTTGAGACTTACAGTGCCTACAGAGAAGGCTTTCACGTTGGATGCCGGAGTCTAGAATATCCACATTATTTGCCCCTGTACCTGTACTTACATATAATCATTACGGATGTTTGTAACCATGTTCCAGACTCACTAAGAAAAAGTATGTTCAATGCCTTTCATTCAAAAAGACAAGAGAATACAGGGAATATTTCAGAAAGAATTGTAAACCCCCGAACTTTAAGATTTAGAAAACTCAATTATCCAGAGCAACTGACAAGGTTTAGTTGTTAGTTGTTCTTGATAGGGAAGCTTTAACTATACCCTGTATTACACCCTTGGCACTTCTGGGGTAAAAATGTATGTGCCTGCTCATTTTGTACTTGATTGTTCAGAGTCCTCCAGGATCATGTTTGGCTCTTTCAGTTTCATATTAGCTTTTTCTCTCTCTGTGGAATGAGGAAATAAGTTTAGAAGAGTGAAATATATTTAAGACACATAGCACATAAGCTACAAAACCAGGATCTGTGTTGAGCCACAGTGCTTTCCAGAAGTAGGGAAGGTAGCAGCATTGTAACTGGATACTTTATCCAAGTGATTTAAAGTGTTGTAACCAGAACATATATTTTATGGCATCTTAGTTAAGGAAAATCAGAAGAGGTGTTGCAAATTCAGGATGCTGTTTTTATAGGTGGGTTGGGCTAAGAAACTGTAGTAAACTAGTCACATGAAATGTAGCCCAGTCATCATGATGGTATTAACTTTCCTGACGAGACATTTCTCCTAAAGCCATCTTTGTCATTTCAGGCGCTTCGATATCCTTACTTCCAGGTTGGACACCCACTGGGCAGCATCACACAGAGCCTTCAGGATTCAGGAAAAACACACAAAGACACCCTGGAAAAGGCAGGCCCACCTCCTCACATTAAGCCAGCCCCTCCTGCCCAGCCCCCGACCAAGCCACACATGCGGATTTCTGCACGACCGCATCAAGCCAGCCAGCCCCCTCAGCATCTCATGTGCCCCTACAAAGCAGAGGCCTCCAGGGCAGATCACCCGAGCCAGCTCCAGGAGGACAAGCCCAGCCCACTGCTTTTCCCATCCGTCCACAACAAGAACCCTCAGCCGGTGAGCAGCCTCAGGGTTCACCAGTGAGCTTTGTGTCTGGCGTGTTCCTCTTCCGACCCCACTTACTGGGCGAAACATTTTCCTTCTTAATACACAAGGTCTGGCCGGGCGCGGTGGCTCACGCCTATAATCCTAGCACTCTGGGAGGCCGAGGCGGGAGGATCGTTTGAGCTCAGGAGTTTGAGACCAGCCTGAGCAAGAGCAAGACCCCGTCTCTACTAAAAATAGAAATTGGCTGGACAACCAAAAATATATAGAAAAAATTAGCCAGGCATGGTGGCACATGCCTGTAGTCCCAGCTACTTGGGAGGCTGAGGCAGGAAGATCGCTTGAGCCCAGGACTTTGAGGTTGCTGTGAGCTAGCCTGATGCCACGGCACTCTAGCCCGGGCAACAAAGCGAGACTCTGTCTCAAAAAAAAAAAGAAAAAATACACAAGGTCTAATTATGTTAGATACATCTTTGCAACAGCATGAAATTGTGAAAAGACCCTTGGCTTTGGAGTTAAAGATCTAAATTCAGGTTCTGGCTGTGCCTCTTACTGACGATGCAGCCCCTTGGGAGCTGCAGTGGGGAGGTGGTCGAGAGCTGGACTCTGCAGCCAAATCACCAGGGTCTCAAACCTCAGCTCTGCTATGGGACAGCTCGATACCCTGTGTACCCCTCCCCCCCGGTCTCTCTGCTCCTCATTTTCTCGTCTATAAAATAAAGAGAATAATAGCACCTACCTGATACAATTGTTTTGAGGACTAAATGAGTTAATACCTGAAAAGAATTTAGAATAGTACCTAGCATACCTAGTTAGAGCTCAATAAATGTTAGTCATTGTTATTATTAATCCCTGCGGACTCAGTTTCCTCATCTATAAAATGAAGATCATAATGCATGTCTTGCCTACCAGACAAGGTCGTTCATAAGGATCAAAAGCCATGATGCTTGTGAAGGTGCTTTGAAAATAATAAAGTGCCATACTGATATTTGTAGAGTATTATTCACATGAATGCCGTTAATGCTGGGCTATTAATTGAGCCCAGATCCTTCTTATGCTGTTGCCCTGGTTTTCAAAAGGAAACCATGAGTGTTGGATTCAATAAAATGATCACCTGACAAGGGATTCTAGCCTGCATTAGCTTTTTTTTTTTTTTTTTGAGACAGAGTCTCGCTTTGTTGCCCGGGCTAGAGTGAGTGCCGTGGCGTCAGCCTAGCTCACAGCAACCTCAAACTCCTGGGCTCAACGATCCTTCTGCCTCAGCCTCCCGAGTAGCTGGGACTACAGGCATGCGCCACCATGCCCGGCTAATTTTTTCTATATATTTTTAGCTCTCCAATTAATTTCTTTCTATTTTTAGTAGAGACGAGGTCTCGCTCTTGCTCAGGCTGGTCTCGAACTCCTGAGCTCAAACAATCCGCCCACCTCGGCCTCCCAGAGTGCTAGGGTTACAGGCGTGAGCCACCGCGCCCAGCCCCTGCATTAGTTTTGTAATGCTGTTTGAAGAGTCTGACTTTCTAGCACCTTTATGCAAAAGTGGTACTTTTTCTGACAACTCGTATTTGCTAAGTACTGGCTCCCAGCTGGCACAGCGTGAGATGGCCAGAGCTTGCAAGGACTGCATCGCTAGCCTGTTCACTTTACCCTAGCCCATGATTTGGAAGTGGTGTGTGTTTGCAAGTTTTTTGCTGTAGCTAATTCTCTAGTTAAGAGATAGTATCCAGGTCTACTAAGGAGGCAAAGAAGGCATTATTTGCATTGTTTTCTGTAAAAGAGCAGGCTGGCTGACATCTTAGCCAGGATTTCTTACATCTCTGTTTATAACAGTGGAAATCATGTTAACTTGTTAAGGGATGAGGCCTGAATGAGAATCCAGCCATCTTCCTAGTATGTGAGAAGGATCTTAAATTTCTTTTTTTAAATCCGTATTTTATACAACTTAGTGTCCTGAATGGATGACAATCAATATAACGTGTGCAGGACAGGTGAGGCCAAAGGTCTGGGAATGTGCTTCCACGATTGCCTTTCCAGATAAGCAGGGCATATTGGGGAACACTGTGCTCCAGAATCCTCCTTCTCATAACGGGAAATTCAGAATGGGGGTTACTCATGGATGAGCTTTATTAATGACAAGTCCTGCTTTTTCCTCCCATCTGCTTATATACACAGAAGATCCTTGCTGGCCTAGAGCACAAAAATGGTGAGATCAAGCCAAAGAGCAGGAGAAGGTGGGGTCTAATTTCCAGGTCATCAAAGGATTCTGAAGATTGGGCTGACCTGGAGGACTTCGATTTCAGTCCATCCCTCACCAGGATTGACCTGCAAAACAAGAAGAGACAGAGTGATGACACTCTCTGCAGGCAAGTGCGCTGCTTGTATCTGTAAACACACTGGATGTGGGATTCCTGAGATCATCTGTACCCATCTGATGGTGCGCTGTCCCCCTCATGCTGACCTGAGCCACGTTCTCTCAATTCAGATTTGAGAGCGTTTTGGACCTGAAGCCCTCTGAGCCCGTGGGTACAGGAAATAGCGCCCCGACCCAGATGTCACATCAGCGGCGGGACACGCCAACCCTGAGATCCGCAGCCAAGCAGCACTACTTGAAGCACTCCCGATACTTGCCTGGTAATATACCTGACTTGCCTTTACATTGATTGTTGATAAGAAACCTTGTCCTTGGAATCACATATTCATAAAGATTCTGTTTTAGAAGGCAAGTCCTTGGGGACTTTTCTTCAGAACTGGTGAGAACATCATAGAAATATTTGCTAAAGCCCAGGCCTTACATTTTTATCTTTCATAGTCCCCTAAGATAAGAAATTTGGTAAAAGAAACCAGATCCAGCCCCCGGGGAGGGAGGAAGTGATAAGAGTTAGGCAGCATGTCTGACGCCCCTCCACCAGTCCAGGGTTAGGAGCAGTTGCCAGCCAGGAAAGCAGGGTAGGAACTTAGGCACACCATCCGGGTAGTACTAATGTCAGCACTATAGTTTGGTGGGTACCCAAGCCTTTCTCTGTATTCTCCATATTGCAAGCTTATGGCATTAGCCAATCATTCATTCACAAATTCATTCGGTCAATGAATACGTATTTATGCATCTACTGTGTGCAAAGCACTGGGAATTCTATGGCAAACAAAACAACCAAGTAGGGCCACTGAGTTGCACAGCTCCAGGGAACTCCTTCACGTTGTAGGCTACATGGTGGCTTCCTGCAGCCCTGCAGGCACCATCCTCGCCCCACGCAGCTGATAGCCAGTGGTGGGAGAAAGACTTCAACAAAGAGATCAGCAGTAATCACAGATGGTGATAAGGTCGTCAGGAAAGGCCTTTCTGAGGAAGCGACTCAGCTGGGCCCCAAAGAATGAGGAGGAACCAAATGTGCAGAGAACTGAGGGAAAGCACACCAGGTGGAGGAAACAGCAAGTGCAAAGGCCCAGAGGCAGGAAGGGGCTTAGACTATGAGAGGAGCAGCAGAGGCCAGTGTGGCCAGAGCATAGTAACATAGTAAGAGAAGAGGTGATATAGTATGCAGTACAAGGAGGCTTTCGGGAGCTTGTAAGAAATTTGGATTTTATTTCATGAGCAGTGGGAAGTTCACGAAGGATTTTAATTGGAGGAGTGATGTGGTTTTATCTATATCTGTGTGCAGAGTAAGTGAGGGCCCAGCAAGCTGTAACTGTCATGAGGAGAGTGAGGAGAGTCGTGGCAGGGCCAGGGGTGTGGTCAGAAGGGAGGGAGTGGGCTGGGAATGTCAGGCCCTCCTATTCCATGAAATTCCTCGCCCTCTGGTTGGGAATAGGGCTTCTGAACACTGTCAGTCTTCATCAGGATTGACATCGTGGTCTTAGAAGAGTGGCTTGGCAGTTCCCAGGATGACCTGGAAGAAGAGGGAACGGATGACAGGTGTAGAGTGATCCAGGTGTGAGAGGAGAGAGGACGCAAGCTACAGCAACCCTAGGCAGTAAGGAGCAGCGAGTGGATTGGAGAATTATTTCTTTTTGTCTCTAGGGGAAGAAGGAGAAAGATAAAAGACGAATTCACATTTTCCGTTCTGAAAAATAGTTGCAGTGCCTGTGAGAACACGAGCAGCCAGGAGAGAAAGTGGTCTGTCTTGAGGTCAAGATGGTGGAGGTCAAGGCCATGGTCTGGCAGGCCTTGGATGTGAGGGCTCATTTTCAGTGAGGGTTGTTGGTACGGACCAGAGTCATCAGCGCGTGGTGGCAGCGATGGTCCAGGTCAGGTGAGAAGATGGAGCCTCAGGGGACAGAAGGGACAGAAAAGGAGCAGAAGGCTGCAGGGCTGGGGGAGGGGTGGACAAGAAGCTGTTAGGGTGATTGAAGGAAAGTGGTTTGTGAAGGGGGAAGATTAGAACGTCCAGGAGCACCGAAGCCCAGGACAGCACCAGAGGGTCAAGACGTGGGACAGATGTGTTGGTATAAGCGTTAGAGGCCTCTCTCAGGCACCCACAAGTGAGACAACATCTTTCCTCTGCCATCTATCAGTTGACATCATCACAGTCAGTTTTTGCTTTGGTTATTGCACCATAGTTTTTGACAAATTGGGTTCTGCATTAATTTCTAGTCTGGTGCAAGATTAAATATGTATTTTGCATTTTAAAATCATTTCTTCTCTATTAGGAATAAATATAAGAAATGGAATACTCTCGAATTCAGGCAAGGACTTTACTCCACCTAATCCGTGGTCTAGTTCTGGTTTGTCTGGAAAATCTTCAGGGACAGTATCAGTAATCAGCAAAATAAATTCAGGTGAGTAATGATTATTAGCTCCTGACAGACAAAAAGCAAATCCGCTGAACAGGGCAAGGTGGGTACAGAGAGCCGTGGATGAGCTGTGGCACCACGAGGGCCTTTGTGGTGTGAAAGCCCAGGCCTCTGTTCCAGCCCTGCCCTTCTCTCTCTCTCTCTCTCTCTCTCTCTCTCTCTCTCTCTCTCTCTCTCTCTCTCTCTCGGCAGCAGGCCCCCGGGACCCACTCAGCTCCCATGGGGGTCTGCCCTCAAGAGTGGCTGGAGAGTATAGTCATCCCTGGCTCAAGGGAAAAACAAAAATCACTTTGCAGACTCCTGCCAAGCCTGATGTCTGAGGCCCTGGCTGTGGTGGGTGTCGGCCTTGGCTGGGTCTGCCTTGTTCCATGTCATTTTCACCCACACAGGCAGCTCCTGCCGCGCGCTGTTTCCCCTTCCGCATTGCTGGGTGCACATCTGGGCTCTACTTCTTTCTGCCTTCATCCATTAGGTGTTTATTTATTTTAAGGAAAACAAAAAAGAAAGCAATAATATATTAACACCCATGTACCCACCACCCAGCATAAGACATCGAACTTTGCAAATACACATGAAGCCCAGTGTCTAGGCCTTTCCCGATTTCTCTTCCCCTCCCCCAACCCTCCACCTCAGTATGATTTGAGTGTTTATCATTCCCATGCACTTTTTTGTTTTTTAATTTCAAAATATTAAGGGCATGCAAATGTTTTTGTTACATGGATACCTTTTGTAATGCTTAAGTCAGGATTTTAGTGTGCCCAACACCTGAATAGTGTTTAGTGTTCATTGTACCCGATAGATAAGTTTTTACCCCTCCCCCCTCCTCTTCTTGATTTCCAATGACCTTTACATCTCTTTGTGCCCATGTGTGCCCATCAGTTAGCTGCCAATTGTTAGTGAGAACATGTGGTGGTTGTTTTTCCATTCCTGAGATGCTTCACTTAGCATAAAGGTCTCCAGTTCCAGCGTGCACTTTTTAAAAATGTATATGAAATTCATGGTGTGGTTTTGCATGTTTTGAAATTTATATGAATATAATCCTAGATTGCCAATTCACTCATTGTAATAAATATATGTGTAGGAAGTATATATATATATCGTATTATATAACATATACAATATATAACTGTACAATACTATAATTTATTATTTATATTAGACCGTAATTTATTTATTCCTTCTCTTCTTGACAAGCACATAAGTTGTTTGCAATTTTTGCTATTAGAAAAGGTGCTGAAGTGAGCATTATTGTACGTACTCTCTTGTGCACATGTGTAACAGTTTCTCTGAGTGTATTAACTAGGAGTAAACCATCTTCAACTTTACAGATATTGCCAAATTGCTCTCCAGCAGGGTGTGGGAGTTGTGCTACATCCTTGATGCCACTTGGTACTGTCAAGACTAAAATTTGTGCTAATCTGATGTGTGTGAAATGGTATCTTACTGTGATTTGAACTTGCATGTCCTGTTTACTAATGAGGTTCATCATCTTTTTTCTTGTGTTTATTGACTATACTTTTTTCCCGTTTGTGACTTATTTAAATTCTTTTCCCACATTTCTTCATTCACTAAAGTACAAAATGCACCCCAGCTGACCAACACAACCCCTCACACATGCATTCCTGACCATGTTTCCCACTCTGCCTGCAGCAGCTGCTGAGAATACTCAGTGGTGTGAAGACAGAGTAACTCTATCACTTACCACCTTTGCCTAATGGTAGAACTTCCATTTGTATAATGGACAATAATAGCATTCTTCGTTACCCATGTGTACCTGTAAGCATCATAGGTGTTCATTCACTCATCCAATATTAATCGATTGCCCACTATATGCAAGGCATTCCATTAATGTCCCTGAATGCAAACATGAGTAGCATACAGTCCCTGCCCTTAAAGCACTCTCAAATGGAAATGACATAGAAAGTGAATATATTTAATATTTTAAAATAATGGTTAGATTTTTCTGAATCTGGACAAGAATATTTAATATGTAATCATTTGGAATAGTTAAATAATTTAAGATAACTTGTGCACTGATCAACAAGAAATGGTTAAATGAATTGTGGTTTAGCTATACTCTAGGATTTGTATATGCTGACTGACATGGTAGGATAACCATTCTATATTATGGAGTGAAAAAAGCAAATGTCAGAACAGGCTAAAGCTACTTTTACAAAAAATAAAGAAAAATTTCGAATTTCCCTCTTTTTTACATTAACAAATAAACAACCTTCTGTTTGGTTGCTGTCTAGAGGAACAGCACTGTGTTTGCCCTTCCTGGTCTTTCTGACAGTGTGGTGTGGTAGAATGCTCTGCTCAGAATTCACTGTTTTCATCATAATTCTTTTTTTTCTCCCAAAAGTAAAAACTTAATTCTTTATTGCTCTGCACTGTTATCCTTTAACACTGTTGGCGTCTTGTGTACCATATCTTTGTAGTAATGAGCTTTTGCTTTTGCAAATCAGTTGGTTCCGGCTCTACAAGTTCTAGTGGGCTGACTGGAAATTATATCCCTTCCTTTCTGAAAAAAGAAATTGGGTCTGCTATGCAGAGGGTACACCTGGCACCTATTCCAAATCCTTCCCCTGGTAAGTTCTATTTCAGATTATTCATGAATTGATTCAACAAATAGTTATTGAACAACACAACTGCTTTGTGCCAGGCATGTCGTAGGCCTGGGGTCCACCAACGAATGAGACAGAACTCCCTACCCTCAGGGAACCTGCACTCTACAGAAAATAAATGAACCAAATAAGTACTATATAGAATATAATAAGTCAGATGCTTACTGATAGCGCTAAGGAGAAAAATAAAGCAGGCAGGAAGTAGGGTTGGGGCAGTTGGAGCATGGGGTGCAGATCACAGTTTCAGATAGGGTAGCCAGAGAAGAGCTCACCACAAAAGAATTGTTGAGTAAAACCCTGAAGGCTGTCATTGAGCAAGCATGCAATATGAGCGAGACTATTCTAGACATGGGATTCTTATGTGCATGGGCTTTGAGGCAGAACAAGCGTGGCAAATTCAAGGAGTAGCAAGGAGGCCAGAGGACAGTAGTGGCATGAGGGGGCATAGCAAGATGAGGTCGGGGTGACAAGAGGCCTGATGGCATGAGGACTTGCAGCAGGTCACTGTAAGCGTGTTGTCGTTGACTCTGAGCAACGTGGCAGCCCCTGGAGGGTTTTGAGTAGAGAAGTGTGGTGATCTGAGAGCCATCTTCACAGGTTCCCTTAAGCTGCTGGTTGTCATGAGACTGAAGCAGGAGCAAGGTGGGAAGCAGGGAAACCAATGAGGGGGCTGTTGCAATTATCCAGGCAACAAATGATGCTAGCTTGGGCCCAGGGTGGTAATAGTTGAGTTGGTAAAAAGTTGCCAGATTCTGAGGGCCAACAGGAGGTGCTAACAAATTATAAGAGGGATATGAAAAAGAGAGAGGAGTCAAGAATGATACCAGTAGTTTTGGCCTGACAACTATAAAATGGGGTTGTCCTTAACTGCAATTGGGAAGACTCATTTTCTGACGTTTTTGTCACTAGCACGCATTTATTTGCACTTTGCTCTCGTGGGTCCCACGTCAGTTAGGCCAGCCTTCTTCTGTCGTTGCAGGTTATTCTTCCCTGAAGGCCATGAGACCTCATCCTGGGCGACCTTTCTTCCACACACAGCCTAGAAGCACTCCTGGGTTGATACCACGGCCTCCAGCCGCCCAGCCAGTGCACGGCCGGACAGACTGGGCTTCCAAGTACGTGTCTCGGCGGTGACTGACCATCTTGGCGATGAAGCCCTTCGCCGGGAGAAGCAGGACACTTTCTGGCAGCCCACTGGTGTTTTACACCTGCAAGAAATGTGCAGAGGGTATAAAAGCAAACCAACGCTTTATAGTTATTCTTCTGAACTAAGACATTTCAATATTCTTTTTTAAAATTTTTTTTTAAATATTGTTTTGAATGCAATACCCTTTTTTTGTATAAAATTATTTTATTCTAAAACTGGGTCCCATTATTTTCTTAAACAACAGCATTTTGTATATATGGATTATGTTTTAGCATTTTATACAGTCAACTTTGTAAGGGACTTTTTAAAGATTAATTGATTTTTCCTTTGGGGTTCCAGATAATATTTTATACAGATTTTGAAAAATGTAATAATATTAATGCAGTATTGCAACAAGGGTGCAATTGAAGGCTGTGCGACATAGAGAGTTATTTACTCTGTATGTGGATATTTGTAAAGTGGTTAAATTTTAAATGTGGCTCGTTAGGTCCTTACTTCAGGCTTTCTTGGACTGACATTAGAAAAGTGATCCTCTACTTTTCTTAGTATCATGTGAAAGGTTTGATTTTTTTGATACCACTGTTCTGTTCTAAAAGTACTATTATGTAACTTTGTTTTATTTTTGCTCCCCAGATGAAAGAACTATAAGTAAATATATTTTGAAACTTTTACAACACCCTTTAATGTGGTTGCAGATATCAAATGAAACCAAACTTAATCATACTATGCCACCACATTCTGTATTCTCCCATTTTTGTAATCAAACTGTATAAGTACCCATAAAAGGTGAGACTTCCACATCAAAAGGTTTTCAGCAGTTCTCAACATAAAAGTTAACACAGTCAATGAAATTTCTATCCCTGCCAAGACACATGACCAGAAAACTAAGCAACAGAAGGTTTTCGATTATAATAACTGAAATGGAATTTTATATTCAGTTCAGTTTCTCAGGCCTGGCTAGAACAGCCAGTGACTAACCTTCTGTCCTAGCCAAATTCTCAGGACAATTTGGGGAGCAGAAAAGAGTTATGGCAGAGATTCCACTTAGCTAGGAAGCCACGGTTGCCTGATGTTAGTGTCCATAGCATGCCGCATTTGAACTCCTGACCCTGGTGCAGTTTCTTTCAAGAGTGAGAACTCTATTTGTTGGGCAGAGGCTGTTCCATTGAGAGGAATGTTTACAGCAATTTTGAAAATGACAAAGCTAGTTTGGAGACCGAAAAAGAAAAAAGGTCCACTCTCATCCCTCCCTGTATGACACTTGACACTTTTGCCTCTACTCATGGTCACCGTAAAGGCAAGAGGGAAGGTCACCACCAGTGAACACAGTGGGATCTCAGCAGTGTATTGACTCATTCTCCCAGGGCTCAAACTCCGTCCTCTTGGTTCCAGGTTCCAGGAGGCAGCAAGTTGAACTGTATGAAATGATCATTTTTGTAGGTTAAAGTGGTGGGTTCAATGGATATAGGGACTTTCACATGGTTCAATTTAATGAGTTGGTAAATGATTGCTTATATTAGTAATATGTTGTAGCCTGAATAAATTACTGCGGTTTCCAAAGGGTCCTAACCTAAAATCAGGGAGTAATGTATGTTTTGGAGATTCTGACTCAAAAATATACTTGGCCAAGCACTGCGATCCCTAGGGGCATGAAATAAGCACATGATGGATGTGGATTTGATGGGTGGTATTTTCCTGTTACCAAGCTGGCGGCAAAGCTTCAGAAAATATATATGCAAGCACAACTTGAAGCTGAATTCAATTCTGTATTATATTCTCAATTCATTATCTAAAGCATCAGAAAATGTGTTTTCAGAGATGAGTCCTTTACTATGAGGTTACTATTTATTTTCATTTTCTGTATTATATATAAAAAGTAAATTAATCTTTAACCTTGCCAGAAAGCTGGGTTTAAATTGTAAATATCCCTTAGAGAAGCAAATACATCATTTAATATCATATTCTTGGTACTCTAGCTTATGTTAAGGTCGTTACATTTTTTCTAATGAAAAAGCTAGTTACCTGGTTATTACACATTGTAAAATTGTTTTTCTAATACTTTAGTAGGGCTCAACTTCAGAAAATACTTTCTTCTTCCTTTCACTCTTCCCTTTGTTTAACAGCAAACAACTTCCCCTGGGAAGCCAAACATGTTTATTCATATGAAAATCAAGTAGCTGATGTGTAGTTGAGAAAACTGGAAAGACTGAAAAAAGCCTAAATTCTAAAGAACTAGCAAAATCCTATGAAGTACTTTTCCCTCCTGAAATGGGTAAAGGACAAATTGTGTGTACAAGCTATGTACTGTTGAAGGGAATGGTGACCATTTTTGAAGTGAAAATAAAATGCTACCTATCACATATATTTTTAGTTTTTATAGAATTATAAAAGGTAATGCAAGACACCAACAGGAATGATGAGTTTAACTGTATCTATCCATGACCATACCTCATTTATAGACAGAAAGCTTTCTGGGGCATCAGGAAATGGTACAGGGTTGGTTCTCATTCCATGCCCAAAGGTTCAGTGACCCTGGTGTGCCTCAGCCGGGGCAAACACAGCAGGGACAACTGTATTTGCATAAAAGCTGCTTGGGGCATGATTGTTCATTTTCTAATAAAATTCTATTAATTACCAAGCCCTCACCCAGCTCATGTATGATAGGATTTATGAAGGCAGAAAATTGATTTTCAAATAATTTTTTAGACACATTTCTTGCTTAGAGGACTATATACATCTAATAAAGTGGCACTGTGTCATCTTCTGGAGTTATCAAAAATTGAATACATCAACATAAGATAAGAATTCTTTTGTTAAAAAGTGCAAATACAGGTACCGTCGGAATTAATGGGCACCACGTTTTCTCATGAAGTAGATTTCCCTACCATCAAGTCATTGTTTTGTGCCATTTAGGAAAGGGAAAAAGGGAATTTAGGCTCTCCATTTCAACTCAGTGTGTGACCAAAAGCAATATGTTTATAAGAAAATGTTTGGCATACTAATTATGTCATTTTAAGCATACTGTAGCAATGTGTTTAATGTACGTGGTTTCCTTTTAGAATTATTTTTACAGTTTCCAACCAAACGTACTGTACTTTCATGTAATTTATTTTGAGGACTTTCTCATGGAAACCATTAAGAAGACAAACTGGAGACAAATATCATTAATCTGTATTATCAGGTTCTTACAGACACTGTGCTAATGTGAATTTAAAATGACCTGAACAAAGTCTTCTGATCTCAGATATCTCAACACAGATAGCAGTTTAGTCACCTGATTTGATTACAATGGAGTAACTGATGATATATTTATTTATAAAGCAAATATTCATAATGATAAGATAGGAGGACAGAAAACCACTTAAGCAAGACCCTTCTGAAATAAAATGTTGCTTTTTGAATAGTTTATCCTAAGGTGTTTAAAAATGTTAACTTGATGTAAGGAAAATTCTCCTGCTCCAAATAAAGTTGCAGTTTAAGAAAAGTTGATTGGAGTGTTCTGTTTTTGTTTTCATGTTCTTCCATTAGTATTTCCTAATTTTCGTACATTATTTCATATGGAACTTTGATGTTTTATAATTTCTTAATGCTTGTATTGGTGAATTCCTAAGTGTGCCTCTCACTCATAGAACACAGCAACCTTACTGTATAATCGTGGGCATTTGTCTAACTTACTGGCATCGTGGTGGGCACTCTCTGCCCCTTCAGAAGCCCTGACGAAGTTGTTTCAAGCTCTCAGTCATCCTTCCTGATGAGAAAACCTGCTGTTAGAATAGAATCTGACACCGGTCACTTATAGCTAAGGCTGAATTTAATTTAAGCCAGTTGTTTTACTCTTCTCTTAAACCAAGATTTGAAGCTCTTGATTTTTGTTCAAGCAATTTTAGCCATGACTGAATGGACAGGTGAAGGGTTAAGGCTGAAGGGACTTCCCAGGGCCTCTGAAAGTATATCAGGTAGGTAGGTGGGTAGACAGCTCGATGGGATGAGTAAGACTGTCCCAGACCCAGGGCAACTCCAGGGGTCCCCAGGATGATTTCAGGGCCTTCAAAGGAATAAAATGGCCTTGGGGTACCTGTCATAGGATGGTAGAATTATTATAACAGGATTTTTCATTTCTTCACAAGGCTGTGTAATAATAGAGGTTTTTTTTTTTTTGAGACAGAGTCTCACTGTGTTGCCCGGGCTAGAGTGCCATGGCATCAGCCTAGCTCACAGCAACCTCAAACTCCTGGGCTCAAGCGATCCTTTGCCTCAGCCTCCCGAGTAGCTGGGACTACAGGCACGCGCCACCATGCCTGGCTAATTTTTTCTATGTATTTTTAGTTGTCCAGTTAATTTCTTTCTAATTTTAGTAGAGACGGGGTCTCGCTCTTGCTCAGGCTGGTTTCGAACTCCTGAGCTCACACAATCCCCCCCGCCTCGGCCTCCCAGAGAGCTAGGATTACAGGTGTGAGCCACTGCGCCCGGCCGTAATAATAGAGTTTTATGATACTACCTCAGTTATTCTTTCAGGTGAACAAGGCTGCTAGGATGATGTCGCCCTATTTTATAAGGTTGGACATCTGAAATTGTCATTTTTGAAGGTTAAACTAGTAAGATATCAGCAATTTGATATGATTCAATCAATTAGAATTAAGAAAATGGAGATAAGTGCTTGGTTTCAATGTCTGATAAAAACTGTCACAAAAGACTATAAAAACCACAACCTTGCACAAGGCTTTACACAAAAATTACTGGCATCACTCTTGTTATTTATCTTGATAGCAAAGGATAATTATTTCAAAACAATTAGGTAATCCTCCCCATTTTTCCCTTTAAAACCCTTTGTCTTTTTTTACCTCCCTGAATACACATACAGCTTATGTGTGTATTGGCACGTGTATTGCCATTGCAATTCTCTATTCCCAAATAAATTTCTTTTAGACAGCCTCTGTTATTTACATTGACACCAGTAATCCAGAGATGATTTAAAGTATACAGGAGGATGTGCAGTAAGTTATATGCAAATACTACACCATTTTGTGTAAGAGACTTGAGCATCCTTGGAGTCTGGTATCCGCAAGGGATCTTGGAACCAATCCCCCACGATACTGAGGACGATTGTACTTCAAAAGATGTTATACATGATAGACACATGCAATTTTATATGTTAATTTAAAGGAATAATCAACCCCTTGAAGGCAAGAACTGGATTTTAGGATTTATTTTTATATCAAATCCAGTAGACCTGGGAATAAATGTTCAATAAGCCTTCTTTAATTAGAGACTAAAAACAACAACAAAAAAAGAATGATCACTTTCAGAAGGATTAGAAAATACAGCTTCTTACTCATGTTAAGCTGAGTAATTTCTGTGATAAGCCAGAATTAGAAAGATGAAATTGAACATATACTGTTAGTCTTATTTGAAAGGTTTTCTAGGTCTTGGGGTGTCCAGTGGTCCTTGACTTGCCTCTCTTCTTACCCTGCCTACGTTCTCTGGATGAACTCACCCTTTTGCTGACAATTTCATCCATCTCTGTCCTGTGTTCTGTCTTCACTGCCTTATTCAACTGTCTAGTGGACACTTCCAGCTGGATGCCTCATAGGTAGGAAAGACAAATCAACCCATTTCCCCAAACTTTGGCTTCCTCCTCCACCCATAGAAACCAAAGTATTGCTCATTCATTCACTCATTCATTAATTCATTCAAGTAGTCTCTGCTTACTCTACACTTAGCAGGATAAAAAAAAAGACTAAAATCCTTAATCTCATGGAATTTACATTCTAGTAAATCTATGGATAGATAAATAAATGTTAAGATTGTATATAAGATGACAATAAATGTTATGAAAAGCAGACAAGGATGATGGAAAAGGAGAGAGAATGAGTGTGTGTGTGTGTTTGTGTGTATTGGGAAGGGGTATCACGCTAAACTTTTCCTCTTCCTCCCTTCCCTTTGACCTGAGTAATAAATCCTGTACCGCCTACCTCCTTAATATTTCACCTTTTCTTACCCATATTCTTCAACCTCATGATGCTACTGTAATTCACACGGACTGTTAACAGATCTCTTTCTCTACCCTCAACGTCCCAAATCATTTTCCACACTCCTGCCAGAGAAATCTCCTGAAAATAAAATCTGATCATGTTAGTTGGTGCAATTGTTTGGCACTGCAGGCTTCTTAAGCAAGGTAGTCTCAAGAGCCCCTCGTGGGTGACGAAAATAACAACAACTCTAGCCTGAGAAATAACAGAAACTGCCTTTACAATCAAGAACTATTTTTGAAGGCATATAGTTTTTAACTTCAAAATGCATGTGAATTTTGCATTCTGTTTCATAATGTAGCCTTGACAATTGTAATATATTTTTAAAGTTTTAACTTATTTACCAGCCAAGTTACTTTTTGAGCACCACCCTTATGGGGGTTCATGATGCCCCCGATATAACCAGGTCCCCGGGCAGTATGTGCTGCAAGAAATGGAAGAGACAAAGACATGGGCACAAAAAGTAAGGCGAAAGGGTGCGAGGAAGTCAGGGGACCACCAGCATTCCAGTGACCCAGGTGGCATTGACTGAAATCTAGCACCCATTTTTATTTTCTTTTTCATGCTATAGATTACAATGATTTCATGTGAAAAGCTCGTGGGTTACAATGTGTAGAAGTTTCAAGTCTCCCCTAATAGTCACAAGATGTCTTAGCTAATTACTCTTTTATCTGTAGAAACAGGAACACATAGCTCATTACTAAGCACAACTTAAGGTATGTACAGATAGTATCTCTGAACTCAGCAGCTGTGGCCCATTCTATTGAGGAGCAAAGAATACTTCTTATTGGGAAATTAGCTCCCCATTAACCGAGGCGTTCTACTGAGAAAGGGGAGGGAAGGAGCTCAACCTGGTGTTTTTAAGAATTGGAGCCTGGGTCCCTTCTCCCGGGCTGACATTTTGCAATCTTTCTTTACAGCCGTGGGTGGCTTTCATGTCAAGCTGCTCTGTGGCATGAGGCCCCTCAGGCTTTAAGGTGGGAGTCTGCTTTGCTGTACTCCCAGATCGCTGGACTGTCCCCCAACTAGGCAGTTAACTTCTGCCCTTATCTCCAGCTCGTGCTCAGGCAGCATTCCTTCACCTCCTCTCCTCCCATGACCTCAGAAATGGGGTCCCTAAGCCCCAGTGGTCTTATCCCCATCACACCCTCACCTCCAAGGTCCCCCTTTCAGGCAGGTGCTGTGTTGAGCCGTGACTTGGGGCACTTTTCTCTAAAATGTACAAAATGAAAGGAAAGCTCAAGCTGATCCACTGGAGTCAAAGGAAAAAAAAATACACACACACGCGCGCGCGCACACAAAATTAGAAAAACGAACACCTACTGTTTAATCATGTATGGGTAGACATGACTTTTCTGGCAGAATTTTCAAGTCATTACACTTCCAGTGGACTGTGTGATTGCTGTTTTGTCTTTTAAAAGACGCATCTAAGTTTGATGGTCAAAAGAAAGGCAGACTGCCACGTGCAGCGCCTCATTTGGATGTGTCTGGAGTCTTGGAAGCTTGACTACCCTACGTTCTCCTACAAATGGACCTTGAGAGCTTGTTTGGAGGTTCTAGCAGGGGAGCGCAGCTACTCGTATACCCTTGACCGAAGACCGGTCCTCCTCTAGCGGGGAAGGTCGTCCTCTTCGACCGAGCGCGCAGCTTCGGGAGGGACGCACATGGAGCGGTGAGGGAGGAAGGGGACACCCGCCTAGCCAGCCAGATCAGCCGAATCAACCCTGGCGATCAATGGGGTGACAGATGTCGCAGCCAGATCGCCCTCACATCCGAGAGCTAGGGTTTGCACACAAACTATATAAAGCGAAAGGAGCCGGTAACTTTACACATAGGTCGGGTTATTTACTGTGTCAGATCCCTAATAGGAAAGTCTAACTAAAGCTAAACCTAACCAGCAAGAAAACGATAACTTCATCCTCAAAATGCTACGATTTAATTTGAAACTAACTTGATTTGGGGCCTTTTTTTACATTATCCAGAATGCCTTGCAGATGGGTGGGACATGCTAAATATCGCCGTCTCTATTGGTGAAATTTCCCGGAGCCTCGCCCATCTCGAGCGCCTCCTGGCCGCCTGCTGGTGTCGCCGCGCAGCGGACTGCTGGCCTTGCGCTTTTGTGTGGCTCCGGGCGCTCCGAGCGGACTCCAGGTCTGTCTCCCCCGCGCCGTGCCCACCCGACCTCTCCCCTCTTCTCGTTTCTCTCCCTCTCCTCTCCGAGTCTTTCGCTCTCCCATTCATCCCTCAGCCTCCCCCCATTCAGTCCTTCTCTGGTCTCTGTCTTGTCCTTCGCACCACCGCCCCCATCTGGGCAGATGTGGGCCCCTCGGCAGGGGTCGGGGTCATTCTTGGCTCCGCGTGCGTATTTTTATTAACCCCCTCCGCGGAGCCTGAATCCGCTGGTGGAAGGCAGGCTCAGATCGTCCCCCGGCCTGGCCCCGCGTGGGCCGAGCGCGGAAGCGGAGCGCCGGGCGAGTCTAGTCCTAGGTGGCCAAGCCGTGGCCTGGGCGCGCCTCTCAAGGCCGGGCTCGTCTCCCGGCGCGGGTGGGGGACAGGCGGCACCCGGGGGCAGCCACCGCCGGCGTGACGATGGACGCACATTTTGCAGACAATGGTTAACACTCCGCTCGTCCCCCCTTCCAGTTGCTGTGATAGGAAAACATGACGGTGTATGTAAAAGCATGAGTATCTGGAGAGGTTCCATTCCAGTGGTGCGCAGTTTTCCTCCGCAGCGCTCGCGTCCTGCCTCTCCAAGCTGAATTTGGAACACCTTAAGATTCTCAAGGTCAAACTACATGATGTTCTGAATCTGTGAAATCCCGTGCTGCTGGTACAAATGTCTTGACAACATTTGTCAAGATCCCAAGATCCCAGTTTCCCGGGATCCAGAGTAAGAAATCACAAATAGAAACGATGTGAAAGCCAAGGTGGTTGGTTTTTTCCTTCATCTTTTAAAACGGTGCTACATTTTTATTGAGTGAGGGAAAACGCAGCAATAGAAAAAAAAAGCTTCCTGTGCCAAAATCCTGAATATTCGTTTAGCCCCTGGGCCCTGGGCTGACGGCACGAAATTAAGACTGTTGTGAGCCAGAAGCTGCTGCATTTGTTTTCCAGAAAGCCTGAAAAGCCATCATGGCAGCGAGGCCCAAGCTCCACTATCCCAACGGGAGAGGCCGGATGGAATCCGTAAGATGGCTTTTAGCTGCCGCTGGAGTCGAGGTACCCTATACGCTGTTTCTTCACAGATTTGTCATAAAACTTTGAGACCTTTGGAGGAAAAAATAAATCTTGGGAGCACCGTTCTGCCCTAGGCCTCTTCCACCCAAATCACAGAGGTGCTTCATTGAGTCAGAAAACTCCTTCCTTCAAGGGATTCTTTCTTTTCCTTTAAACATTTACTTGGTTATTGGCTTCTAATCTACCACCAATGACTATTTGTTAATAAGGAGAAAGGGAATTAACCTAAAATTTGCCACTTACTCCCAGACTTTTATTAATTATACTATTCCTGGATAAATTTCCTGTTTATGTCAATGGCTTCAAACTAGCCTTGGTATCTTGCCTGCACGTGGGTATGCTTCTATTTTTGCTTTTGTTCTGTTCTTTTAGCTCCTTATTATAGAAATTTTCAAATACAAACAAACGAAAAGAGAACATTGCCATGAATTCTATGTACTTCTCACCCAGCTTCAACAATCATCTGCTTTTTGCTTATCTTATTTCATTTATCCCCTCCCTCCACTTGTTTTGTGGGTGTATTTTAAAGCAAAATCCAAGTATCATATCATTTCATCTGGGAGCGCTTCAATATTTATCTCTAACGGATGAGGATTTTAAAACATAACAATACTGTATCACACCCAACAAAATTAACAATTCCTTATTATCATCTAAAGCTCAGTCTAATTGTCTCAAATAGGCTTTTTTTAAAAATAATTTGTTCCAGTCTGAATCTAAACAAGGTATACACATTGCATTTGGTTATGTTTTTTTCAGTATTTTAAAAAAATCTATGTTTCCTCTTCATTTTTTAAAACCAACTTTATATATGGGAATAATTGTAGATTTATAGGAAAGTTGTAAAATGGTGCAGACGGTTCCTCACTCAGTTTCTCCGAATAAGAATGTCATACATAACCATATCATATTAAGGAATTAACCTTAGTTCATGACTAACTAAACTACAGGCTTTATATGGATTTCACTAGTTTTTCCACTAATGTCCTTTTACTATTCCAGGATCCAGCATTATATTATATCAATCTGTGACAGTTTCTCAGTCTTTCCTTTATTTCACCACCTTGACAGTTTTGGAAAGTACTGGTCACGTGTTTTTGTAGAATCCTCCACAGTTTGGATTTGTCTCAGTGTTTTCATGATTAGCCTGGGGTTATGGGTTTTGGGGAACAATGCCACAGAGGCGAAGTGCCCGTCTCATCACATCATATCAGGGGTTGCGTGATAGCAACGTGAGCTATCACTGTTGATGATAACCGTGATCACTTGGTTAAGGTCATGTCTGCCGGGTACCTCCATTGTAAAGTTACTATTTTTACCTATGTTCTTTGGGAGCAAATCATGAGGTCCAGCCCATACTCAAAATGATGGGAATTAAGCTCCACCTCCTGGAGAAGGGAGTATCTACGTTTGGGATTTTCGTGTGAAGATTTATTTCCCCTTCCCATGTATGTATTTATTTAGCTCTTTATTTATATCACTACAGACCTAAGTACATTGATTTTATACTTTAGGTTATCATCTAATAACACAAATTGCCTGAATTGTTCCAGCTTTGGCCCCTTGGTTTCTCTCATCTTGGACTCCTTTTTGTTGCCAGCACTTCTTTGCTTTCTGATACCACAAAATGCTCTAGGCTTGTATTGTATTTTCCTGCTGTAGCCCTGGAATCAGGAATTTCTCCAAGGATCCCTGGTCCCTTTTAACAGAAAATGGTATTAGCAGCCAAGATCCCAGTGCTAGGTTTCTGTATTTATTTCTAGCACCACTTATTTATGGAAGAAACTGCCTCTGTTCTAGATTTGGCTTTTTTGCCCTCAAAGTGTTGCTTTGAGGTAGCATGGTAAATTGAGGCTATGCTCATTTGAACATGCTCCCCTATCCTCTCTATTTCCTGTAAACTGCTCGTTGGACCCAGAGGTGTGATCCAGGCTCCTTTTTCTTTCTATAGTTTCCCCCATTACCCTTTCAACTAGTGGCTTTAGCAGCTGTTGATCATCATCATCGTTAGGGATTACAAAATGGCAACTTTCCTATCATTTCACCTAAATTTATTAACTGTAATTCTCTTATAAAGAGCACTTCTCACTTATCAGGTATTTTATAACTTAAAGAGACCGTTGATATAGAAAAGGTAAGATAAATGCTTGATTCCTTTATTGGTTTTCAGAATAATGAGTTGTTACTCCAGCAACCTCCGAAGATGGAAAATGTGAGCTGTTGGGTTTTGAGTTTGGTTTTTTGTTTGTTTTTCTTTTTTGTGTATCATTGTAAGTTGCCACACAGTGTTTTATAACTTTCTAAATTAGTTGACATCATTTTTATATGCAGATCCTGATTTTTGACTTCCCTTTAGAAATTGGGAGATCTGATTATACTGGGTCTTCATTTTCTCAGGGCAGCAGTGTCTGGGTCTGAATAAGGACGGCCCTTCCATTCTCTGCTGGCTCAGGGTATATTTTCCAATTGTGTTAAGAGGAGACTGAAAGAAATTTGTGGTCCCAGGACCCGAACCTGGTCGACTGCACTTATTTACCTCATTTGTCTAAGCCCAGGAGGCTTCTGAGTTTGTAATTCCTGATTTATTTAATAGGTTTGGAATGAATCTTATGTATATATGTAATATAATCCTTTGTCAGATCTTCTCTCTTCCCTGTCTTCGTTCTACCCTGCTCCTCCTTCTCTCTCCTGTGAATCAAGATTCTTGGTTACAGTAATAGAAACTCAACCCTGAATAAGTTTAGAAAAAAAAAGAACGTGTCATATGAGCCACCTACCCCAGACCTCAGAGTGGACAGGCAGGTGGGGTAGAATAATGAGCCCACCCCTCAGACCAGGGTGGAGGAAGCCAGATTGATCTCCCACACTAGGGCCAACCACATGATTTACAGTAACAATTCCCAAAAGGTGGTGTTGGGGGGGGGGGGTTCCTCCCCATCTCTTTGTCAGAAGACATTTTTAGCTAAGTTTGTGCCTGCAGTCAGGAGGAACAAACGAGCTGGCAGCCACCAGACAAGTTCGTGATTTCCAGCGTCCCAGGATTGGATTGAACCTGACGTGTAAAGGACACACATCTGAGTACTCGGTTACTAAAACCTGCTGAGAAACAGCCTGCCCTGATTCAGGGGATCTGTCTGCATCCTCAGTCTCCCTCGGTCATTTAATAGAGTCGTCACTGACATCACTCTGTGCTGATTGTTGTTTCTTTGATGCTTAGGACTTTGTTTGCCTAGAGGCCACCCCACCCCCACCCCGGGCAAATCTCCCTTTTTAAAAGGGAGATTAACACGTGTAAAAGAGACTTAAAGGCCACCAACTCCTAATTCAGGACTTCTAAGTAATTCACTTAGAACGAAAAGAGTGTTGAGAAAGGGAGTGCTTTGGTGTGGAAGCAGGCAGTTCTCTGTAGAATCCTGCGTGGGAAACAGTTTAGGAAACAAAGACAGCCCTTTGTGTGGATGGAAGCCAGGACACTGTCTCTGCTCTGGCTACCTTGGGCTAGCTGGAGCTGCCAGGCTCCCTCCAAGCTCCTCTTAGGCATTTTCCTTCCTTCTCTCTCCCATCCTCTCCTTCCCCGCTCCCGTGCCAGTTTCTTCTTACTTACCAGTGGTTTTATAAAGCTTCACACAGAGATACTCTAGTGACAGAAGGCACAGGTTTTGTATATGTGTTTCCAGGAGTAAAAAGTCAGAATCATGTGGAAGGACTTATTTTTAAAAATGCACTTTTCTGGGCCCTCCCAGGGACTGAATGTGAGTCTCCACCCCTCCCTGCTCTTTCCCGTGTGTGTTAAATGATCATGGTCATACAAGTTTGAGAAACAGTAGCATGGTGTTATGGTCCGGAGTGCGAGAAAAGACCACCTAAGATCGAAATGGAGCCAAATGGTGAATCTTTATTAGAAGGCCAGCTATTGAGCCAAATTGTGAGTCTTTAATTGCGAGTCTTTATTAGCTGGCCAGCGACCACCCCTGCCCTGTCAGAGTACAAGTACAGAGAATGGCAGCTAGCTGTAGGGAAAAGGGGGAATTTATACAGTCTTAGTTGATCACATATAGCGAGAAAAACAGGTCATACTACAGCATAACAGGATGTAGATGACATCAGAATACATTGCATAACAGGATGTAGATGACATCAAAATGTCCTTTTCGCCATTAACTCAGAGGCCTGGGACCAGCCTCAGACCACCTGGTTTGATTACAATCTTTAGGCAAGCGAGCTTACAGAAACACATAGCATTGGTTAAGGTAAGGTACATTTTTTCATGAATCAAGCAAGCGTAGTAAAATTTAACTACATATACCTGGAGAATTTAAACAATCAGTTACAAGTTAATTACTTGGTTTTTCTGTTCCCAGTGCATACTTAGCTGGCTCATAGGTCATGATACGGCTGCCGTTCACAATATGGCTGCACTGTGGCTCACAGAGGGGAGAGTCATCTAACAGAGGGAATGCAGATCAATTAAACAATTTGCCCCTATGGGCCAAATTCCTCAATTGTGATCAACCCCTGTGGGTTAGATTGAAATTTAATTTTTTTAGCGGTTTTATTTTTGAGAAAGTTTTCATTTCATTTCGCTTCTCCCAATGGGATAGATATGCTGCAACCCGTTGTCAGTGCTTCAAACCTTCCAGCCATTGACTTCTTAAAGCAGCGTAATTTGTTATCCATGGCGCCTGAATGTTCCTCATGTCACCAGTCCTTACAGTGAAGGACACCTTGCCAGTGCATTCTTGGAAATTCAGAATCAAGACAATTTGTCCCTGCTGGTCATACTCTTCAGTTGATTGTTCAATTGCCCATTCTGCTCAAACTTTTTCTGCCTGTCTTGCGATGACTAGTTCAGCTTGGTTCTACCATTCACTCCGGGCATTGACTGAACAATTTATCCCTGCATGTATCACAACAGCTTCCAGTTAACTAATATGTTTTTGACTTTTGATTTTAGTATGTTTAGTGTAAATATGCAAAGAGAAACGCTTCAGTTGAATACATCTGAGAGATAAATTGTTCAGTTGATCCAGGAGTTCAGGAGATGTCCTGAACGAACATTGGTACCCCGCGGCTACTGCACCGTGGACTTCAGATGGAGATCCTCTGAGAGCACTGAGCGCCTCTCCAAACACTGCAAGGACTCAGCCTAGCGAGTAGCAGAAGCGAAGACCACACCCCATGATCCTGATTCAACCCCCAGGTCAGCTAGTTCCCCTGGAGGAGGGGAGGGCGGTTGATGCTGCTCTGGCCCCCTCGGCCCTGCCCTTGGGTGAGGGGAGCGCAGCACAGCGCTAGCCACTGTGGGGACTGATCCCTGGACTCAGGCTGGAGGAAGCCTCCTCTTCTTGACGCAAAGCGCATTAGTGCGGGACATCTTAGAACATCATAATGTCACCTGAAGACGAACTTGTTTTCATTCCGTTTCTTCCCTTCCCCCAGCTTTTCAATTTGAAAACTTTCAGACCTACAGAAAAGTTGTAATGGTACAATGGACGCCTTACAACTTAATTCACCAGTTGTTAACATTTTGCTACATTTGCTTTCTGCCTTCCTGTCTGCTTTTTATTTCTGAATCATTTGGAAGTAGTTGCAGACATCAGCATCTATCTTCTTCCCAAGAAAGAATAAATAATTGTCCTTATAACGACAATACCATTGTCACCACTAAGAAAATCAGCACTGTATTCACAACATCTAATGTGCAATCCAGATTCAGACTTTCCCGATAGTGCCCCAAATGTCTGTATAACTGGTACACATCTGTTCAGCAGTGATAACAGTTTCCTCTCTTCCAGGATACCGTCATGATTCAGACATTTGGTGGTTGTATCTCTTTAGCCACTTCTCGTCGACAGGACCTGGCCTTTTTTTTTTTTTTTCCCTTGCCCTGGACTCTAAAGGAGTCCCAGCCATTATGTTGCAGAATGTCCCACATGCTGAATGTGCCTGGATTTCACCTGGTATTTATTAATACATTTGGGTTAAATATTTTTGGCAGTGTTTTTACAGGTGCGACTGTGCCCTTCTCACTGTGTCACAACAGGAGGCACAGGATGTCAGGGTGTTCCCCGCTGGGAGCCGAGTTTGCTTGCTTGGTTAGACAGAGGGTGAGAGATCTCCAGATCTCTCCACTGTAAAGAGACATTTCCCCTTTATCATGATTAAGTAACTTGTGGGGTGACACGTGGAGATCGTGTGAACATTCTGTACTCCAGCGATTTCAGCATCCCTTATGATCCTCATCAGAATTAGTCATTATGCTGGAGGCTGGAAAGTGGTGATTTGCTAATTTTATCCTTAATTAGGGCTAATTCTACATTAATTAGCACGAATTCTTCTCTAAAAAAGAGCTTTTCCTTCCCTTTTTTTTTCATTGTCATCATTTATAGACAGAGATTTTTGTTCTTGTTGTATGTTATCGTCCATAATTGACATCATTCTATTCGATGCCAGAATTGTCCCAAATTTGGCTAGGGAATTCCCGGCACATAGTATCCTCCATGCCTTGGCCTTTGACATATCTCTCTCATCTTTGAGTGCTTTCATGCTTTCTGGCATAACAAAATCAACCTTTACTTATAGGAGCCCTAGCTCCTTTTAGGGAACAATAATATTTAGAAACCAAGATGTGGATGCGAAGTGTGCTCTTTCTCTCTGCTTTTTGAGACAATTAGTATTTTAGTATTTTCAATCCTGAATCCGTAATGACATTTACCTTCTTGTGGGGGGGGGCAGACAGGGATATCTTTTAAAAAAATTGATTCATAAGGGTACATATTTTGGGGGTACATGTGATGTTTTGATACATGTATACAATGTATGATGATCAAATCAGGTTAACTGGAATATCCATCGCCTCAAACATGTATCTTCTCTTTATGTTGGGAACATTCCAGTTCTACTCTTCTGCTATTTTGAACTATCCAATACATTGTTGTTAACTGTAGTCATCTTACTGTACTATTGTGCACGACATCTTAATCCTTCTATCTAACTGTATTTTTGTACCCATTAACCAACCTCTCTTCATACCCCTGCCCTTCTACCCTTCTCGGCTTCTGGTAACCACCAATCTCTCTCTTTATCTTCATGAGATCCTTTTTAGCTCCTGTGTATGTGTGAGCACATGCAGTATTTGTCTTTCTGTGCCTGGCTTATTTCACTTAACATAATGACCTCTAGTTCCATCCATGTTGCTGCAAATGACAGGATTTTATTCATTTTTATGGCTGAATAATAATCCGTTGTATATATGTACCATATTTCTTTTTTTTTAATTTAGTTTGATGAAGAATTTCTGGAAACAAAAGAACAGTTGCAAAAGCTGCAGGATGGTGAGTGCGAAAATGAAACAACTGTCTATAATACTGACTTTTTAAAAACTGTAATTTATGTGGAAGGGCAAAGATAGCTGATGACACTAAACATTGAGAACAGCATCCTAAAATCAGAAAAGCAAGAAGGAATAAATAGTTGAAATTGCCAGGAAATTGCTTCCGTAAAAGCTTGTGTTCCGTCAAAGCTGGCTGAATCGAGGGAGCAGTTTCTTCCCCATCCCTTTCTGCTCCCCTTCACCCCATCTAATCTCTTTCCCCCCTTTCTTTCTCTCCCTTGCCCTCCCCTCCTTCTCATCTTCCCCCCTTGTGTGAAGTGTCACGGCCTGCTTGAAGTATGCAGATAAATGTCCCCATTTACAGGTGGCTACTTTCTGAAGTCAGTACCAAACAGAAGTGAAATCAACAACTCCCCCTCCCCGCGACTCCTGGTCAGCTCTATTCCCTCCATGCCCATCCTCAGTGGGGGACCCACCAGCAGGTCCCTAAAGAATGCCTAGCAACCTGTGAGCAGCTCCCCCCAGCCATCGGCAGGGTCTCCAGGCCCAACTCAAGGTTCCCTTGAGGGGTACCAGCTCTCCAGGTCTGTAAGGCCACCTTTCATGGGTGACACTGGCCAGCAACCGCCAGGCATGTGCTGAGTACTCCCCTCCCCGCTCTCCTCCCGTGGCCTCAGTGCCTGAGCCCCTCAGGGGCTGGGCTGTGTCCCGTACCTGCATCTCTCCCCAGGGTTCGGTGTGTGGAAAGTGTGTGATACAGGTTTGTTGAAGAAAGTCAGGACTGTTTTTTGACCAGTAATAGCAAACTTGCAGTAGGTGGTCTGTGGCTGTAGAACACACAGAAACCAAAGAGTATACATGAGTATCAGCTGGTGACTTAGGTTTCATTATCAGATTCTTTGAAAACAGTGCTCTCCAATAGAACATTTGACAGTGAAGGAAATGTTCTATTCTGCACGGTCCAGTAGGGTAGCCACTAGCCACCTATGACTGCTGAGCGCTTGAGATATGTCTGGTCCCTCTGAGGAACTGAATTTTAAATTTTTAAAGATTTTGATTATTAATTTAAATTTAGGTTTCAAAAGCTGCATGTAGCTAGTGGTTACTGTACTGGCCAGTTTAGCTCTGAAGAAGTGTCTTCACTATGTCTCTTTCTCCCATCCCATCCCTCACCGTGGGGAGGCATTTTTCCTGGGGTGAAAATGAAAAGGGAAAGTGTATAACAATGCTAGTTTTCAGTCTACTTTTATGGCTAAATCTGCTCCCCTGAATGAAGTGCAAGTTATCTGTCATCAGGGAACTTTACACTATTTCCTAAGGCTATGATGGCCCCACTTGTCCTTTTTCATTTAATAGAGCACTTTTTTAGGGGTTGGGGGATGGGGAAGGAGAGATCACTTCTAACTCTGGGCTTCCACTCTCAGGTAACCACCTGCTCTTCCAACAAGTGCCCATGGTTGAAATCGACGGGATGAAGCTGGTGCAGACCCGAAGCATTCTCCACTACATAGCAGAAAAGCACAATCTCTTTGGCAGGGACCTCAAGGAGAGAACCCTGTACTGTGGTCCTTCTCGCGCATTCTCACTTGTCAGCTTACTGATGCCTTAGCTGATTAGCAATCTTCTAATCAAAGCACAGCCCATCTCCTTTATGTCTCTCCTTTATCGTTAGCGTGAACAAGAAACAAAAACCCAGAAAGGTCACGAAGACCAGTTGGAAATTCAGTATAGAAAGTTTGAGTAAAATGGTAGAAAAGAATTGAATTCAGATATTGAATACTATGTCTGGGGCGTCTTTTTTCAGGTTTCAGGATCTTTAAGTGCTTTGATACAGCTTTTTACCTTTCTTGCAAATTCACAATCATTGAGTGCTAGGAATGGAAGCAGCCATGACATTCAAGGCCTGGGAGGGCGTGCACTGGATTATAATTTGAATTCAAAGCCTGGTCCTTGCATCTCTTAGATACATGACCCTGGGCAAAGTGTTAAGCTCCAGTTTCCTGATGAGTTTTCTGTACAATGGGTATAACAATAGTGCATTCCTCGTAGCATTGTGGGATTCAATGAGATAATGGATAGAAAGTGTTGAGCACCATGCCTGGTAGATTCCAAGCATTCAGTAAGTGATATTCACTATTTTTGTAAATGTGAATTTTAACCCACACTGAGAGACCAGAGCAGGGGTGCTAGCGTGATGGTGGAGGAATAGGAGCTAGGGAGAGAGGGCAGACATGACTGTCACGCTGATTTGAGACAGATTTTTCTGAAACATTTTTTTCAGTTACATCTAGAATTGACTTTGCATCTTTGCTCTTAAGAGAGAGGTGTAGGTAAATGTGTCTTGGTACTTAAGTTGTCAGAGCCTTAAGAAAAAGCCCTCTGAATTCTTACTGTGGAAGCTGATAGGGAAAACTGAGAAAACTGCTTCTTTGTTTTAAGGATTGACATGTATGTGGAGGGGACCCTGGATCTGCTGGAGCTGATTATCATGCATCCTTTCTTAAAACCAGACGATCAGCAAAGGGAAGTGGTTAACATGGCGCAGAAGGCTATAATTAGATACTTTCCTGTGTTTGAAAAGGTAGGTGGCTGAGATGCCCATAAATGCGGCATAACCAAACTGTTAAGACGGCTGCCACAAACACCCTCTTCTGCTCAGGGCTGTGTGAACTGAGCCCAGTTGGACTAATCTAAGAGCTGATGGGCTCCTAAGAGCTAATAGTAGCCATCAGCACAATGCTGATGTCTCAGAGCCCCTCTGGCTCCACTAGGATCATGTGTTTCTGAAGTCTGTAAAAAGCATGGGCTCGCCACATTTGTGCATTATTGTTGCTTGCATTCACCAAGTGCCTGGCTTGTGTAAGATACAGAAAAGCAGAAACTACCCATTCATTCATTCAACAAACAACTGTCAAATAGCTATTATGTATCAGGCACCCTCCCTGGTAGTTGGATATGAGGAGAAGAACCATTTACCATTTCCATTTTATTTCTTCTCTTTGTTCTTTTTGTTTTCGGTTTTGTTATTTTCCTCTTCTTATTACTGTATCTGCTTTTCTGAGCTTCAAATTCCTCTTTTCCTGAACTGGGAGGAATTGTTTTTAATGTTTCCATTTGAACACAAAAGAAGACAATGTAAAAACTTGAGAAGGCCTATTTGGCAAACTTCCCCTAACTATCTTTATGGAATTAGATTTAAGAACAATGAGAAATATTTTCGGAGTTTTTCTGTAGCTTGGTTTCATGGTGTCTTTCCCACAGGCAATTTGCGAATGTAAAGTAAGATAATGCAAAAATGTGGTGTGGCTAGGGCATGGGGACCTGGTGCCTTGGCGAAGGGTCAGTGCTGATTCTTAGGTCCCAGTGGCCCAGACTGTGTCAGGGCTCTTCACAACATACCAGTGAGGTATAAGTCATCGCCCTTTACACAGAGTGAAATGGAATCGTGGAGAGATCCAGTGACCCATTCAAGGCAATGCAGCTAGGAAATGGAGAGCCAGAGTTGGAACTCTGGCCTTGGACTACAGATTCTGGATTCATTGTGTTTTGTCACTCTGGCTCCAGTAGCTATTATTGATTTGGAGTTGTATTCAGAGTTCCCCTCAGACACATGCACACACACACACACACACACACACCCTTGGGCATCCAAGAGCTCACGGTGGAGGGGATCTCCCCTTTGCCACCTCTGTTCCTTGCCCCTCCCTGATCATAATCTATTCCTATAAAGCCCACACCTATATGTTACCCTCAAAAGGAGGATCAAGATGAACTCAAGCTTTTAGTTTTCTCTATTTTGGGAGATGTAAGAGGAAGTCTACATTTATAGTCAAGTCTAGTTTATGACTACAAGTCCTGGTGTTCATGGAAACGCAAAGCAGGGAAATAAGAGTGGACCCCTTGGAGACAACCTGTTCCTTAGACTTCTTACATCACCTCAGCCCCTCCTCGAGGCTCCCAGATTCGTTTCTGTAGATACATTTATGGAATAGATGTATTCTTTCAAAACACTGGATGCTAAATCCAGAAATAATGCATTTTCCCTTCTCTCTTTCACTATCTCATTCTGATCTACAGGAGGTATTTAAGGATGTTTCCATTTCCTCTCTCTCTCTCCAATGTAGGGAGCATCCTCTCAATTGATGTTATTTATAAAAGGATGAAAGGACAGGCCATGGTTTCATCCCCTTTTAGATCCTGCATTGATTCAGTGGCGTCATCAGTTTCTCCATGTAGAATGTTGTAACCAATGCAACCATTTATACCCTGCAGATTTTAAGGGGTCACGGACAAAGCTTTCTTGTTGGTAATCAGCTGAGCCTTGCAGACATAATTCTTCTCCAAACCATTTTGGCTCTAGAAGAGAAAATTCCTAATATCCTGTCTGCATTTCCTTTCCTCCAGGTAAATAAAACCATGTGTTAGAAGGTTGGCCCAGAACTCTTAGGCCACCCTTCAGCGTCTGTTGTTCGGTTGGCGTGGGTGTGTGTGTGTGTGTATGTGTGTGTGTGTAAGAGTAATTTTAAATTCTAGTTAGGAAAATGAAATGAAGGCATGGACTTGAAATTATTTTTCTGGTCCTCAAATCCTTAGAGTTGTAAGATCATTGAATGTAAAAGAAATTTTCATCTTAGTTTTGTTCCATAACTACCATCTTGGAACAAACTCCATACACAGAGAGTTTGCTGATGGGGGTTCCACAGAGATAGCTGTAGGGCTGAGGGGCTCCTCATCTGTGTGTGCTGGGTCTGCTGACACAAGAGCAGGTGAAATTGGCATCAAAAACAGTCTTTGTCATCAGGGTATGGCTCCCTTTCTCAGAAATAATGGGGTCTCTAATTGGAAACTTCTAACCCAGAGTTTGGAGAGCAAATGAGAGGCACCCTAAATATCACTCCAGAGGGTGCCCACCATTCTCCTTCCCAGAAATTCCACGGGAAGATTTTCGTGTGGCTCAGATTACTCCTTGGTGTTATTTGGCAGACTTGATCCTAGAATTTTAAAGTTGATAAGGGCTTTAAAAAACCAATCTCATCTAATGCCTTTTGCTTATATATATGAGGAAGTAGAGACCCACGATGAAGAAGTCAGCAGCCAAGATGGCCTGGCCAGTGGGTGTCTAGAACCTTAGCCCTTTATCTCGAAGTCTAATGGGCTTACTACCATACGGGGCAGGGGGGTCTGCAAACTACAGCCCCTGGCCCACACCTGGCTTGCCACCTGTTTTTTTTTTTTTGAGACAGAGTCTGGCTCTGTTGCCTTGGCTAGAGTGCCGTGGCGTCAGCCTAGCTCACAGCAACCTCAAACTCCTGGGCTCAAGCGATCCTCCTGCCTCAGCCTCCCGAGTAGCTGAGACTACAGGCATGCGCCACCATGCCCGGCTAATTTTTTTCTATATATATATATATTTTTAGTTGTCCAGATCATTTCTTTCTATTTTTTTAGTAGAGATGGGGTCTCACTCTCGTTTAGGCTGGTCTCGAACTCCTGACCTTGAGCAATCCACCCGCCTCGGCCTCCCAGAGTGCTAGGATTACAGGCGTGAGCCACCGCACCCGGCCTGCCACCTGTTTTTATATAGCTCATGAGCTAAGAATGGTTTTTACATTTTTAAATGGTTAAAAAAAATCAAAAGAATAATAATACTTTATGAGACATAAATTCAAATTTCAGTGTTCATAAATTTTGTTGGAACAAAGCCATGCCCAATCACTTACACGTTGTCTGTGGTTGCTTTTGTGTTCCTACAGCAGAGTTGAGTAGATCTGATAGAGACCGTATGGCCTGCAAAGCTTAAAATATTTGCTGACTGGTCCCTTATAGAAAAAGGTTGCCAATCTCCAACATAGACCAAAATGATATATCTTTGATCAAGTTATCAAAAGCCAAGAGGACACACTAAATCCCCAAAGAGTAACACACATGCATTTTAGAAAAAAAATTTTTTTCTAAGTCTAGCAAACATCATTTTGATACACTAATGAGGACAACAACCACCAATTCAATAAATATACCTGTAAAATAAGAATAGAAATCTTTACTTCACCAAGGCGAATAAGCCACTGTATCATTTACGATGTCACAGTTATCACACACACACACGTATATATTCATTTCTTGCAGACACAAAGAATAACTTTAATTTGACTTTATTCATTTGGAATTTGGGATAGTTTTGACCTGAAGTATTCTTTTGCCCTGTTAAAAACAGTTATTTGCTTAGCAGAGACAGGAAGTAGGAGGAAGGGATCTGTCATTTATTGAGTCCCTGCTTCACATGCATTTGCTCATCTTCCTCCCTACCCCAGTAACCTAGGAGGTGGGCTTTACTATCCGCATTTCACAGGTGAAAACTGCAGGCTTGGAAACATGACATGATCTGCATAAAGCTACATGACTATGGGTGACTGAGCTGGGAGACACAGAAGGATCTGGGATCTAAGCCTGTGCCCTTTTCACTAGTCTGTGTGGTTTCCTAAACATGCATTACTTAGAAATGCATAGACATGCCTTTGGCCCTAAGCATGGGATGCTGAACCCAGAAGAAGGTAGAATGCTAAGCTTATCAAATGTGAGATCTCTCCAGGTATGCGTATACACTTGTGTACACATACACACATACCTCATAGGCATTAAGGTACTTTTCTTTCAACATACACAAAAGATCTAAAAAGTTTAGGGTTAATGATAGAGATCTGGCTCTTTTGATAAACTGTAGCACTAGGACCAATTGGTACTCTGTATTCATAATGTTGACAACTTGTTTTTAAACCATAAGGCACATCTGTGTAAATGTAATTTTAATGTCTGATCAGATTGAGATCAACATTAAAGGACTTCAAAATCTGACACCAGATCTGTGTTGAATTAAAGGGTTATTCCTATATTGATTAATAGTTAAAAAAAGGTCACAAAAGTTTTATTATACATGATGACTCTGAACCCCAGATAAATCTTGAAGTGATAAATCCTTTGGTACAAGCTTCTAAATATTGGGATAATATTAAAATTATATAATACAAGGAGAGCTAAAATCAGTAGTGAAAAGAAAAGATCGTCATATTTACATATAATTAATTGACATAATTATTAGGGTTTTTAAAATATTAGTGACACATGTATATTTATGTGTGTGTGCTTAATTAAGGCTGTCCCTTGCACATAATAGGCATTTAGTAAATAGTAGCTTTTTTTAAAATAAATGACCTCTTCACTTTAAAAGATTTTATTAGAATAATTATATATGATGAGTATATGCTTCTTCATATAGTTCAAAATTTTCACTAGAACAAATGGACTTTTCTCAGTTACTGAGAATTGGTAAGATTTGACTCTATGAATGAAAAATACATTTTTTTCTTCCATTCCGGTTTACATAAATATCTGTTATCTGAGCCATAGGCAATGAAAAATGCAACTGGGCCAGGTATCATGGCTCAGGCCTTTAATCCCAGCACTTTGGGAGGTCAAGGTGGGAGGATCACTTGAGGCCAGGAGTTCGAGACCTGCCTGGCAACATAGCAAGACCCCTTTTCTACAAAATATTAGAAAAAAAAAATTAGCCAGGTGTGATGGTGCACACCTGTAGGCCCAGCTACTGGGGAGGGTGAAGCAGGAGGAGCTCTTGAGCCCGGGAGTTTGAGGTTGCTGTGAGCTATGATCATGCCACTGCACTCTAGCCTGGGCAGCAGAGCAAGGCCCTGTCTCTATTTAGAAAAAAAAGAAAAATGCAACTGACCATCTCCCACACATAGCCAGAAAGAGGATTCATTTGCTAGTAGGAGTAAAAGTCTAGGGAAGCTGAATCTTAAAATATAAATTGTACCATCTGATGACTTTTTAAAGCACTTTTATTTAAATAGCTCGTGCATTTTCTCTGAGCAGATCAATACATTCGAGGTACTTTCTATGTGTTTTTTTCTCTTTAAGCAAGTATCATAATCCTATTTTAAATATGTGTGTCTTTTTATTTTGTATCTCTGAAAAGAGTTCACATCTTTTTGTCAACTGAGAGATTTGCATAACTCCTGGTCTTGATTCCAGTCATGTGGCAGAGATTGTAAATAATCATACCAAGAGGTCAGAGATGCTTAAATACATGCTAGATTACAGTTCTGATTAGATCCCTTCAACAAATACTGAACAAATTTCGATGGGTCACTTGTGCAGCCGTATTTTCATAGTACTGAATAACCTTTGCTGTTAAACTGGAGCTTTTGTGTTTTCTTTTCCAGGAGTACACAGTGAAAATAAGTAATATCCCTACAATTAAGAGATTCCTTGAACCCGGCAGCAAGAAGAAGCCACCGCCTGATGAAATCTACGTGAGAACGGTCTACAACGTCTTTATGCCATAAAACAGCCCATCTGTCTGTGAGTGAGAGCACGTTCCTAGAGATGGCTGTGTCCGTCCATCCCAGCCCTGTCACGGTGCTGTGTATTAGGCTGGGTCCTAAATTGGATCTTTCATGTCAAGGAGATCTTTTCTAGAAATATCAGCCCTTTTTTTTGTCCAGTAAATAATTGTCATGGGAAACCTTTTTTGGAAAACGTTTTGGGGAAGGATGATGTTTAAGTTAGATCTGAGCATCTTTCTACTCTCCTTATCCTATTCTAAACCCTCTCCAGTCTCTTCCTAATTTTTAGTGTCTAATAACAACAAAATGTCTAGTGAATGACCCTCCTCTGAGCTATAATAAATCAAATGGTAGTAATGAATGCAATTGATATTGGCCAAAATAAAGAATTTACCAATCATTGCCCTGTTGCTAGAACTTTTTAATTAAAATTTTTGAAATACAGAATATGTTTGCATGGTTCAAAAATCAAAAAAAGCATAAAGGGCTGTAAGGTCTCAGAAGTCTTCTTTCAACCCTGCCTCCCAGCAACACAGTCCTGCTTCTCACAGGCAAACACAGTTACTATTTGTATATCCTTCCTGTTATATTGGACACATGTATAAGAAAATGCAAATATGTATTATTTTCATCTTCTGATTACTCAAATGGTTATTTGTAGACCACTAATGTTTTGTATTTCAAAACTGAAAGTATTGTCTATTAGTACTGCTTTTAAACAGGTGTTGATTTACATCTCAAATACTAACTGAGCACCTGTTATATACCAGGCAGGGTGCCAGGGGGCAGAATCCTAGAATAGAGCCCTGGTTTGGGAAAGTTCACCGCCGAGTAGGGAAGATACACATGGAAACAGAAGTAATTTTAAAAAGAAAAGAATTGCCACTTTTGGAGTATCTACTACTCAGAAATTTAAAAACCAAGGAAAGGCGAGTTTTTCATGAGGGTCTCATAAAGAGGATACACACATCCCTCACCGCAGGAGGAATCTTTTGCTCACAGGTAGAAAAAGGAAGGACAATTGTCAGGCAATCATTAATGCCTGTCGCAATCAATGCAAGTGCCTCGGTGTTTTTATTAGAGGAAAATCAAGCGCAAACATCAAGATGGCGATTTGTCTTTATATTCACATAATGTGGCCACTCTGTCATCACTCTAATGTCTAAAGCTCCTGGAAGATCAAAATCTTGGTGGCAGGTGCAGCACTGGGCAGGCCTGAGGAACAACGCCGTCACAGCCTGCTGCATCTGAGGGCAGGGCCCAGGTCGGGCCAGGCTCCTGAGTGCAGTGGCCAACAAAAAGAAAATGGGGGAGTGTGTAAAGAATTTCACCTTGCCCCAAGGGGGTCTGGCCTTTGCCTCCTGGGACAGTCTCTAAGCCCTTGAAATGTCATGCCTGCCAGGAGTGTCTTTGTTTGCCTGGGGGCCTTGAGCCAGCCGGTAACAATGTGATTTAGGGTGAGAGCTTTGAGCCACAAGGCAATATGATATAAGGAGGAGGCTTTGGGTCACATCAGCTCAACTCTGAAGGGAAGGGGACAGATAGCCATTTGGGAAGTGAACCATGCCTACACAGTAGACCCCCAATGAAAACTCAAGGCTCCGAGGCTCAGGTAAGCTTCACTGGTTGACCATGTTCGATGTGTATTGTCACATTATTGCCAGGAGAAGTAAACGCTGTCCAAGACTCCACAGAAAGAGGACATGTGGAAGCCCTGTGTTTGGAACCCTCCTCAACGCTGCCCTATGCATCTCTTCCCTTGTTTGATTTTCACCTGTATCCTTTCCCTGTAATAAACCATAGCCGTGAGTATAACCACTTTCAGTGAGTTCTTTGAGTCCTTCGAGTGAAGGTGGTTTTGGGTACTCCGCAAACTTGCAGTTGGTGTCAGAAGTGAGGGCAATCTTACGGACTGCTCCCTCTAAAGTCTTCAGGGAGAAGAAACATATTACACTCATTTAGGCATGAATTTGCACATGGGAACCAGACATTGACTTGATAACACTCGGGTCTGCATGACAGGTTGGGCATCCCAAATCTGAAATCCGAAACGCTCTAAAATCGGAAGCTTTTTGAGCGCCGACATGACACTCAGAGGAAATGCTCGTTGGAGCTTTTTGGATTTGGAATGCTCAACCGAGTAAGTATGACGCAAATATTCCAAAATCCAAAACACTTCTGGTGTAGCAAACATTTCGGATAAGGGATTCACCACCTCCACTGAGTTTTGTGGGATGTCGGCAAATTTGGGCTATTTTATATTATCATTTTGGTGCATTTTTACTATCCAATGCCATTTCCTGAGAGCTGGCTATATAGACCTTAATTAAGTCCATTTTGCAAACATTGCTTTTGGGGTTTAATTCTCTTAGACACTAGGGGGCCCTCAATTCTGGCTCTTTGAAGAAACAACCAAGGAGGAAGGTTAGCTTCTCCACTGAATTAAAGGATTAGAGAAAATAAACACAAGAGGCCAGGCTGTCTCCAACCAAGAGAGGTTCCCATGTTTTCCCTGTTCATGGTTGCATGACCTTAAATTGTTCAATTCACTTCCCACTTTGGAACCAGTCCCCACCCTCACCCTCCACCCTCATCCTGCCTCAGGTGGCATTATCCCGGTTTCATCACGTTCCCTTTTTGGTGCAGACTCCCACCCTTTAGTCTTAAACCTCTGACCACCCCTCCCACCTCCCCGCTTTCATGAGTTACCAGACTTTGATGATAGAGGTCAGGGACAGGATTGTTTATCGTCAAAAAGTGTCAGTGTTCTGGAGTGTTCAGGGCTGAACCCGAATATGGCATGAGACAGGGAGCAAGAAAGAGGGAGGAGACGTGAGGCTCACTGAGTAAAACCATGACAGGTGACCCAGCGGCGTTAAAGTGCACAGCCATGCACCAGGGGGACAGTTGCAGAGGCTCCGGTGTCTGAGACAGGAGGAGAAGTCTGGACAGTGTGGGGCACCAGTGCCTGGGACAGAGCAGGAAGTGAATCCCATGGGTGGGGGCTGCAACAGACAATAATGAGCAGCATGGGCTTTTTTCGTCTTTGCTGGTGTTCCCTCACGGCCCAATATGCTTTTGATGCCTTCAGCCCAAATGACCTGCCCTAGAACATGGCACGGCACGCTCCTTCTTATTCTATCAGCGCAAACTTCCCCACGCGAGGGAATCCTTTCTAACCATGAGATCTACAGCACTCGCCCCGTACTTCTTTCTCATCCTCCTGTTTTATTTTCTTCATAGCACTTTGCATTCTTACCTGTTTAATCCATTTATGTCTCCATATTTAAAGGGGGTTACTCGTAAGCAACATATAGTTGGTTCTTTTTTTTTTATCCACTCAATGTTCTGTTTATTAATTGATATATTTAAGACCATTCACATTTAAAGTAATTATTGACACAGCTGGGGATTTATATCTACCGGGTTTGTAATTGTTTTCTATTGTTGCCCTTCTTCTTTGTTTCTTTTTTTTTTTTTTGTGGTCTTCTATGTGTATGATTATATATGATTTATATGATTCCTTTTTCTCTCTTCACTTGGCATATCAATCATACTTTTAATTTTTTTTTACATATGTTGTGTGGTTGCCCTAGAGTTTGCAGTATGCATTTACAACTAATCTTGGACCCTTTTCAGATAACACTATACCACTTCCTGGGTAGCGTGGGTACTTCATAACAGAGCTTTCCCAATTCCTCCTTCCTAGACCTTGTAACTTCGATTTCATGCATTTCACTTATCTACAAGTTATAATCATCCAATATGTTGTTGCTATTATTATTTGGAACAAACTGCATTTTGATATGTATTTACACTGCCTCTCTTTCCCTTGTAGAATGTAAGCACCACGGGTGCAGGAATGCTGTCATGCCAACCTTTATTAGAGCCAAGGCCTAAAACATGACCAGACACAAAGAGGTATTTAGCTAATAATTGTTGGATGAGCCAGTGGAATCTTACTTTCTTCTAGTTACCTGGGTAACTTGATGTACTGTCAAATATACAAACAATGTAAAGTGAAGCCCCAGAAGTGTGTGTTCAAACCGGAATGCTCATTGGCTAATCCTTTGAGTGGGCAGAGCTTTCAATAGGAAAAGAAAGGGTTATAAAGCCTCACTTAATCCTGCAGCAACAGCGCCCTGAGACAAGAGCCTAGAAGAGATAAGGTGAGTGGTGAAGTTACTTGCTCTTCTTGGGCTCGATCAGATAGATAGAATATTTTGCTGCCAAATTTGCAGTTTATAGTGAGCATCTGTTTTAACTTTGAGGTTAATTTAATGCTTATTATTTCAAACTTTGCCTATACCAAATAAAAGGAACAGATATTTTTTTCTGCAGAGTAGATACATAAATGCAAAGGACCTAGCAAATGTACATCTAAGGAAGGCCTTTTGAAGACTTTCATTGCCTATGCATAATATTCATAATATCAGACATGTTAAAATGCTCCCACACCCCTCTCACGCATTAAATGTAATTTGAAAAATAAGTAGGTAAGAGTTAAGTGGTATTTCAGTTGATTGGTAGACATAACATGCTTAGTAGAATTTAAAAGCATTTACTGGCCGGGCGCGGTGACTCACGCCTATAATCCTAGCACTCTGGGAGGTCGAGGCGGGAGGAACGCTTGGGCTCAGGAGTTCGAAACCAGCCTGAGCAAGAGCGAGACCCCGTCTCTACTAAAAATAGAAAGAAATTAATCGGACAACTAAAAATATATAGAAAAAAATTAGCCGGACATGGTGGTGCATGTCTGTAGTCCCAGCTACTCGGGAGGCTGAGGCAGGAGGATTGCTCGAGCCCAGGAGTTTGAGGTTGCTGTGAGCTAGGCTGACACCACGGCACTCACTCTAGCCCGGGCAACAGAGTGAGACTCTGTCTCAAAAAAAAAAAAAAAAAGCATTTACTAATTTTTAAGCCATTACATTTCTTCCTCTTCAGGAAAATCTCAGATATTTTTGTATTTGGTCAAAAAGGACATAGGCTCCAGCCACATTGTGCCATGGTGCTTAATGAGTAAACTAAATCTTCCTGCATCTAAGCATCTACTCCATGTATATTTGGGAGATTTAATCCAAACAATCCGACACGGAGGTCTTCCTCCGGGGTCTTGCATTTCCAGGGAACCATGCCAAGTTGAGAAACACGGGTTCTCTGAGTCAAGCTCTGACACTTAACAGATTTTTCCAGCACTTGCCCGAACCCTTCCGTAGCAGTGGGTCATGTGGCGGCATGTTTTGTTTATTCTCCAAGCAGCCTTTAAAACCTGGGTAGATAGAAGTCTCTTTCTTGGTTCAGGGATATTTTTTATCTAGTAAGTTTGTAACCTTGTGGGGAATAAATCAACCTCTTGTGAGTTTGGGGAACAAGAATCAATCCAATAGACCCTAACTGAAAGAAAACGTAGTTTCTAAAAATGAAATATAGGGCTCTCTGGAGAAGATGAGTAGCATATGAGCTTGGAATAGATGTACCTTCCTCATCATCTTACTACATAAGTGATCATCCCTCTCTCCCACAGTAATATAGTTTGGTTGTTTGTGTAGTAAAAATGCCGTACAAATACTTGAGATCTTTTTTAAGGGGTTGGTTCCATATAGGAGACCATGTTGGCTGGTAACATGTCAAATCCAATTAATTAAGTCTTTTGCCAACGTGTCATATGTTAGTAAATAGAAATAAGTTACAATCACTGTAAGTTCAAAGTTATACTGAAGCTGTAATAAAGCTATCCTTTAAGGCTGCACCAAAAACCTGTTGTGTTGATATTGCTATCTTCTAACTTTAAAATATTTTTTCTCTGTTGTATTATACACTTAAAGCTAAAAGGATTCTACATTTTTCTAAAGTAGCAAACTTAAATTCAGTGTTACCCAGGAGAGTTTTTAGTTCCAGTGACAAATTCTTATCTGCTGGTTGTAACAAAGATAGGCCATTCTGACCCATTAGAGAAGCCAAAGTAAATGTTAAGGATATTTCTATTGATAATAGATTTAGAATTGACACCTCATATTCTGGCCCAAAATATCTGCTAAAACTGGCAATCTCTGAAATTAGCCCCTTACAATTTTTATTACCCAGATAATTTGCTAAAAGCCTGCTTTTGTTTATTTAAATAATTCAGAAAAGCATGTCTCAATTACTCAGAATGACTGTTACCATGGTCTCAATTATTGTCCAGAATGACTGTTAAAATTGCAGGTAGGAGGCCGGGCGCGGTGACTCACACCTATAATCCTAGCACTCTGGGAGGCTGAGGTGGGCGGATCCTTTGAGTTCAGGAGTTCAAGACCAGCCTGAGCAAGAGCGAGACCCCGTCTCTACTAAAAAAAAATAGAAAGAAATTAGCTGGACAACTAAAAATATATATAGAAAAAATTAGCCAGGCATTGTGGCACATGCCTGTAGTCCCAGCTACTTGGGAGGCTGAGGCAGAAGGATCGCTTGAGCCCAGGAGTTTGAGGTTGCTGTGAGCTAGGCTAACGCCACGGCACTCTAGCCGGGGCAACAGAGTGAGACTCTGTCTCAAAAATAAATAAATAAATAAATAAAAATTGCAGGTGAGATTGGCTGCCTTTCCAAGGTGTGTGTTCAGCACATGGGAGCACAGGACAGAGAATGAGGGTGTGGGAAGAGAAACAAGATCAGAAAGATTGTCAAAACTGGAATAAACTAAGGGTAGCCAACTCCAAAACCACTGCTCATTTTAGAGTTGAGGAAGCTGGCATTTCTTACTGACCTTGCCCCACTGCTAGAACCTACATATCTGCTACTTTGTTAAATTTCGGGCCTTGAATCCTAGGAATTTCTCTTTTGAAAGAAGGTCAATAAAGATGATCTAACATGGGAAATTTACGTATACTCTTCCAAACTTCCTTCGCCCCTGACTTTTCCCTGTCCTTAGCCATATACAACTCCAGCACTTTACCGTTTGTTACCCACGATGTTATTAAACATCATGTCCTACAACGTGCACCTGCCCAGCAGGGAAGAACACCCAGGGCTGCTCGCTGGGCCCCAGGTCCAGGTTAGCTGGTTTTCACTCTATACCCAGCTTCAAATGTTATGTTCACATACATGTGAATCACTTGAGGATCGTGTTAAAAACACAGGCTCTGACTCAGTGGGCCAGGCCCAGGAACTGAGATCTACATTTCTCACGTACCAGGCTCCCAGAAGCCACTGCTGCTGGTCCAAAATTACACTTCTGGAGAATGCTGTCTGCTCCCATCAGAAGCAGGTTTGGTGGCTTTTCTTACACGTGGATGTTGCTGCAATTTAGAGACAGGTGTGTGTGTGGTATTTTTTGAATCAACAGTTTGCACTCATTATCTCATTTCGACCTCATAGCCAACCAAAAGAATTAAGCCCATTAGCCTCATTGCACAAATGAGAAACTGAGACTTAGAGAGGTTAAGAAACTTGCTCGAGTGAGAGGTAGAGCTGAGATTCAAAACTGGGTCTTTTTTTCCAATACCCAGGGCCTAACTCAGAGTAATGTATTGGGGTAAGTGTGTTCTTTCACATTTTCTAAAAGATTTGGGGCCTATTTTTTTTTACCAAAGGACCATACTCCAACTATCCAAAGGCTGTCACGCCATCATCCCCACTTTCCTCTCAGCCTGCCTAAGACGAGTCCCCAGGGCTCTGGGTGAGGAGTGCCTCCCACTGCTGGCTCATCTCAGGTGAAGCTGCACACAGGTGAAGTTTGCAAGCCCTGAGAGATGGGGCTCAATTTCCAGTGTCATAAGACCCATTCAAGGAGCCTGCATAGTGACCCAGGTTTGTTCGATTCAGGACACACTTGTTGGCCAATACGAGGAGCAGAAAAACCAGAGATGAAGAAAGAGGCTTAAGTGTGCACCCTCGACTGGTTCAACTTCTTGGGTTCTTGGTGTTTGCATTTTGGATGGAATCCACAAACCACTGCTCCTTTGTTCCCTGCTTCTTCATTTCCCACAGACGGAATGAATATTTCCATTGCACCTGCTCTTTTAAGTTTTGACAATGTGCTTTTAAACAATGGGAACAATTGGGTTTACTTTTTGAAGCATAAACAAACCTGATCTTCTGTACTACAAAGCTGTGGTTTATCCTAATCTTTGCTAAAATTCATTAGAGGTCAAGGAAAAAGGATTAGAGGACCTGTTTAGGCACTTAACCTATAATGCCATGGGACAGGGAGGGCTGGGAGGATCAGACAAACATTTATATTTATATACAATTGTCCCTCGGTAGGTGTATGCAGGAGATTGGTTCCAGGACACCCTGTATATACCACAATCCGAGCATACTCAAGTCCTGAAGTCAGCCCTGCAGAACCTGAGTATATGAAGGTTTAAGCAGGTTTCCTATCCCAGCAATACTGTACTTGCAGTCGGCATTTGGTTGAAAACAGTTCGTGGATAAGTGGACCAGCACAGTTCAAACCTGTGTTGTTCAAGTGCCAGCTGCGTACTCATTCAATAAGGCTCTGTTCAATCCCTGTAAAACCATGTCATACTTTTATTAAACATTTACTTCATTCTGACTTACCTCATAGTAGTCTGGATGTTTTGATGTCAGGAACTACATCTTATTCATCTTAGTGTTCCTGGAGTTCCTAACCTAGTGCTTTATCCATAGTAGGCGCTCAATAAATGTTTGATGTTGAAAGAATGAACGAAAGATTGAACACAGGAATATTGTCAAGTTTAGAAACTGGTATCTCAAAGTGGCACATCGACAGTGTCAACAGCAGATATTGCACGGCCACTGTGTCTGGGATGACGCTGGGTGGTTCTGCAGGGGACGGAAGGAATATAACACAGCCCCTGCCCTCCAGAGTGCAATCCAAGGAGAGCAGGTGGTTCTTGGCTGGGAGTGAGACTGTGCGAGGTATGGGGCCCCTCGGCTATTCTAGAAGGAACAGCTCCTCCTGCGAGGAGCACAGGTGGGGACTGGAGTCCTGCTGAGGCTTTTTGGACACCCTCCAGTTCAATCCATCCATCCTCCATCCTGAGAGCCTCACTTAGAACACGACGGAGCCATGGCCAAGAGACCAGGTTGGGTGACTGGTTGGCCAGAGCCAGGTGTTTAAGGGGCACACAAACATTTGATGGGGTTTTTATAGTTAAATTTCTCCTCATAAACTGAGTTACTGATATTCTGGTTTTTGACTTTCCTCTGAGTTGTGCTAGCTCAGGCAGCATCCTCTAGTCAAATCCCAGCTAAGGCACGATATTTGGCACTCTGGCAGCTTACCAGGCTGAGGACCGTGGGGACGGAGGCCACACAGCCTCTCAACGCATGTGCTCCCCCGATACCCCTGAGCACCCTCTGAGCGATGGTGCCACATGCACTGTGCCAGCAGTTGGTATTTTTGCTGTTCCCTGGAAGCGTACATTGTTGCATAGGGGTGGGAGAGTCAAAGTGAGAAAAGGAGACCTAACAATCCTCTAAGTTGCTCTAGAGCTTGAGTGTTTTGAAAGCACTTTGCCTTTATTTTATCTCATTTGATCTTCTCAATAATCCTGTGAAATAGGCAGGGTCACTAACAGAATAGCATAGTGGCTCTTGCAACAATGAGGCAGAAAGGGCTGTTAGGTGTGCTTGCATTGTCACTACACTCTCTTTTGAAAGCCTGCAGATCACCTAGTCTAATTCTTGCTGATTACAGTTGAGGATATAAAGGCAGACAGAGGTGTAGAGAATTGAGTCTAAGGTGAGCCAGCCTACTGGAGACTGGTCCTATGTAGGCCTGCATCTGGGTTTGTTCCAGGGCCCAGGACAGTCTTGTGACAGAAATCAGAGCCCCCAGTTCCCACTGAACATTTCATCCAAACAGACTTGCCTCCTTGCTGCTGTTAGAAAAGATTTTCTTTTGCAGAGTCATTCATGAAACCATTATATTAACTTCTGGTTCTTCTCTTAAAATACCAGACGCAGTCTCTCAAATCTACAGAATACCTTGATATCTTGATAGTATAGTTTCTTCTTTCTTTTTCCTTAAATTGTGAGCTGGAACATTTATAGAGTAGGGCACAAACATATTTATGTGCAATTTTAAGACTAATTAGAAAAACCACTAATTCTGCTCAAGAAACAGAGCATTGCTGGCATCCCAGAAACTTCAAGTGCCCCTGCCCAACCACATCCCCATTCTCCTTGCTAGAAGGGACCATTATCCTCCTTCTGTGATAATTATTTTCTTGTTTTTCTTCATGGTTTTGCCTCCTATGTATGCATCCCTAAACAAGTTTTGTTTGATCTGTTTTAGAATGGCTATAAATGGAGGCATAGCATATGGTGTGTGTTAGTTTGTTGTTTAAAAGTGTTTTTTTATTTTGCCCTTCAGAAAACCCCAAGCCAGGAGTCATGGCAACCAAACCCAAGCTCTACTACTTTCGTGACAGGGGCAGGATGGAGTCCATCCGCTGGCTGCTGGCTGCAGCCGGAGTGGAGGTTCGTTGCTGACCGGGAGAAGGAAGGAGGGTAATTTGGATGGGACTGACGTGGCCCCCTTCAAACTTCAGGATGGCACCTCAGGCTGCACCTACTCTTTTCCTTTCCAACTCTCTTCCTTTGTAAGAGATGACAGATGGATCATAGCTCTGGACAGGTGGGCGTTAGGGAGGAGTTGGGGGCTGGGGGTGTTCTGGAAACTTCATAAGGGTTGAAAAGATCTTGGTGGCTCACAAGACAAAGAAGAGAGAGGAGACCCACAGCCCCCTCACTATCTGCATTGGGCCCGGCTAAATTTCTGCAGCGTTTTCAGCTCTGCCCCAGCAGCGCAGCTGTGTGACACGCATAGCTGCCAGCTGGAACCGTAGGACTAGCTATAGTTTGGTCTCCTCTTGAACTCTCCTCTGAAAGCTCTGCCCCACAGGATCTTTCCTCAACTCTGAATTCCCTCCCCACCAACTTTTCCATAGATTTGCCTAAGTGCCTTGGAATTGTTTTGTTTCATGCAGGGGTAGGCTTCCTGTTCCCTATTTGAATGCCATCTCATCTAGAGCCAGGACTCATTACTTTCTTCGTTTTTCTCTCCTCCTTTTAGGGACCCCTTCCTCTACACTGCTCACCCTACCCTACCCCCATCTCAAGATTTGGGGGACCGAAAAACATCACTTTCTCACAAAAGCTTTAGAAATGCCATCAATAAATGATACTCTCACTTGAGTAATGATCTTCGGATCCCTTTCTTTGAATATATGAGCATCAAATTTGTCCCGATATGGAGGGAGAATGACACAGAGAAGGAGAAGAAAGAAGAGAGAGGAAAGGGAAGAAAAGAAATCACTGGGGAAGTTGGAGAAAGGACAAGAGTTTGGAAAGAGGGAAGAACTAAGTTGAAGAAAAGGAAAACTAGGACTGGGGGCTTGGGGATATCTTTTAAGTAGACAAAAACCAAAAAGGGCTACCCATGCCATGCCGATCTAAGCTAATCTGCACTTGACACACTGCCAGAATTTTCAGCTGACAGATTTGTGGTTCCTTTTAAAGTTTTATTCTGGAAGCCACTGGGCATTTTATACTGTAAGCATTTCTTTCTCTCTCTCTGAATTTAAAGTTATAATAATGCCTCTCTCCTTTGTCTAGTTCGAAGAAGAATTTTTTGAAACAAGAGAACAATACGAAAAGTTGCAGAAGGGTGAGTCCAGATTTATTCAATGTTATCTTATTAGAAAAATAGAAACTTGTTTCTGGAAGTATTTGTTTTGATATAGGACACAGAGCTCTAGAACGGCAAATGTTAGAAAAGGCAAGCACAGAGCATGACTGCTGACATTGGCTGTTTGCTGTGTCCCTGACACACAGCTAAATTTGCCTTCTGCATTGTCTCCTTAGCCTTTCCAAACACTTACCACATAGGTTATGATGGTGGCCTCAGTTAGCATGATCACGTGAGTTGACCAGCGCTGATTGGTTCAATACTCCCCCTCCCACCAAAGAATATTTTAAGAATTATTAAATAGTGATCCAGCGGGTTGGAGGGAAGGGGACAAGCAGGGGGCTGAATCTGACCTAAGATATGTTCTAAGTTCTCATGGTTGACATCTACTTTTTCTTGGTGGTGTTAACAGACTAATAGAAACCATTTTATCAGGTCACAATGTAGAGTCAAGACTATGGAAAATATCCAAATTCGGTTAGATTCCAATCCAAAAAGAAGTCCTCAATCATTATAATTCTCCAGAAAAATTTTTCACACTGAGAGAAAATACTAGAACTTAAACCTCTAACAGCCGTAGCATTATTTTTCCTATCTGAAGAAACCTTGCCGTCTCCATCATTGCTGATAATCAATCATGAAATTAACACAGATTGTTTTTAAGGACATTCAGCTAGTAGTTAGCAGAACTGTCACTTACTAGCTGCATGACTTTGAGCAAGGCCTTTAACTTCCCTGCATCTCTGTCTCCTTACCGTGAAATAAAAATAATTCCTGTGGTTGTAGATTGCAGTGAGCCAGAAGATCTCGAGTTGGGGAGGCCTGGTTACCCCATCCCCAGTTCTTATCTAGGAACTTTATTATCTTCCATCCCTCTGAAGCTCCTCTTCCTTTTTATTTCTGCCTTATTCCACCAAACGAGGATAGTCCCTGGCACACAGTAGGGGTTTATATATATTATACATATGGAGTAAGTGAGTGTAGCTCCATAAACTCTTCCGTGCGCATTCTGGCGGGAAGCGCTCCCTGATAGCCTCTGAAATCCCCCAGCCCTCCCTGAGGCTGTGATGCTGCTTCTGTGCTTGGGACCCCCTCCTGGGCATTGCTGGTACCTGAGGACAGGAGGCAGAGAGGGGCAGCAGAGAGAGCACTGGACTGGGAGTCAGGAGGCCCACTTCTCTTGGCTTAGCTGTGCCCTGACGTGTGCATTTGGGCAAATCATGCTCACCTTCCTTGACCTCTGCAGTATCTTGTCTATAATATGAGGGAATTGAACTAAACGGTATTAAGATCCTTCCCTGCAGTCTTGATCTGAGATTTTTACATCCCTCTGAAGAAGAGCGGCCACTGCTAGAAGCAGGTGTCGTTTCTAATTGACGTGTGTATCTCTCCCAAGCGGCGGCAGTCTCTGGCTTTAGATGCTTGTTGAGCATTGAATGAATGTAGAAATTCCTTTAGGAAATGGAGGTTTTGCAGCCTCCCTGTGAAAACTAATACTGGTGTTTCCAAAGCATGGTTGTAAGCACGGATTTATTTCTACTCAGAGAAACCGGGTAAGCCGGGCAGGACAGATCCCATTACAGGTCAGAAAATAGGCTCAGGTAGTTAAAAGTGGCCTAAACTCATCTAGCTAGCCAGGCACGCTGGCTCTCTGGAAAACTGTCACTGGTTCTTGGGGAGGTGCTGCCCCCACCACCTTCTACTGCCTCTCAAAGCGGGAACAGTGTCAGAAGTTGGAGGAGTTAACTGTGGCTTTGCCAATGCGCTGGTGAAGTCTGGTTCCTATTCTGGGTAAACGTCCTTCTTCTCCACAGTGTGCAGATATTGATGGAAATTTAGAAGCTATTTATTTCTTCAAGATCCCACGAAAAGAGCACCATTTATAATATATCTTTAAATGTATTATTTACATAGGTGCAGTCACTTGCAACAAAGAGAACTTGATTTTACTGAACCTTGATTACTGACAGTATTAGTGTTTTACTTATCTCACTTCATCTTTTCATAATCCTGCTAGGTAGCAATTATTGCTATTCTAGACAAAAGAAGCTGAAACTCAGATAAGTAATTTGCTCAATGTCACGTGGCTTTTGACTTTTGAAACTAGGTGTGCCTGGGTTCTTGCTATCACACCCATCCTGCTGCCATGGACACCCAGAGCGACAGCTCCTGTGCTTTTCAAAGAACGCAGCCTCCCAGACTCCCCCTCTGAGTCAAAGTATCTGGGGAGTGGGGTGGCTACTTTTAACAATGCCCCACTGTTAGGGTGCAAAGGCTTAGTAGGTGCTCGCAACGTGGGTGGAGAAAGATTTCTCACACAGAGATTAAGAGACGTAAGTAAAATTTATTTTATCATTTAGAAGGACAGAGAGAATGAGAGAGAGAGAGAGAAAAGGGGTGAGAAGAGAGCAGGGAGACGGCATGGCATCCGAAGAAAGAGAAGGGGGTGCCAGCAGCGAGACCACATGGCTTGCTGATTTTAAGGGGGACAAAGAGAAGAAAAAAATAGTGATGGCTGTCAGATGATAACAAAAGCAGCAGCAGGTGGATAACAAAAACTGCCAGAGGCCGGACACGGTGGCTCATGCCTGTAATACCAGCACTCCAAGAGGCCAAGGCAGGAAGATCCTTTGAGCTCAGGAGTTCGAGACCAGCCTGAGCAAGAGCGAGACCCCCGTCTCTACTAAAATAATAGAAAGAAATTAGCTGGACAACTAAAAATATGTAGAGAAAAAATTAGCCGGGCATGGTGGCTCATGCCTGTAGTCTCAGCTATTCGGGAGGCTGAGGCAGGAGGATCGCTTGAGCCCAGGAGTTTGAGGTTGCTGTGAGCTAGGCTGACACCATGGCACTCTAGCCCAGGCAACATGGTGAGACTCTGTCTCAAAAAAAAAACTGCCAGGATGTCAAAGTCCAAGACTTCGTTTCCTGCCTTTCCAGGAGATGTGACTCTGTCCTCAAGATGTGGTTGAGGCTGTAGCTTGTTCTTCTGCTGTTTACTCGGGAACTCTGTAAAAGCAGATTCTCAAAAAACAATTTTGAAAGACAGAGATTTCCATCTCTTTTCCGTCCATTCAGCTTTCTTCAGAAGTTTCCCAAAGCAGAACTCCTGCAGGGTGCCTGTTAGTGAGGGAACTCATAGGATTGATCTTTAACCATTACTGGGGAAATTGTAGGGTTAGCTGTTTTCCTATGTGGGATTAGGTATTTTCCTGTTGTTTTTGCAAGGCCGCCCCTTTCGCCCGCTTCAGGTGATTCTCATAGACCATAAACTTTGAGAACCAGAAGCACTTATACTATAGCACAGTTATAGTAAATAAATAAATACAATAAAGTCTTAAATAATCATGATTAACCAACACACAAAATGCATGAAACTGCCAAACAGATCTCAAATTTTACGTAAAGCAAATGGAAGATGTTTCCTCAACAACTGTGGTCTTTAACGCATGGCTTTGGATAAAAACTAAAAATCACTCAGAGAAATTATTAATAGATGTGAACCATCCTGTAGACTTACTGCAACCATTGAAAAAGAGTATCTTAACCTCTCTTTGCTCAAACCACAGATGGACGCCTGCTTTTCGGCCAAGTGCCTTTGGTTGAAATTGATGGAATGGCGCTGACACAGACTAGAGCCATCCTCAGCTACCTTGCTGCCAAGTACGACTTGTATGGGAAGGACCCGAAGGAGAGACTTAGGTACATAGTGTTCATGCCATCACTTGGTCCTTGTCCAAGCTTCTGCCGTCCTGCCCCAGCTGAAACCGGTTCAGGTGTAACCTTTCAGCCTGGACTGAGAGGAGAAGACAAGTGAAACAAAGGGGAGATGTCTTGCCAGACCTGGCACGCCTTGTGCAGAATTCTGAATAAATGCTCCACTTCTCTCCTTTTTGTATATACTCACAGTGCACTGAATGCTGCATGGAGCATTCTCATGTTCTCTCCCACTCCCAACCAGATACGGTCTCAGAAAATGACCTGGTAAACTATCCTACATGAAGGTGGAAATGACTGACTAATCAAACAAGTACCGAGCATTGTATCAGTGATCTATTTACTGTAAATAATGCTGTATAACATTTTACCTTGAGACACATGACTTAAATCAGCAGATCTATGGCACCAGGCTTGACTTATCTCAGCTGGGCTCACTCATCTGTCTGAAGTCAGCCAGGCGGCTCTGGCTTTGGGTGTTGGCTATCTGTTGGGGGACGAACGGGCCTTGTGCCTCTCGTCCTCTCCTCCTGAGCTTGTTCTCATGGCAGCTGGGCAGGGTGCTAAGGGTGAGGGTGAAAGCACACAGGCCTCTTACGTTCTGGACTTAGAACTGGTACCTCCTCATTTTACCTCATTCCATTAGTCAACGCAAGTCACAGGGTTAGCCTGCAAAATAGGCCTCATGGATTGATGGAAGGAGCCAAATCTCATCACAAATACTGGAAGGTGAAGTTTTGTGGCCATTTTTTTGCATCTGTATACTACCAGCATCTCCTCTGTGCTGTGCATTGTGCCGGGCCTGGAGGAGGCTCACTGGGTTGCTACTCCCAGGAATGCTTTCACAGGAGATAAGCAGACTTAAGACAAAACAAAGACTTGCCACTACAAAGTTTTATCGGGATTTGGGGGTCAAGCGGCTTTTTCAGAGGTCTCTGAATGTCGTCCCCGTAAGCATGGATGTGGTGGGGGTCGTCATGATACATATTTAATAGAAGACAGGGTGGGAGAAAGCCCCAAGCTCAAATGTTCAGAAAAAAACAAGAAAGAAAGCATAACATAGGAATGAGCCAAGTCTATAAAAAGTAGCAGCCCAGCCCAATTGTCCCATTTCTCCATCTCTAAAACAGACTTAGTCATTCCAACCTGCAATTCCAAAGGTGTATGGCAAGAGAAGCAATGTCAAACAATATGTGAATAAAATCCTTTTTGACAATGCAAATAAGTACTGATGTGCAAAAGCAGTCTGTTCCTTATTTTTTTTGATGCATATTTTTAAATTGGTTTTTAAAATCTCCATGGTTTTTTTCCAAGATCTGTGTCCTAAGCTATAGATACTATTATTAATATTCTTTTCCTCTTGGTTAGGCATAAACTATAATAGAGTAAAGCAAATGGGCTAGGTGACAATTTAACATGAAAGAAAAATGACTTGTAATTCAGATAGGACAATGAGAGTTTCTTCTTCTTCTTTTTTTTTTTGCATTTTTTTAGAGACAGGGTCTCACTATATTGCCCAGGCTGGACTTGAACTCCTGGGCTCAAGAACTGGTCCTCCTCATTTTACCTCATTCCATTAGTCAACGCAAGTCACAGGGTTAGCCTGGAAAATAGGCCTCCTGTCTCAGGAGGCCTGAGTCAGCCTCCCAAGTGGCTGGGACTACAAATTCATGCCACCATGCCCAGTGCCCGTATTCTTTTAAGTGCTGTTGAAAAGAAAGACAAAGACTACAGAAGATCATTAAACCAAATTCATTAGACAATCAGCACGTAATGGGGGATACAAAGACATGCTTGTAGAGATAACTAGCACAGCATGAATGCACCTATAAACCAGCAAATAATAGTAATATATCTACCATTATTAGGTTTTTTTCCCTAATGATTGTCATTGTGCAAAATGATCCTTTGTGTTTCTTTTAATCTTTTAATCACTAGTTTTTGAAGTTGGATTAAATTGTTTTTTGCAATCTGCATATGACTGCAGTAACATAGGAAGTTTTTTGTTCATTTGCTTTTAGAAATGGAGGATCTTGCTACATTGCCCAGGCTGGATTTGAGCTCTTGGACTCAAGGGATCCTCCCACTTCAGCCTTCTCAGTAACTGAAACTCTAGGCATGCGCCACTACACCATTATTCGTATTTTTTTTTTTTTTTTTTTTTGAGACAGAGTCTCACTCTTTTTGCCCGGGCTAGAGTGAGTGCCGTGGCGTCAGCCTAGCTCACAGCAACCTCAAACTGCTGGGCTCAAGCAATCCTTCTGCCTCAGCCTCCCGAGTAGCTGGGACTATAGGCATGTGCCACCATGCCCAGCTAATTTTTTCTGTATATATATATTTTTACTTGTCCAGATCATTTCTTTCTATTTTTTAGTAGAGACAGGGTCTCGCTCTTGCTCAGGCTGGTCTCGAACTCCTGACCTTTGAGCGATCCACCCGCCTCAGCCTCCCAGAGTGCTAGGATTACAAGCATGAGCCACCGCGCCCAGCCCATTATTCATATTTTTAATAACCCTTTTCTTTTTTTTTTTTTTTTTTTTTAGTGTTTGTCAATGAAAGGAAAACTTTAAAAGGAATGAAATAGAGCTGTTTGTCTGACCTGACTAGGAAATTAAAATTTTCTTTCTCAGTTGCCAGGTCAATGGAACACCTGTTAAATTACATATCTTTTCTAAATAATCAAAAAGGTTCTGGTACTAACAGTTTTGAGTTTTTGGTAAACTTCATTGAGTTCAATTTTTAAAGCTGTAATAATCCAATTATTTGTTGATAGCAGATTTCAACTTGGAGGCATTCATTAGTCCTTTCATACATCCTTTTATTCAGTAAAAATTTCCAGAGACCCTGCTATATTCCAGTCACGTAGCTGGTTCTGGTACCAGAAATCATTCATGAGAGTGGAACCTTCAGGGGGATATTCAAAAATCATTTGCCCCAACATCTATTTATACCATGGAAGTGTTGGATGAGGGAACCCTATACTAGAAAATTCCCCTAGTAATGAAAGTCAACCGGTGTTTTGTCAGGATCGACATGTACACAGATGGCACCCTGGACCTGATGACAATGATAATGGTGCGTGCGTTCAAACCCCCTGCGGAAAAAGAGGAGACACTTACTTCAGTTGTGAAGAGTGCTAAAACCCGGTACTTTCCCGTCTTTGAAAAGGTAGGCTGCAGGGGTCCAGGGCTTTTACATTTCCTCTTGCTGAGAATATTTCCAGAGTGAATATCTGAAAAGCTTTCCTACTTTTGGATCAAAACTTTAATAAGGATTCCAAAACAAACAACAGGTAAAATTATGGAGCCTCCAATTAAAACATAATCTGAATAAACCAAGTGCAATGAGAGTATACAGCATTTCTGTTCGGATTTTAAAAATAAGCCATCAGCCCAAAGTGTCCCCACCTTGAATTCACTGTCAGATACCTTATTAGGTCTAATATTAGAGGTTAATCATGCTTCAGTCAAGAGACAAAGTCTCTTAAAATGACAATTTTTCTGAAGTAATTTTGAAGTCAATACTAATGACAAATGTCCTCATAGTCCATCTAGGGAAGTTCCAAACCTAGAGGACAGCATGGGAAATGATAAGGAAGACTTGTTAGCATAAGGTTTTACTGTCAAAAGAATTTTGTGGTATATATATCCTCAGTCTCAGTCCTGGAAAAGAATGACTTATTATTGACTAAACTATAATGAAGAATTCTGTGAGTACCTCAGAGTATTACATAAGCAAGTTCCTATTAATCCAACAACGTACAGTGTTGTTGAAATACCTTCCCTTCAAAATAAGTACAGTGATTATTTGAGTTGTACTTTTCAGTGTGCTGTATCATACTGCAGATTTTGAAGTCAGTGTGTGGCCTAATCTGGTACTTCTCAAAACATTTTAAAATTATTTATTCAAATCAGGATCAAACTCAACTTCATTAATTTTAATTGATCAATACATTTCTTAAGACTTTTTAAATCTATAAGGTTCCCCATTTCCTCTCTTTCTCTCCTTTTTTCCCCTTGCATTTGTTTTGTGGAATTTCTCATAGTGTGGATTTTACTCATTGTGACATATTCCTTTGTTTCTAGATTTCTCATAAATTAGAAGTTAGAAGTAGAAGCTTGATCAGGGTCAGGTCCAATTATTTTGGCCAGATTGCTTTACAGGTGGTGTTGTGCAGGTCGTCAGGAAACACAGATTGTCTGATTGTTGCTCTTGGGATGTTCATGCAATTGATGATCAATGCCATGCCTAGATTAATATCGATTTATTAGCAGATGCAAAATGTTGACATTCCAATCTTGTCAGTCTCTCTTCATTTATTAGCTGGAACCTTTTCTATAAAAAGAATTTACCCATCATAATATATTTGGCTGCTCTGGGATATGAAAGAAAGTAGGATAAATGTTCTATTTTCTTTCTTTTTATTCACCACTTTAAAAAAGTGAGTTAGTTACCTAGTGTCTTCAAAGGAGAGGAATGAGTTTTTTATTATTATTATTATTGTTGTTGTTTTTGCTTTTGTCCTTTAAGTAACACTATGATACAATTTATTGTCATGGATTTAAACACATTTGTTGTATGTTAATTAGTTTCAAAGCTCTTATTCTTAATGAGGCTCAAATATCCTATCATTTGGCCAATGGTAGCTTCTTCAAGTTTGCTCCTGGTCCTTTCGACGTGACCCCAGCAGTCTTCCTTGCTCTCTGGTATGGCAGGATGCTCCAGGCTCATCTTGAACATTTCCTTCTCTAGACCTGCAATCAGCCATTTTCCCAAGGAGCTCTGGTTACTTTTATGTTTCCTAACTTTTCCATGTCATAGTACTCATAGAGAATGATGACATTTGTATGGTGTTGGGGCAAACACACAGCTGGAAGAGACAGCTTTGGGGGCTCCACCATGCCAAGCCCTGCTTGACAACCTCAAGAGCTTGGGGTTCAAATTCTCAAATATTAATGCACAGCAATGAAGCGTGGCACCCCGAGTGATGCATTCTTTGCCTGTCTAACCCTCTTTAATCAGATTTTAGATCATTCAGAACAGGCACTTATAAAACTATTCTATTATTAATAATATTTAACTTGGAGTTAAAAATAGTTTTATTTTTTTAAAATATACCTTAGTGTCTAGTATGTTCCCAGAGAACCTTTTAGGAAAATGGAACTATATGATTCATTCATCTCCTAGTTGTTCTTTCTGAAATAAGTAGATGCTAAATACTTCTTGAGTCTAGTCTTTGGCTGAGACTGAATTACTTCTACTCTCTAAGACAGGATGTAGTAAATAATTTTGATTGTGTTTTGAAATCAAATGCAAAGTTACTAATTTCCCTGTGATGAGGTAAAGAACTAGGAATTATTTCAAAATGGTGTCACCCTGGCATGCCACTGGGACTTGGGCATGTGTTATTTTTAGATGCCAAGCCATCTTTCTTCATATTCTTCTGATCAAGAGCATATATTCCGGAGACTCTCAGTCTGAGCAAGGTGTTCTCTCTGGGGCTGAGGGCTAGAGCTTTTCTCTGTGTGAAGATAATGGCCCTCAGCAGAAAACAAGCCTTGCTTCTTGGATTCATCTAGATAACTAAACTGCGTTTGCCAAATCAAAGAATATCTCTACTTCAACTCCATAATGTAGGTAATGTATTTTGAAATATGTAAGTCCAAGTTTTTGCATTCAGAGATTAAATGCTATTTCTGAAAATAAGGTGAGTTTTTAAAATCATTTTATGAGAAGTAGATGCTCATTATTAAAAAATTGGACAATACAGAAATGTAGAATGTGGAAAGAAATTATTACTACTACCCCTACCACCAAAAGATAAATGGCAGTATTATTTTCATGTATTTCCTTCTAATCTTTTCACTATAAATAAGTTTTTATTTAGTTTTTTAGATTTTTAGATAATTATAATTATACAAAAGATAATTTCACCTGTTACTCTATTACAATTGGCCCTTGAGCAACACAGAAATTGGGGCACCAAGCCCCCATGTAGTCAAAAATCTAAATATAACTTTTGACTCTACCCAAACTTAGCTACTAATAGCCTACTAATAACATGAACAGGCAATTAAGACATATTTTGTGTTATATGTATTATACACTGTATTCTTATACTAAAGTAACCTAGAGAAAAGAAAATATTATTCAGAAAATCGTAAGGAAGAGAAAATATATTTCCTGTTCATTAAGCGAAAGTGGATCATCATGGTCTTGATCCTTGTCATCTTTATGCTGAGTAGGCTAAGGAGGAGGAAGAAAAGGAGTCGGTCTTGCTGTTTCAGGGGTGGCAGAGGTGGAAGAAAATTCACATATAAGTGGACCCCACACAGTTCAAACCTATATTATTCAAGGGCCAACTGTATTTAAAATATTTTCAAAAGCAGAACTGCTACGTACCTACTACTCGGCACTAGCAAATGTCAATACTTTTATTTTGTTACTTAAGATCTTTTTCTTTCTCCTTAAAACAAATCTATACAGATAGTTGCAGTCTCCTTTGGACTGTGCTCAAATATCATATCCCTTACTCTCTCCCTCCCCAGAGACAACCACTATCAGGAATTTGATAAAAATTCTTTCAGTCCATTTTAAAAAATAAAGACCTAGCTTTGGGTTGTTTTAAAATTTTTTACATATGTAAATGTTAAAATATTTTTATGTGCATAGCACCATCATACTCTGTTTGTTCTACAACTTGTTTTTTTCAATCAACTCTGCTGTTGAGCTGCACTGGCAAATGTCTTGTCATTACTAATACATTTGTATTTACCCCTTTCATTTTATTTTGTTTTCCACTTACAAATACAAGATTTTTGCTTTGCCTTTCCCCCCTCCTTTCTAAATCCTGTTAGATTGATCAGGTTTTCTTTATTCCCAAATTTTCTTCTAATGGTTCAGAAGATAAACATTTCTTTCTTCAACTATTAGCCTTTATCCTTCTCAACTTTCCTCTAAACTTCTCTCTTCTTCCCCTTTTCAATGTTTTTGTTGACTATTATTTTAAATCCAACTTGTTTTTAACCTTCTCCTAATTGTTTTTTTTAAAAAACAGTCACTACTTACGTATAATGGATCTGTTGACATGCCTATCTGATTATTTGCTCACCATTGCTCCTTGCTTCTCATGCTCATCTTCCAGGTGCTTTTTCCTTCTTCACGAAGAATATATATTTTTCAGTTCTTTCAGGAAAGGTCTATGAGTGATTAGCTCTTTCAGTCTTTGTCAGAAAATATATTTTATCTTCTCTCTAAAGTGGTTATTTAGATGGTTATAGAATTCTAGATTAATAATTATTTTTACTCAACATTTTGACGATATTACAATGTCTTCTGGCTTCAATTGTTGCCATTCAGAAGTCTGTCATTATTGTGATTATTTTTCCTTTGATGGTATGGTATTTATCTTTTTTCTCATTTTAGATTTTCACTTTATCTGATATACTTTCAATGCTATGTGTTTACTTCTGGATTTGTTTTTGTTTATCTGTTTGTTGTTCTTTTCGGTCTGAGGATTTTCCTCTTTTTTTTTCATTCTGGAAAATTCGCTATCAAATAGCATTGAAAATTGCCTCTTTCCTATTCTATTTTGTCCTTCTGGGCTCCTGTTAGACATTTGTTGGAGCTTCATTCTGTCTTTTATGTCTCTTAACTTCTCTTTTTTACTTTCAGTCTCCTTATCTCTGTGTGTTTCCTTAGATCTATGTGCCAAATTACCGATTGTTTTTTTAGTTTCTCCATTGAGTTTTTATTATGTCAATGTTTGTGTGTTTCATTTCAAAAATTTTATTTGTATCTTTTTCAAATCCATATGCTCCTTTTCTCTACATGCCTTTCTTTTCATTGTCTCTTTGAACATTTTAAACATTTTTAACCCTTTACAGAATTTACTCCTGTTTTTGGCTCTGTGGCTCAAAATTCTCCTTTTTCATTTGTCTATTGCCTCTGTCTCATAGATGAGTTAGGTTTCTTTACTTGCTGTGTAATTTTTATATATATACTTGTCCTTAGCAGGAGTCACATTCTGTATATTTGATGTATCCCATCAAGCGTTTTTATCTTTGCCTTGGCCAGGATACTCTAGAATTCACTAATTCTAAACATTTTTTTTGTCCACATTAACATTTATTTTTATTTCGGTATGTGTCACAGGAAAAGACTTGGTGCCTGAATTTACTTCTGTTCTTTATTTGTAGAGTAAACCTATATTTAATGCATCTTCTACTCAAAGCTGCACCTGAGAGATTTTTTAACATTCACTTTTCACTGGATAGTGAAAAATTAGCTTTTTATGGGGCTCAGGTTTGGACTTCTGATTCCTCATTGGTGACTTGTTTCTACTGGTGACGTAGCAGCCAGGCTGCGGCTAATGGTAGCTTTTGTGTCTCCCTGTACCAGTGGATAAACTTTTCCTTAACTACTTTCAGGTTTGTAACAGGAGCCCTGTTCCAGCACTTCACCACCCAAGGAGCCTTAACAGTCACTGACAAACTTCCAGAAACATTGTGCCAATTCACAGCATGTGCAAGAGTATTGGTTTCACTCTATCCTTGCCAGCATTGGAGATTTTAAAAAGAAAAAAGATTCTTCAGTAAATCTGATCTGTACAAAACATTTCATGCTTTTGTAAATGTTTAGCAAGGCAAAATAGTCTTTACTTCCATTTGATATTCTTTTTATTTTTCTTTCTGTAGATTTTGAAAGACCACGGAGAGGATTTTCTTGTTGGCAACAAATTGAGTTGGGCGGACATACAATTGCTGGAAGCTATTTTAATGGTGGAAGAACTCGATGCCTCTGTTCTTTCTGACTTCCCTCTGCTAAAGGTAGTATATTAATATCCACACATAGTCCAGGAAAAAATGAACAGAAACAAAGACTGAAACAAAATGTGCTTTTACGCCATTCTCAAAAGAAACTTAAGAAGATGGTTTTGAAAGTCATTTTATTCATTTTGGTTATTTTCTCTTTTTTAGACTATGGGATCTGTTAGGAAATAAAACCTCATGAAGGGAGAAAATATAGATTATTTTGATTCTGCCTTGAACATTTAGTACTTTCCCTTTTTAGGACTTCGAGCATATTTTCCTGATGAAGCAAGGCTGACAAGTCTGTTTTCGTTGCCTCCCTCTGCAGCTTCTACCAGACGACTCGGGCCACTGTTGGTCCCTCGATGCTGCCCACCCTGCTCAGTGCTTCTGCGTGGGTGGCACTGCCAGTCTCCTGTTGCACTGCCCCTGCCCTCAGACAGAATTCTGCCACTGCCAGACCTCACCTGGCCTCTGTTCCAATTCCTTAGAAACATTTTATCTAATCAGTGACCATGGATTTTGTAGTTCAAGAATAGCATTTTTTTCCTTATTACAAAAGAAATGCAAGTTCCTGTAGCTACCTTAGACATTTATATAAATGAAAAAAAGAAAAGGAAAAAAAAAGACCTATAATTCCAGCAGCCAAATGTTGCTGCATGAGATTTCCTGACCTATTATTTTGCATTTTTCCCCCAAATAGTATGATCTCTAGATCATACTAGAGATTGTTTTGCAGCCCGCTTTTGACATTCTTTTCAATTATCATGAATATATGTAAATGTCAACAAATATTCTTATGCAATGTTATGCTATTTTATTTTCGTTAGGTAATAGAATCACATCTTTTTGAAAAATCAGAGCTATCTAAAAAGGGCATAAATTGAGAAGTCTCATTCCTACCACTGCTCTCCCACCTTCCAGCTCTCTGCTTTTATTGGTTTCCTGTGTATCCTTCCAGGGCTCCTATTTATGCAGATATAAGCAAATAGGAATATATATTCTTATTCTCCCCTTTACTCCCATTTTCTTACACAAAACAGAAAATAGTGTATATTCTGTTTTGTCCCAGGTTTTTCCACTAAACAATGCTTCTAGAGATCTTTCCCTGTCAGTACAGGGACCTCTCTTTTTCCTATTATGTAACAGCATTTTAAATTACTGGCATACATTCTTTGTAGGGATATACCATGATTTCTGTAACCAGTTTCCTTTTCCTAGAAGCATAGGTTATGTTCAATTTTTCACTGTGTTAACATTCTTATAGCTCTTTATTTGCTCACACCCTTACTTATTCCTTTATAATAATTCCTAGAACAAGAATTAATAGGTCAAAGAATATAAATATTTTAGCAGTATTTTTTTTTTTTTTTGAGACAGAGTCTCACTCTTTTTGCCTGGGCTAGAGTGCCGTGGCGTCAGCCTAGCTCACAGCAACCTCAAACTCCTGGGCTCAAGCGATCCTTCTGCCTCAGCCTCCCGAGTAGCTGGGACTACAGGCATGCGCCACCATGCCCGGCTAATTTTTTTCTATATAGTTTTAGTTGTCCAATTAATTTCTTTCTATTTTTAGTAGAGACGGGGTCTCGCTCTTGCTCAGCCTGGTCTCAAACTCCTGAGCTCAAGCAATCCACCCGCCTCGGCCTCCCAGAGTGCTAGGATTACAGGCGTGAGCCACAGCGCCCAGCCCTATTTTAGCAGTTTTGATATGCACTGCCTGATTGTGACAATGACTTTTTAATAAGATAATTTAACTCATGCTAAACTCGTCAACAATAGCATCATCCTGGTATTATCCCAAGAACACCTAGCAAGCACTTACTGAAGGATTAATCAGATTCAACACACTAGGCTCCATAAACTGAAAGTCTAAGCACACTCCACTCATGACAAAGTTTTGCTTTTTCTTAAAGGTTGTAATTGCTATTGAGGTCCTGATTTTACTGTTTTTCGTTTTAGGCATTTAAAACAAGAATCAGCAACATCCCCACAATTAAGAAGTTCCTGCAGCCTGGGAGTCAAAGGAAGCCACCCCCGGATAGCCAGTATGTGGCACTAGTCAGGAAGATTCTGCAGTTCTAAGGGCAGCAGGTCTCAGGCTGGCCAGAGTAACGCTCTACTTGCTGCGCCAGCACACGCCATCTGTGGTGAACGGTAGAAGCAAGCTGTAGATTCTAGGAGCTCAGTGTCTGAGAAGAACAAAGCCATGCTGCCATCAATGGCAAACGCTGATTAAATGCGATAGAAAACCATTCGGATGTGCGAGGGTCTTTTTGATCTTGTCAACTGTGGATGACGGTCTACAACTTTTATGAAATCCATGTTCAGTATAAATAAATAGAAGCTGGGTATATGTAGGGCAGTGACCTACACACGACACTGCTCCACTGTCTGCAGAAAGATCAAGACCAGAGATTGGGGGAAGAGTGACCAGAGATTTGGGGGGCAGGATCTCTCCAACACCCACACTGATTGCTGAGTACTTGGGATAGAAACAAGTGGCAAATGACAAATTGAGAATAAGACAATGGCTGACTCTAGTAAATCTTAAGGGGGACAGAAAATGTTCAGGGAACACCATTTTGAAACCCTAAAAAAAAATAATTAGATGACCCTCTTCCACCTAACAGAGCCACCCCAAGACTGAGTTTGGCTTTGCAAGACTGAGGTAGCACTGAGGTTAAGGTATAACTGATGACTATCCTCTTATACAAAGTAACCAAAGACTCCCTAGCCTTGATATACTTTCTTAAGGTAACTTATGTTGCCGAGTTGTGTAATTTGGAGCTCAGCTCATTTGATGGGGGATGGAGGAACTGACTGGGTGACGTTACAGCTACAACTCTGGTTCAGATGGCCTCTGGGCTACAGCAAGGGTCCTGCCAGTGGTTTGGGCTACACAACTATACCAGCTCCAAACTCACCCAGGCTGCACATTTTATCAATTTCTGAGTGTTTATCCAGGTACCTGTTCTTATTTGTGAAATGACTTAATGATTCACCGGAGTTCATGCCATTTCCACAGGGCATGACCATTCCTAGATTACGTTCTGCTCTATCCATTCTTCCTCCCTCCTTCACATGATGGACTGATCAACAGAGCTATGATAACCCGGGCCACTCAGCACCCCTTGCCCCAGTCTGTGTGGGCCTGAGCTCCTGCTCCCGGAGTGGTCAAATCCCAATCTGGGCACTAGCATTCAGCTAATCATCCCATCTCATTTCCCACCCTGAGACAGCCATTGCCAGACAGCTACTGGGTAATGAAAAGTAAGACAGATTGGGAGAAAAGGCTTTTCAGAGGAAAATCCTGCCTCCCTCTACGTGGGATGACATTTTCTTCTGACCCTAGAGAAAGTAAATGAAAAAAAATGTATTTTTTTTAATTATTCAAAACTGTAGAAATTTCTTTTTGTTATATTTACATGGTCTTGGTAAATAATTGAAACAATTTAAAAGGCTATCCAGTAAAAAAATAAAATTCTCCCTTCTCTGAATTGTTTTAAAAATAACCACCTCCTGGGCCCTTACTCCTTGCCCTGGTGCCTTTCTTTTTGTTGTTGTTATTTAGACTTTAGTGTACAAAGAATTAAAACCTGGGCATTGACTCCCCCAATGAGCCTTTCTAACTTGATGTTGACAATTGATCTTCCTTTAGACTCCTCTCTAAACTTTAAAACGTGTGACTGCTGCACGAGAACTCAGCACAGAGCTAGAGGGAGAGAGGTTAACTAACACTAAGCCCCGGAGGCGATTTGCTGCCACTAGACTGCCAGCCCCAAGCAAAATTGAGAGAATGGGGTTTGTTTTTCTTGGGAGCTGGGGGGATTGTAGTTGTTGCTTTTAAGCAAAGAAGGGGATTTATTAATATACACTTTTGGAAGGACAAGTATGAATTCAGGGACTTTCAGACACAGATTGCCCATGTCTTACCCTGACATCGGTGTCATCCTCGGGCTCTGTTATTGGCTCATCCTCCTTGGTGTCCCTGCTGCTGCCACGGAAGTCTTTTTTTATTTCAAAGTATTACAAGAGTACAAATGTGTTTGGTTACATGGCTCGTCACCCTGATAGTGTTCAGGGTACCTGTTAGGTAGGTTTTGCCCATCCCCTCCTCCCTCCTCTCCCCTGCTTGATTTCCATTGAGATTTACTGCCCCCTATGCACATGTGTGCTCATCAGCTCTTGATGCAGCCAAAATGGAACCACGTGGGGGAGGCAGGCGAGCTCCCCCAACCAGTGGGGCTGGTGTTAGCAGGAGGAGTGGAGGAGAGAAGCTGGGCTGACAGAACCACAAAAGTCTATCTACCATGGCCCCAGTTTACAGATAAGGAGAGTGAGGCTCAGCGAGTCCCTTACCCCGTGAGCCAAGCTCCTACTGTACTTGTCACCAGCGGGAATGACATCCTGCTTTCAGGGATGGGAAAAATTAGACCCAGAGAGAGAAGGCAAGTTTGTCTCAGATCACAACCTAATGAGTTGCTGAACCAGAACCTCAATTCAGAAGTTAGGTCCCATTTTTTAAGAAACATATTTGGCAGTAGCCTGGTGTTCAGTTGGGGAGACTAAAAATAACTAGGAAATAGGTCTCTCCTGTTAGCTAAGAGGTGGCAAGTGTTTCCACTCTGGGTCCTTAGCAGCCATTAGAAAGTTATGAGTTAGTACCTATTTTTTCCCCCAAGGCCATTCCCACCCTGTATCTATTGGACCCTTCCAAAAACCTTGCAAAGAATAGGACTTTCTTCTTTCAGATTGCAACATCTTTGGATCTTGATGCATTTTTTGGATGAACCTTTTTATCAAAGTAAAACAAACATACAGTAAAGGGAACACATCTTAAGTATACCAATGTTTTTGGTTTTGTCTTTACAAATGTCGCATTTCTATTTTTCAAACAGCATTATTGAGGTATAATTCATATATTATAAAATGTTCAATGACTTTTAGTAAATTTATATAGTTGTACAACCATCACCTCACTCCAGTTTTAGAACAGCACCCCACCCCCGAAGTGTCCTGGTTCTAGTCAATCACTGCTCCCTCCCCAGCCCCAGGCAGCCACTGGGGTTACACGGGCTGTCACGCTTTCTGTCCCAGGCTATTTCACTTCTGCTCAGTAACACTGGCTTGAACCCACAAGGCCAAGACGATCAGCCCGGGTCCTCTTCTTGTGGCTTTCTCTTCCTGAATCAGAAAGGTCTGGCCGAATTTCCCTCCTAAGTGAAGCTCTGCCCTGCACCTGCAGCTCCACATCTTACCAGTGTCATTCACGGGCATCACAGACACCACCTGCCAAAGAGAGAGTATGTCAAGATCCTGTGGAGAAGACGTCAGAAAGCCCCTAGATCCGTTAGGACTTTGAGGTATAATCTCAAGAAAAATAGGATTTAATGCAAAAGTAAGCTATAATTCAATTAGCAAAGAAAAGGGGGCTAAGGGGCAGAAATTTGCATCCCGTTCTAGCACCTGCACGCGAATACTCGGGGCTCCTGGCACAGAGCTTCCCAGCCTGTGCGCACTGAATGGGTTGCAGGGGGCCAAGGCACTGATCGTCTCAGCCTCTGGGGCAGCTGGAGCAACCTCCTGGTTTACCCAGGGCTTACAAATAGTGCCATTTCTTCTCCTTGCTAGTTTGCAAAAGGTTGGAACTGCTCTGGGGTTGGAGTGGGGGCGGCTGATGGTGGTCCCGGAGTCGAGCCGGCTCTCGACATCACCCTACTTTCCTAGGTTGGATTCTGTGCTCTCCACAGCCTCTCTGGTAGATTTTTCTCCAGGGTTGAGAGGGTGTGGGCCAGCCATCAGGAGCATCTAATCCTCCCGGCAATTATGTTATTCTTGTAAAACAACAGACATCTCTGGTTTGCATGTGTGTGTGAGTTACCATGGTAACATATACATAATATAAAATTTACCATTTTGACTATTTTCAAGTATACATTAAGTGGCATTAAGTACATTCACGTTGTTGTGCAACTGCCACCACCATCCATCTCCAGAACGTTTTTGTCATGTCAAACTGAAACTCTGTACCCATTCAACAATAGCTCCCCATTTTCTGCCCGCCCCCTCAGCCCCTGGTAGCCACCATTGTGGCTGCATTCGCCATGAATTTGCCCATCCTAGATACCTCACGTAAGTGGAATCATACAATATTTGTCCTCTTGTGTCTGGCTTATTTCACTTAGCACAACGTCTTCAAGGTCCGTCCATGGTGTAGCATGTGTCAGGATTCCATTCCTTTTTAAAGCTGTCTTGTGTGTTTTTAATGGAAGTAAGGTACCTCCTGTTGCCTTATACCCATAGACACTCTACCCATTCGTGTTTTAGGGCCTGCAGAGCTGACACGCAGACCCTGGGCGGGATGACCCGGCAAGACACGGCCATCTGTGTCTGAGACACCAACTGGGATTCTGTTCTTTCTGGCTTCTTTAACCACCAACACTCTGACTGACCCTTTACAGTTAGTTCTCAGATTTCTTTAACCTCTCTCTGCACAATTTGTTCATTATGCCTCATATTTAATTGCGGTAAAAGGCTTTGTTCCTTCTAAAGGAATTTCAGGTACACGGAAATAGGTATGGCCATATCAGGGATCAAGGGTCCTTTGTGCTGAAACGACACCACATAGAGATTGTTCCAGGCAAAAGTCATGAGAAAAAGTAACATTTACTGGGCACTTTCTGTGGACTAGGCTCTCTTCCAGGTACTCTACATCCGTCATATGATTTAATCCTTTCGGTAACCCTCCAAGAGACACACGATCATTTGAGTTTGTACAGGTGAGAAAAGTGAGGCCCTGAGAAGCTGGGGGACCCAGGTTCCCAGAGACGGGAGCAAGACTAGGGCAAGAAGCCAGGCCTCCTTCTGCCAGGCCCCAACCACCTTTCTCTTCCAGAGCTAAGGGCAAATATTTGTAAAACACAAGACTTTAGAAAGATTCAGATGCCATCTTGTTTCCCAGCATGGCCTCTGACAGCATTAAGGAATCCGGACCTCCCTGCTCAGCCCAGCCTCCCAGTACAGCCAGGTCCACCAAGGGGGCAGTCTGCTTTTCTGGAAAAGGTGGTGGATAACTGCAAGAGTCAGGGACTGGATCTGTGTGGCTCCGTTTTCCCTTGCAGCATCCCCAGGACCTGCCTGGGGGGGACTCAGGTTTGCTTCCTGGACAGACTTCTAACCACCTGAGACAGCAACCGTTCCAGGTGGCGTGGAGGCAACCCACTTAGCTCTCTTATTCACACTTCCTATGTTCGTTCTTCAGTCTGTACTCTTAAATTCTCTTCCCACAGCCTCTTCTACTGGTAAGGAAACAATAAGGCTGATAGCTACTGTTTTGGAGTGCTTGCTCTGTGCCTAGCTTTGTGCTCGCTCTTAATCTGCATAAGTACCTTGTAAGGTTGGTTCCTGAGAAGGTAAATGACTTTGCACGATCCTAGAGCTAGTAATTTTTTGAAAAGAAGGTTAAGCACAGGTCTGCCTGACCCCTGTCCAACACGCCAGCAGAGAGAAGTCAAAGGGAGGGAAGAACCTGCATTGTTGTTGGACTCTGCCTAACAAAGAAGCCAGGGAGGTGGAAAGGGGGTGTGGAGAATTCGCAAGTTTTATTTTAAGGTGTATCACCTATTCATGGGACTGTAATGTATACCTAGAAGTAGCTGCTGTTTCCCAGCAGTCCAAATGCCCCCATTGCCCCTTTACAATTGCAAAAGAATCTGATAATCACGTTAATTCAGTTGTTTTTTTCTTTTCAGGTCTTCGTGGTTGAATTTAAAACTATAGTTGTAGGCTGGGCGCGGTGGCTCACGCCTGTAATCCTAGCACTTTGGGAGGCCGAGGCGGGTGGATTGTTTGAGCTCAGGAGTTCGAGACCAGCCTGAGCAAGAGCGAGACCCTGTCTCTACTAAAAAAATAGAAAACAATTATCTGGACAACTAAAAATATATATAAAAAAAAAATTAGCAGGGCATGGTGGCGCATGCCTGTAGTCCCAGCTACTCGGGAGGCTGAGGCAGTAGGATTGCTTGAGCCCGGGAGTTTGAGGTTGCTGTGAGCTAGGATGACGCCAAGGCACTCTAGCCCAGGCAACACAGTGAGAGTCTGTCTCAAAAAAAAATAAATAAAAAAAAAAATAAAACTATAGTTGCACGTATTCTTCCCAGAAGGCGTCCTGGAGACTGGCTTATGGAGTGACAAAGTGTCCTGTGAAGCTTGAAACAAGCAGATAGAAAAGCTCCAGGACTGGAAGGGGTGCCAGGGCTCACTGAACCAGGTGACATCCAGGGACACATCCGCCCGAAGGGTAGGGCCAGCCGCAGTCTCTGCTGGGGAATGAAACTGCAAACGCTCTCCCACGTATAAGATTATACCCTCCCTCAGCAATTTCCAAGATCCTCTCCCGCTTAATCTGCGTATCCACATCAAGAAACACAAAAAGATATCCTTGAAGTGTCTGGTTTGTCCGTAGGCTTTAAAGATAAATGTTGATTCCCACAAATGAAATGAATTCAACAAAAATTTAAAAACCAGAGGCTGCTGACCCTTTCTTTGACATGAGTGTGTATGTGTGTGTGTGAGAGTGTGTCTGAGAGTGTGTGTGTCTGAGTGTGTCTGAGAGCGTGTGTGTGTGAGAGTGTGTATGTGTGTGTGTGAGAGTGTGTCTGAGAGTGTGTGTGTCTGAGTGTGTCTGAGAGCGTGTGTGTGTGAGAATGTGTGAATGTGTGTGTAAGAGTGCATGTGAGTGTATGAGAGAGTGTGTGTGAAGAGTGTGTGCGTGTGTGTGTGTAAGAGTGAATGTATGTGTGTGCGTGAGAGTGTGTGTGAGTGTGTGTGTGCGTGTGAACCAAGTGACAGGTTTACTCACAATGCCTGGCACACAGCAGACCTTCGATAAATGGCAGTTTCTCTCTTTCCAACCCAGAAAGGAGGAGCGGAGACTTTGCTGACGGCCGTGAAGACAACTGCCTCTGAGTTGTTCAAAGAGCAAGTCCCGGCCGGCCTTGAAAGCGGGAAGAGAGGTGCGCTCAGCAGAAGCCTGGTTGCCGGCCTGGGCGGGAACGTCTTCCTCCCCGAAGGCCCGCGCAGGCCGGGTGCAGTCGGGACTGAGCCTGCCTGCCTCCTCTGGTCTGCCGCACCGTTTACACACACACACACACACACACACTCACACGCACTCTCACAGACACACTCTTACACACACTTACACACTCTCACACACACGCACTCTCACTCACACTCACACACACTCTTCCTGTAATTCAAAAAGAATTAAGCTTTGCAAAGTGGAATTATGGGGAAAGCGTTTCTCTACTCTGGAAAAGAAAAGGCAGAGTGAGATCCACCCCACCTTTTAACACAGACGTCCCCAAGAAAATAAAAGCTTCGCAGCCTCACGGCCAGCCGAACCACTGTTAGAAATTAAAAAACATTTCTGCTAATAGAAAAGAGGAAACACTCCCAGGTCAACAATTCTGGCCAAAGGATAGCCCTGTGTGTCTTTTGCCGGTAAACAATTAAGATCCACGGCTGGGCTATCACAGCAGCGAAAGGAACAGAGCTTGCAGAAGACCTCCCTGTCTGAAGTGCGACGCCAGCGAGTCCCAGCTGCTGTCCCTGAGTGCAGCGCCTTCTGTCCTCAGCCGGGCGTGGAGGGCTTCATCTGCAGAGAGGACCTGTGCGTGCACCATCCACCTGGCTTCCACGGTTTACGCTCCTGCTTACAGTGTGGCCCTGCCAGCATTGTGGGTGGCACCAGGGAGCTTGTCAGAAATGCGGAGTCTTGGGTCCCATCCCAGGCGGACTGAATCAGAATCTGCATTTTAGCAAGATGCCCAGGGGACTCGTGCGCCCATTAAAGTTTGCAGCACTGCCTGTGCTATCACTCATCTTTCCAAGCATGCACGGCCTCCTCTCCTCCCCGGGTGTGAGAACATTCTGTTATGTTTCAGCCCCTACGTGCTGTCTTCATGGTAGGAGACGCCCCACTCCCCCCATCCCCGCCTGCTTTATGTGCGAGACCCTCACGTGCTTCCAGGAGTGGTGGCTTTTGCTCCTGTTCCCTCCAAGCCCCACATCACGGTTTGCTTCTTCTCTTCCCCTTTGGGTGAGCGGTATACGACATGGGGAAGGAAGCATGGGCTTTGGAACCAGGAAGACCTGGGATGCGGCTCTCCCTTATCAGCTGGGTGACTAAGCAAGTCCTTATCTGTGTGAGCCTCTATCTTCTCAGCTGCAAAATGAAGGAGCGTAGTGCCTGGCTTGCCGAACCTTCCTGGCTGCCCCCGCAGGCATGGCCTCATTTTCCCTGGATCCACATGCTCCAGTATTGGCCGCAGAGAAGTGGATGTGCACAGCAATTATGTGACAGACCAGTGCCTTCTTCAAATAGCATCTCTTACTGATCTGCCATGAATTCAGCCCTGATTTAGGCAGTTCCCGGGTTGCAAATTTAGAATGAGATCCTTTATTCAAGTTGCTTCCAAGCAAAATGTAGTAATGGCAATCGTTTTTGCAACTATACCAACCTTTCGTTTGAGAGGACGCAGTGTATTCCCATTGCCATTCAACAAGTTGCAGTTTTGTGTTTTAAATGGCATTTTTAATTAAAACATGTTTGGGGTACTATAAATTCCATGCGTTCCGCAAAGAGCATGTACTTTTTTTTTTTCCTTGCATTTCACTTTTCTTTGCTCTTTTTAAACACTGTTCCTGAGTCCACTAGAGGGCAGCAGAGGCAAGAAGACACATTCTATTCAAATGATTTTGCCCTTTGGTAACTCAGTGAGAAAGTTGAATTTTTCTGCAGTATTTTGTTTTTCCACATGGGGGAGGAAGCTGAAATTGAGTTATCCATCTCATCGTTATTTTCACTAGGTATATTATACAAGCTGTATATTTGATAATAGCTGAATAGTCAAAAAGTTAAAGAAGTGTCCGTTTTGAAGTGTATATGTGTGTTTTTTAAGGTTTAATTAGATTTAAAAATCGAATTAGCAGCAAGTCCTAGCACCAATCACTAATATTGCACGTGCAGTTTAGGGGTCTAGGTTCCAGTTTGAGCAACAATATTTCAAAATAACAAGAATGAGAAGCTTGGGTTTAAAATTTACATCTGCTTGCTTTTCCTCAGTTAAAACTTCTGCTTTTTATCTTGCTTTATTTTTGTTAACATGGATATTGTAATTCATGGTTCTGCATTCCTAGTATTTACTAATTCATTCCTTTAGCGCTGTGATGGGCGGCCCTTGGTCTGTGGACCAGCACCAGTTTGTGGCCTGTTAGGAACCAGGCTGCACAGCAGGAGATAAGAGGCTGCCAGTGAGCGAAGCTTCACCTGTATTTACAGCCCTTCCCCATCACTCCCCTCTCCTCCTGAGCTCTGCCTCCTGTCAGATCAGCAGCAGCATTAGATTCTCAAAGGAGCACCAACCCTACTGTAAACTGTGCATGCGGGGGATCTAGCTGCACACCCCTTATGAGAATCTAATGCCTGATGATCTGAGGTGGAGCTGAGGCAGTGATGCTAGCGCTGGGGAGCGGCTGCAAATACAGATTATCATTAGCAGAGGGGTCTGACTGTACAATAAATGTAATGCGCTTGAATCATCCCAAAACCATCCCCCTGCCCCCTGTCTGTGGAAAAATTGTCCTCCATGAAACTGGTCCCTGGTGCCAAAAAGGTTGGGGACTGCGGCTTTAGCACTAGCAGGTATCTTTTACCCTCTATAATTCTAAGCATTTTGTTGTAAGGACAGATGGCATGGCGTTTCTCTCCCTGATGTTTCGGACCTGGTATGGGACAGATCAGACAGTTACTCTCAACATAAAGCCCTCTGGGGCCTGGCCTTAACAAAGACACCAACGTAATCATTACAGAGTGTTAAATGGTGTGTTTTCCAAGTAGAACCATGTTAGTGGAAGAGGGATATATTGAGATAAACGCTGTCTTTGGAATACTTTGTTGAAATGAATTTGGAATTTTTATTTATTTATT
>NW_012148507.1:1636475-1653918 GCF_000956105.1 Propithecus coquereli
TCAGGCTGGTCTTGAACTCCTGAGCTCAAACAATCTGCCCGCCTCGGCCTCCCAGAGTGCTAGGATTACAAGTGTGAGCCACTGCGCCAGGCCAAATTTGGAATTTCTAGTTCCCAGCTGTAATATGAGAAAATGAGTTGGGTTTTAAATAAAACAGGCAGAAGCGATCAAACCAGGCCGTTGTTTGCACAGGCCTTGGCATGTGTCTCTAAAAATATCGGAAAGAAATCTCCTTCATGGTAATTTTGTAGCTATCCCTCTCCACTAGACTCCCGCCTTTCTGGAAACTACCAACCACTGAAATCACAGATTCAAGTGATCACTTGTAAGATTTCAGGCCTGCTAAATACTGATCCAAAGCCTTCAGAACAGTCTTGAATGAACCAAATTTCCCCCTGGAAAACGTTTTATTTTTCCCTAGGACTGGAAAAGTCTGACAGCCCCGGACCCACACTGCCTCGCACAGCAGAGCCACTCCATTGGCTACCCTTACTGTCTCCTGGGATCACCGTCAGCCTCGGGTAACCACTGCTGTACTCTACCTCTGTGAGACCAGCTTACTCAGCTTGCAGGCTGAACAAGAAGATGCAATATTTGTCTTTCTGTGCTTGGCTTATTTCACTTTACATAATGACTTCCAGTTCCATCCATGTTGCTGCAAATGACAGGATCTCTCTTTTTTATGGCCGAGTAGTGTTCCATTCATTGTGTATATGTACCTATTTCTTTTATCCGTTCATCTGCCAGCTTAAGCATTTTTAAGTACACAGTTCAGTGATATTAAAGACATTCATATTGCTGTGCAACTGTCACCACCATCCATAGCCAGAACTATTTTCATCTGGAAAAACTAAAACTCTGTATTCATTAAATACTTACTCGCCATTCACCTTTCCCCCTAGCCCCTGGCAACCACCATTCTACTTTCTGTCTCTATGAATTTGACTACTCATATAAGTGGAATCATATAGTATTTGTATTTTTATGACTGGTTTATTTCACTTAGCGTAATATCCTCAAGGTTCATCCATGTTATAGCATCTGTCAGAATTTTCTTCCTTTTTAAGGCTGAATAATATTCCATTGTACGTATATACCACATTTTTTTAATCCATTCATCCATCAGTGGGCACTTGGGTTGCTTCCACCTTTTGGTTATTGTGAATAATGCTGCTATGAACATGGGTATACCGATATCTCTTTGAGATTTTGCTTTCAATTCTTTTGGACATATGCCCAGAAGTGGAACAGCTGGATAGAAATGCAAGAGGCATTTCTTGCCACAGGGGGCCCCATCCAAGATGACTAAATCAGAATCTTTCCCCTTGTGGTGGCTCGGGAATCTGCTTTTATAAGCTCTCCATTTCCAGGTGTTTCTTTTATACAAAGCAGTGCTCTGAAGGACTCCCCACTGGGGACTTGCAGGGGAAGAGGAGTTGGCTTATGACGGGCAAGAATTTAGGAGGCTGCTCCACCATCCTACCGGTGAGAACTGAATTTGCTACTGTTTAGACATGAGGTATGAATGTAGAGTAATGAGGTCGATGTCTCCCAGAGGGGATTTCGAAATCAGTCTTCTTACTTTTGGACTCTAATTTATTTAAAAATTTAATAAGTGTGGATTAATAGGTAAGATATTAAAAAAAAACTAAGAAGAAGAGACTGAAAAAAATAGATTATTCTGCTTCTAAGGAAAAAAGAAGGCGAAATCAAATGATAAAAGAGCTATAGTGACTCCCTGGTAGATCCAGAATTGCAATCTCAAATGCCTCCAGGGTGTATGTGGACCAATGAGTGAAGAGGCCAGTGGGCAGGAGTGCTTATGCTCAGGGAGTGTGTCTGAGTGACCAGGAGGCAGGCAGGCCTCAGGACAGGGCAGGCGGTCACTACTCAGCTGCAGCCCACTGTTGATGTGGCTGAGTGTACCAAATTTCCCCAGTTCTTCTGCAGTTTTACCAAAGAAGCCTGATGTAACGATTTTTTTTCTTTCTTTTTTTTTTCGAGACAGGGTCTTGCTGTGCTGCCCAAGCTAGAATACAGTGTCATCATCATAGCTCACTGCAACCTCCAACTCCTGGGCTGAAGTGATCCTCCTGCCTCAGCCTCCCCAGGTGCACACCACCACACCCAGCTAATTTTTCTATTTTTGTAGCAATAAGAATCTCACTATGTTGCTTAGGCTGGTATTGAACTTCTGGCTACCAGCAATCCTCCTGCCTTAGCCTCCCAAACTGCTAGGGGTACAGGCATGAGCCACCATACCCAGTCTGATATAAGGATGTTTATGTGAAATTTCCCCATTTTCATAGTTGGCTTTGTGAGAGAGTCGATTATATAAATTGGATCATTTTTGTCATATCCAACTAAATCAGAGTTGAGAGGCCAGGGTGAAAAAGCATATAGTACCTGCTCCAAAAATTAAATTTGCCACAAGCCCAGTTGCTGAAATGGCCTGTTGTAATCCCAAAACCAGTTTTACCTACCTCTGTCACTTACTAACTTACCAACTCCCAAAAGCTTGTCCAGTGCCAATGAGCTTTCTTTCGAAACAATATGTAACATTTCTCTCCCTAATAAAACTCCTGACCTTCTCTTTGTTCTTCAGACATACCAAAGACTGCCTGTCTCTGTGTATGCCCCAAATCACAATTCTTAACTTCCCAAATAAAATGTTTTAAATTTAGATTTTCATCTCTACATCTGTATCTTTTATTTCACTTTGACAGCTTCAATGTTTTAAAAATACTGTGCAAGTCAAATAAAAGACTGAGATAAATACAAACCCATGGATTACTATTTAGAGCCTACATCTTGCCTTCTTTGTACTAAAATCAGAAGGCAGTATAATGTGTTCAAGAGAGCAGGCTCAATTCCCACTATCCTTCCTAGCTCCGATCTTGTTTAAACTTTTTAATTTCCAGATTTCTTATCCTGTATGGTTAGAATGGTATCAGCATCAAAAGAGGGTTGTGAGGATTAAATGAGATGATATATGAAAAGCAACTAGCATGGCACTTGCTACAACAGTAGTTACTTAGTAAGTCTTAACTAGCAAAATTATTGTCAATGTTCATTCATTCAGCTAAGAAACGGTTCTTAAATGCTTCCCACTATGTTGGATGCTATGCTGAGGATATAGTGGAGACCAGTGTAGACGTGGTCCCTGACCTCATGGTGCTTATAGTCCAACCATTACTAACGGTAATAACAATAATAATAATAATAGTATGCGATAAGTATGATGTTGTGGCTAAAACAGCTTTCCACAGGAGTTGATAAAAGCAGCAGGCATCCTGGGCAAGGAGAGGAGTCAGGAAGTAGGACCTCCATCCCTGTTTTGATTATCTATACAGGTTTTCCACTGGAAAGGAACAGATCTTTTTTACTGCTTTATACTCTCTCTCTACATCAATGTCTACACCACCAGTACAAACACTCCTGACCCCTGAACTAGGCCCCAGCCCTCATCTTGTCAGGACAGTTCTGCCATCGCCTAAAATTCCACCTGGCAAAACCTTTTCCCACCGGAGCCTTTGTTCCCACCCAACTGTCTCTCCTCACACAATTTTCTTCCTATCAAAATTATTGGATTTGTCAACTCCACCTCTGACTCCTTCTCCTTTCTACCCTTTATGTAACTGTCTCAACAATTACAACCAAGTAAGTTATTGAAAGCTCAGTGTACGGCAGCTGGGTGGAAGATATGGGGGGTCTCAGTAGACCCATAAGTAATACGCATTATCTTCACAAGCTTGTCGGTTAGTAGAGGAAAGAATCATACTAAGAGGCAGTTTTAATATAAGTTTATAGGTGCTGAGTTACATGGCAAGAGTGTTGTAAGAGTAGGGGAATGTTAAAAGTGTTAACAATAGGTTTTAGGAAGCGCGGGGACTAAACAGAAGGGACACCCAAATGATGGGAATGGAAATCAGCCCTAAACAACCGCTGTGGTCACTGGGTGGACAGAGCCCAGCATGGGACTTTCACTGGGGTATTTAGCCCAATCTTGGGCGGGGAGGGAGGCTATGCCCTTGGCGAGTCTGGAAGGCTCAGTATTAGCATGAGAATAAAGGGGGTACGGCGTAGGTACACGTGTGGAAAAGATTGGTTGGTTTGTGTCAAACCGTTTTGAAGTTTATGCTCCTAGAACGGGAAGTAGAATTCTTAAATCGTGGGTAGCCACTGAAGGGCTTTAAACCTGGAGCATAACTAGGTCAGATTTGTGTCAGGGGTGCATTTGGGGCAGCAGGGGCTTGCTGAGGAAGGTGGGTGATAGCCCGTCTGACAGCCACTCGTCAGTTTTGTTCTGGCACCGCCCTCTGAGGGGGGTCAGTTCAATCCTGAATTTTGATTAGTCTAAGACAATCATGATCATGTGTCTGCATGCAACCTTAACTAAGGATGAAAAAGGAGAAGTCAGCTAACAAGCTTCCAGGAGAAGTTTTACTTCCTGTCAAAAAGACATGCTCAGGAGAAACTACCCCTCCTGCTCCTGGACATGTCTCGGGATGGCTGTGGCGGTCGTTGTGGGGGAGGGCACAGCCCTGATGAAGCAGGAAGATGGACTCGCACAGGGTCCTCGATAATGTTGTGTTGCCAAGTTAATGATCTCTAGACAGGCTTCCAGATTTCTTGCTGAGATGTTATCTTTTTTAGTGCTAAAACACTTCAGGATTTTCTGTTACTTAGAGCTGAAAGCATCTTAGCTAATATGGAGAGAGAAACAGAGGTCACGGAATCTGGTTAGGAGGCTTCTGTACGAACCCAGATGAATGACGATCTGGCCAGAAGTCGGGCAGAGGAAGAAGGATGGGGAGGAGGAGATGGGCTCAAAAACTTTGAAGAAAATCAGCAAACTTGATAGATGATTGAGGGTGGGAGTGAGGTAGAGACAGGGGAGCCCACGACACCTAGTCAGCCACCAACTCCTTAGATTCTCCCACCAAAATATCTCGTGGGACTTGATCTGATGGAGACAGAGAATAGAATGACGGTTATCAGAGGAAGGGAAGGGGAGTGGGGAGGGGGAGATAAAGTAGGGATGGTTAATGGATGCAAAAATATAGTTAAATAAAATAAACAATATGTGATAACACAACAAGATCACTACAATCAACAGTAAGTTCAGATATACTTTAAAATAACTAAAGGAATGGAATTGGAATGTTCCTGACACAAAGAAATGATGAATGCCTGAGGTGATGGATATACCCCACTTACCCTGATTTGATTAATTCACATTATATGCCTGTATCAAAACATCACATGTACTCTATAATTACATACAACTATTACGTACCCATAATGATTACAAATTTTAAAAATTCACCCATGTTCAATTATGTCGACGGGAGGGAGCAGTGATGAAGGCAACTTTACATTTTATACAAATTGAAGCTCAGTAGAGTATTTTGAAGATTCATAGTTGCTTCCTCTGTCCTTTTATGACATGTTCCTGGCCATATCTAGGCATTATTTGGTGACGAGTCCTTGGTAAGGAGTAAAAGCTGCAAACATAGCATGGTTCCTATTAGTGAATGTGCTCTAGTTTACAAAACCTGCTTTAGAACGCAGTTACCAGGACCACATTCTCCTGAAAACTTAGGACTCTGTTTCTTTTCTGAGCCAGTGCTTCCAGTGTCTGGCAGCAGCCTGTCCCCTTAGGGCACCAGTCCCAGTGGCTGAGATTGATCTCTAGCTTGATGGCACTGACCTCCTTACAGCTGGGTCCTTTTGTTTGTTGGCCTAAATAATCTCTAATTGTGTGTTTATTTTTTCTTTAGCTCAGCAACTTGTTTTGGATTGCGCTCTGATGACTGAATTTGTCTTGGCCCAGGGACACTCCTCTTGCAAAATTCCACCTGGAAAGTCTCTCCCAGAATTTTAAATATTCCCCTTTACCCCATTACCCACCCACCCTCACCAGCCCCAGAGGCCGAGGTCCTTGCAGTTGGGACCCTGCTGTTACAGCCCAGCCAGGTTCATTGCCCACTGCTCAAGAGGAAGACAACACATGGACACTATTGCAGGCGCCATGTGAGAAGACAGGAGGAATTTCTCAAATCCATCTCTATAAGAATCTGGGAGAAAGGATTTTTAAAGATAGTTTGGCAGGCAGAGGGCTAGGCAATTGGGTCTGCTGATTGGCTGGGTTCAAGGCAGAGCCATAGGGGTGTAGAAATTGTCTTCTTATGCTGAGTCAGTTCCTGGGTGAGGGTCTCAAGACCAGCTGTGTCAGTCCCTTGAGATGGGCCACTGGTCTGGGTGGGACAGCTGGTCTACCAGAATGCAGGGCCTGGAAGATACCTCAAAAACTAGCCAGGGATGATGCTATCTATGGAGCAACGAAGAAAGGTAAGAATCTGTATGACCATCAGCTCTATGACTCCTGAGTAGTCACGCACTTACAGGAAAGCAAACTAGGGAACAATGGCTGGTTATATATATATTTATGCCTATACCTTTGCAGAATTCACGCTTCTACCACAGTCCCCACCTGCTGGCCCTTTATTAATTTTATAAAGAGTGGTTTCACTGCTTGCATGGACAACTCCTCCCTGTGCACACAAAGCTGTACATATGATAGTAATAATAATGACAGCCACTTTGAGTACCTGTGTGCTATATTGCACACTAAACCTCACATTAACAACTCCATTTCAAAAAGTCATTTTCAGAAGACATTTTTTTCTATGATTTTGTTTTTTCAAACAAATGGACATTTACAAGATGTGTGATTTTCTAACTCTACCATACATTGGCAACCTCCTTACATCTAGAAGGGGCAGATGTAGCAAATGTCTTCTTTTAAAAGGTTGGGGGTGTTAGGTTTGTTCCTGGTGAGAACTCGAAAAGCATGTATAGGACAGAAGGTGATTAATGCAAAACTTAGGCTTGTAAAACAATAACAGCAGGAGTCTGGAGAGTTCCCAGACTTTGTAAACAGACAGCTGCAGCCAGCATTCCTCCCCTCTGCCTCCCTGACAGAGATGAAGGCTATCCCTCCCTAGCTCTCCTGATAAGGCTGAAACCAGAGTAGAAGGATGGGTGTGCCTCGGGCAAGGGTCGTGGAAGTTGGCTATTTGAAGAAAAATTTGTTACAAGCAGCTGTTCTGGCCCACTTACTTACTCCCCCTGAAAAACCCACTGTTAAACCCAAGGCTCTCCCCTTTTCTCTCGTGGATGCTTTCTCGCCTCCAGCCATCTGCACCCAGATACTCAAAATAAACAGCATTTTGCTACATATGAGGCTCCGTGTGTGTCTTTCTCAGCTCCCGACCTAACAGCAGGGAAGTTGAGAGCAGCTGTTTTGTATTACGGACACAGGCCTTCTATAACTGGCCAGTAAATCTTCCCAAAGGGTGGTGGACATTTCCAAACGGCCAAATGTGGGATGTTATTCTAGCCTTGCTTTCTTCTGATGTCAAAGTTGGGTAGAACGAAGACCAACTGCCGGTGGCCACTAGTCATCCCCAATCATGGTGACGGCTCTGCTCACCTTCCGGGCCTATTAAGGCCTCTGGCCGTTGTCATCAGGACAGAGTAGGGCTTGCCCCATTGGGACACAGTGGTCACCCCAGGATCTGGATCTGCGTGGCTCCATAGCCCAAAGAAGTGACCGAGCTCGTGCCCACAGACCCCCCTTGTTGGGGTGGCTGCCATGCTTCCTGCCTTGCCACCCTCACCACCACCTAGAAGTGCCACATCCTGGAGGATTGGTGGGGGCTTCATGTGGGTCGGGTGGGATGGGACCAGGATACCTGCCACTAGCGGAGTCATCAGGTCACTGAGGTGGGGTTGGGAGAGACCTTCACTGCTGCTTCCAGGCCTGAGCAAGGCCAGAGGGCCGCCACAGCGAGACCTCTGGGTGCCCGAAGGGCCGAGGCCACAGGCCATGGCCGGTCCCGGGCCTCCAGCTCATCCTCCGCTTGGAGGTGCCCCGCAGAGCCGTGATGCTCCACACTTCCCTGCACTCTCTGTGGGAACTCCAGTAATAGAAAAACATATAGGGGTCACTGAGATTTGTTCATAGAGCCGGTTATAGAATGTCCGATGCAGTCTTGTCTCCAGTTCTGTTACCTGTAAAGATAAACTTGTAATTAATTATTAGTGTGGAATCTGGTAGGCTCTAGTTGTAGGAGCTAGACATAGGTACAATTTGCATGTCCCTGCTTACGGGAGGTCAGCAAGGAATTTTCTTACTGAATGATCTGTAGGACAAGTTCTTCACAGGTGCCCAAGGCCTTTACCTTCTCTTTTGTGTAAGGAATTGTGGGGAGGGTGGCCCTGAGACTTTGATTTTCCCTTTAGATAAATTTAGATAATCTGAGCCAGGTTTCTCACTTGTCAGAGAAAGAGGTTTAAAGTGTATAGTTGTGTGTGTGTGGGGGGGATAATATATGGGGTGGGGGGGTTAGGGAAAACTTCCCCTTCACCCCGGGGAAAGTGCACTGAAAGATCAACTCACAATAAGGCAGATTAATAAGAAAAGAGATTACAAATTTATTGGTCATGTGCACGAGTAGAATCACAAAGTGATTACCCAATATCCCAGTGGGGTCCAGAAATTTATATACACTCATTTTAGAGGGGAGGAGGAGATGAGGAATATAGGTAATTCTGTTGAGGGGCAATAAATGGTTACCAGGAGCCGGGCGCGGTGGCTCACGCCCGTAATCCTAGCACTCTGGGAGGCCGAGGCGGGTGTATCGCTCAAGGTCAGGAGTTCGAGACCAGCCTAATCAAGAGCGAGACCCCGTCTCTACTAAAAACAAAAATAGAAAGAAATGATCTGGACAACTAAAAATATATATATAGAAAAAATTAGCCGGGCATGGTGGCGCATGTCTGTAGTCCCAGCTACTCGGGAGGCTGAGGCAGAAGAATTGCTTGAGCCCAGGAGTTTGAGGTTGCTGTGAGCTAGGCTGACGCCACGGCACTCACTCTAGCCCAGGGAACAAAGCGAGACTCTGTCTCAAAAAAAAAAAAGAATAAAAAAGATAAAAAAATAAATGGTTACCAGGGAGGATGAATAGATACTTGGGAGAATGCACGGATGGGGAAGGAAACAGATTGACTCATAAATGATTCTCTTTGGATATAAACTTAACCTGAGAGACGGGGTATTATTTTTTAAAGGGGTTGGGCCAGATCTAACACTGATTTTGCATTCTTGGTCTTCTTTCCTGCAGTAGATATGGAGAAAACAGAGATGGGGAAGGAAAGACAATTGTTCGTCTTAATGGGTCCTTCCAGTTTTTATGAAGATAGGGGGAAAGCCCCTTCCAAGTTCTGCTGATCTCTAAGAATATTCAAAATATTCTTTATACCAAGGACTCATATTTTGGGGTGAAATTCCCTGAGTTCCTTCACATACATACACATATTTCCTACTGGGGAGAGCTTAGGAACATTAAAATCCCAGAAGCAGTGCACATACATGTTAGGTCCGGAGGCGAGAGAGAGACACACGAAGCCTCGTGTGTGGGAAAATGCTGTTTATTTTGAGTATCTGGGTGCAGATGGATGGAGGCGAAAAAGCATCCATGAGAAAAAAGGGGAGAGCGTTGGGTTTTATTGAGGGTTTCTCGGGGGGAGTAAGTAAGTGGGCCAAAACATCTGCTTGTAATAAATTTTTTGCAAATAACCAACTTCTAGGACCCTTGTCCCAGTCACATCCATCCTTCAGCTCTGGCCTTGTCCTTATCAGGAGAGCTAGGGAGGGACAGCCTTCCATTCTATCTGGGAAGGAGGGGAGGAATGCTGGCTGTAGCTGTTAGATTTATAAAGTCTGGGGACTCTCCAGACTCCTGGGGCTATTGTTTTACCAGCCTAAGTTTTGCTTTAACTGCATTATGTCCTACACATACTTTTTGGGTTCCCACCTGGAGCAAACCTAACAATACATGGTGATCAGATCCTAGTTTTAAAATATCTTCCCCAACAGAAGGAAACAAGGATCTTTGGAAAAATGGCTGACTTCAGGGTCGGGGCAAAGAAAATACAAGAAAAGCTTGGAACATCATTGGCACAGAAAATCTCTGGAAATGCTCCCCAAAAAGAGAGGGCTTGTCATAAAGGACACAGAGACCAACCTGAAGGGGCTCCCACAGGCCAAAGCTGGAGCAGTGGTCTAACAAACTCTAATCACCGTCAGATCCATAATGGACGCTACAGGTAGAGGATGGACGTGTTGCCAAGCGCAGGTTCTGCTTGCCCTGCACCTGCGAGCCAGACAGGACAGGCTAGTGTTGCTGAAGGAAAGGTGCTCTATTCAAGTACCGGCAGCCTGGGGAGGTGGTGGGCTACTGTCTCAAAAGACCATCTCATCTCTTCTGCTTACTGAGCAACCTATAAAGGAAAGGGATAAGGGGGGTTGGCAGAGAAAGCAGGATTTGTGCAAGTCACAGTGACTTGCTGGATAGTTAGCAGCAAACAATAGGTCATCTGGTGGGACTTGCAAACGCGTGTTTGCGGTTGGCCTGTGCCAGACTCTTGATCTGTTTTCCCTTAAGGTCATTTTCTAATATTGGCCTGGCAATTGCGTGAGCACACAGCAGGTTAATTCTAAACTTTTCAGACAGAACAAACCGAAAGCATCAATGGCCCATGGGGTGCACTTGCAGAAGCTTAGTGTGAAGCAGTGTTTGCATATTCACAAAGTATCTCCCATAAGATATTTATTAATAGTAATAATGTTAGGTTATTATGTGTGAAATGTCTGATTTCCTTAAGTACTGAGTTCGACAGTTGATATCGCTGACGTTTCACTTTGACACTTCTTTTATTTTTATCGTGAAGTTACATCCTTATTCTTTCAAACCTATGGTTTGGCTTGTGATTATATTTCGAAGTTGTTTTTAGAGCAATTTTTGGTAAACCATGGTTAAGTCAAAAATTCATGTTATTTTCAAATATGAGTTCTGTCATGAAATCAATGCAGCGCAGATAGCTTGAAATATCAATGAAGTGTTTGGGAAGGATGTGGTTAATGAACTCACAGTACATCGATGGTTTGAGAAGTTCCATTCTGGTGAGTTTAATCTTGAAAATAAGCCATGTGAACGACCTGAGACCAAAGTGGAAAATGATGAGCTGAAACCTGTAGTGGAAGCAAATCAATCTCAACCTATGCATGAATTATTAATGGCAGCAAGGTTTGATGTTACTATTTCAACAATATTTGACCATTTGAAACAAATTGGCAAGGTAAAGAAGCTGGATAGTGTTAGTTTTGTTCCAGGTGGGAACCCCAAAATTATGTATGGGACAGAATGTAGTTAATGTAAAACTTAGGCTTGTTAAACAATAGCCACAGGAATGTGGAGAATCCCCAGACTTTGTAAATCTAACAGGCAGCTGCAGCCAGCATTCCTTTTCCCCTGGTAGAGAGCAAGTCTACCCCTCCCTAGCTCTCCTAATTAGGAGGACTCCAGAGCTGCAGGGTGGATGTGACTGGGGCAGGGGCCTAGGAGCTGGTTGTTTGAGAAAGAATTAATTACATACGAAGTCATGGATATGATAGTCTTTCTGGAAATGGTATCCTGAAAAGGGAACAGCATGACTTCTGTGATATTTTGCAAAAGATGTATAATCATAATTGAATCATGGGAAAACAGCACATGGACCCAAACTGACGTATATTCCACAAAATAACTCACCAGGAGTCTTCAAAAGTGTCACAATCATGAAAGAGAGGAAAGACACAGATTGAAGGTGACTAAGGAGATACGACAACTAAATACAGTGTGAGGTCTGGATGGGATCTTGGACTCAAAAAAGGACATTGGTTGAAAAACTGGTGAAATCACAGTAAGGTCTGCAGTTTAGTTAAAAGTGTTATATCCGTGTTAAATTCCTGGTTTTGATCATCGTACTATGGTTATGTAAGATGTTAACATTAGAGGACACTCGGTGAAGGGTATTTGGGAACTTTGTACCAGTTTTGCAATTTTTTGTAATGTAAATAATTACAAAAAAGGGTTTCAAAGATACACATTAAATTATTTATTGATGAAATAAGACAAAGTCTGGCGTTTGCTTCACATATTGTGACGATTGTTGAAGCAAGGTGATGTGTACATCAAGCTCATTGCACTGTTCTCTCCACATTTGTATATGTTAGACAATTTCCATTAGAAATAGAGAAATCACATATACGCATTGAGCCCCTGCCATATGCTGGGCGCTGTGGTCAGCCACGGGGACAGGGGAGCCCTGCCCTCAGGAGCTCACGGTGAGCAGGACAAAAGCGGACGTTGAACACAGAATGTGGGAAGAGTGATAGGACAGAGGAAGGAGGGGATGCCTGGGAGGAGGGGAGAACAGCATGTTCCAGGCAGAAGAAATGGTGCACCAAGGGCCTTGGGCTAGAGAGAAAGGCCAACATGTTCCCCACAGACAAGGATCCGCCAGTGACCCCAGGTAACACAGCTGAGGTTTTCACACTCAGGGCTAGGACAACTTTGCTGGATTCTTCCAGCCTGCAGACTTTTGCAACAGCATTCATCATTGAGTCCTTTTTACACACTAGGTGCAATCTCCCCATTCTCTCTCTCCATTCCCCTTACCTGACAACACCCTCTTATGGCACTGTCCTCCTCCCCCGACAAGGTTTCTCTTCTGCCCTAAACCTGCAGCCTGTTTAATGAGATCCTCCTTAAACAGTGTTCAAAGAAGGCTGGTCGGAGGGAACTTCTGAGGCAGCCAAACAGATTTGAAATCCCTTGCTGTGCATTTTTGGGTAACATTGAAATGAAACACTGTTGACTGTCTTGCTTGTTAGTCTAGCATGGAGCTCTGCAGCCTTCAAGGCTGTGGGAGTGGCTGTTCCCTGTTGGGCCCGCCCAGCTCAGCAGGCAGGAGTGTCCCAGCATTTAAGTAGCTGGCACACAGCTCAGGAGCTGGCCTGGAGGAGCTGAACCTCTAGAGACGCAGCCAGGACTTAATTAGGTTAGTACCGACCTTAGGAATCTTCCTAAATGTTCTTGTGTCTGCTTCACTAGGAGAGCGTGTTTAAATGTGTTAGTTTGTGTGTGTACTTTATGTTCTTATTGTGCCTTCTTAGTGTGCTCAGGAGCCAATTCAAGCATTGTTTAGTAGTTTGTGAAGGACATGACTGTAACCAAAAATAAGATTCAGGAATTTAGAAAACAAAGGCAGTGACTTTGATGGTGTTAGAAAAGTGAGAGTGACAAGGTAGGGGCAATCTGTGCCGCCATGCATTTGTCGGAGCTTTTGTTACACAGTTAAATAGGGGGTATCGACGCCTGCTGATTAGGCTCTAAATTTACATGTACATATTTGATTACATCTATGTTAGCTTATTGTTCATACGCATTATTAATACTTTGCAATAGGGTACCAAGAGGTGTGCTTTTTCCCCTTCTCCTCCTCTATCTCCTTCCTCTTCATCTTTCTTCTCCCCCCCATCCTCTTCTTCCTCCTCCTCCTGTTACTTGTTCAATGTTTGTGGAACCAAAGGCTGAGCAGGGTTTAAAGTCTCAAAATTGCAAGTGAATCTACATGCACAGGATAGTAAAACAAGTGCTGTGGACTTGCATCTTAGAGAAACTTAGGAGGTTGAGAATGATGATGCCCTTCTCAGCTGTCTTGTTTCTAGTCTAACAGCAATTGCAAATTCCTTCTATTTGCCAGATTGAATGTTCCCATGGCTACCCTGGCAAAAGGCTTTTTTTTTTTCTTTTTGCATAGACTTAATGTTTCCACTATGTGGGCCAGTTCCATGGCTATGATAATTCTGTTTAAACAACAGAGTGGTGGATTTCATAATCAGCATTGGTTATTTTACTCCCATGATCCTAGCTTGTTATATAATTACTCTGTACTACTGGATTCTAAAATGGCAACCCCTATGGGAGAAAAGCTAAAAAACAAACTAACAACAAGAAAGTGTAGCTTCTGAGTTATCTAGCTGAGTCATATCCTGGGAAGGCGGGACTGAACGTGGATTGATGTCCTCTTCCTGTGAGCTCACAGGGAGAGGGGAGGGGGCGCAGGAGCACTGTTACTTTCCCTTCCTGCTCTATCCCTGGGTATTCCTCGGGGGAGTGCTAGATACAGCACTAGTGTTAAGGCAAGTGTCAGTGACCGGTCCCAGGGGAATAACTGAGTGGCACGCAGAGAGTTGGAGAGTCAATGTTTAATCTCTTAACGCCAGCGGGCCCAGAGGAGACAAGTCTCCAAATTCTGAGCACCTCTTCCGGGTTTTTGTCAGGTTTTATACTTTTTTGGGTGGAGTTACTCTTAACAAATCACACACAAGTATAAATGATTAACCAATTAGCAAAAAGATTTAAAAGTTATCCAATAAATAATAATTCTTACAAGTAGTAGAATTATGATAGGCTTATAACAAACATTAGAATCACGATAGGCTTATAACAAATATTGTAATCATGGCAGGCTTGTAGCTTTGTTCAACTGCTGCGGTTTTTGCTTGCAAGGCTGACAGGTGTCAGTGTCTACTTAGCTGCTTTGTGGTTTTAAGCAGAATCAGCACAGAAATTCCCCTAGTATGCATGGAAATTTCCCTAACATTAGAACATATAAATAATTTTTATAAGGCACATATAGTGACCAGGTAGGATGTAACATGGTAAGAGTCAGTAGTGCTGGGCAAGAATTGCCAACATAAAAAAAAAAAAAAAAAGACCTTATACAGGAAGACCTTGGGATCTCAGCAAGAGGCTGTGAAGTCACTTTGGTTGGAGCGAAACAATTGTTAGGAGAAAAGATGGTGCACAGGAGGGTGTTTAGTGGCCCAGGCCCTTGGGCTCTCTGTGCAAGAGAAATGAGCAAGAAGCAGAGGGACGTCTCAGGCTGGGCACAGGGAGGGAAAGTCCTCAGGCTGCCTCCTGGAGGGGAGTTCAGGGGGAGTTTTGAAGGGGCTTAGGCTGGAAAAGGGTGACATGTAAGCACACAGAGGTGGAGATTTTCTTGCGCCTGCCTGGTTCTATTACATGGTGCTTCACACCTGGCATGTCTCAACTGCATGTTGAATCTCCACTCGCTGCATGATTTTTAGCATCAGAATGAGATTGTATCGAGGGGAAAGGCAGGGTAAGGGCAGTGTGGGGTTCTTTTTGGCTTGAGGTGGTCAGATCCAGATAGGTCTGGTTTCTTTGCAGCCAGGTTCCTTATCAGCTACTGTCAGCATTTTGTTTCAGTGGCCTCAGAAAATACTTTCACTAGACACAGGGTTTACTGCCCCCCCTTATGTGGGTTTGTGCTGAATTCCAGCAGATAGGAAGTCTTGTTTTTGTTTTTGTTTTTTTCTTCTTCAGTTCACTAGGCTTGATCATGCTGTCCCATGTTGGCCCATTGGTCAGAAGTGAGGCCCTAGTCCTGTCCTTGGACTGTCTCATTATCCCTGAGAAATTTCACCCTCCTGATTCTTAAGGAGAAGGGCCCAAGATCTCATCTTCTGGAATTGGTTCCTGCTTAATAGGGTGTTAGGACCTAGGGACCATAGGCAGCAAATAACCAGCCATTAGGTCTTCTGTATTATGCTTGCTTGCTTGCTTAGGAGAGTGAAAAATTTTCAGCTGACCCTCATCTGACTCGGAACCTGCCATCTCGCTTCTGTTAGTATACTGAAAAATGTAAGGGGAAAGATGGTGCCTTACACACAGCCGTCCACAAAATAAAATAGTGGCCTGGTCCAGAGGGTCAAAACGCCCTGGAGCACTGAGACACCCAGCAGTGCCTCGTGTGTGGAATGTGCTCTGGCTTAGATAACGGGATGTAAAATGTATTTTACTAAGATTAATGTTGTTATACTTACTTCAGAGTTAAATTGTAGCTGTAACCTGTGACTCCCAGGATACCCACCTAAAAGCTATGGAGCCTTCCCAAGATAAGATTCTATCATGGTTAGGACTAACACTTTTTTTAACTTCTGTAACCGAGCTTGCTTAACCCAGTAAATTTCCACTGTGTGGTTTGCGCTGTAAAAGAGCCCTGCTCCCCTGGCTTGGGACCGCTGTCTGTGCAGCTGCCTCACAGCCATGCAGAGGGCAGTCGCTGGCCAGCTAATAACGACTCACAATTTGGCACAGTTTCGGTCTTAGGTGGTCTTTTCTCGCACTCTGGACCATAACAAGGGTCCCTACTGTCCCTACTGACATCTGGAGATGGTAAAAATCTCACGCTGACTGGTCTAATGATTTATAGGAGTCTTCAACAGACGGTATAGATTGGAACCCCTGTGCCGCCACCAACTTCACTCTTGGGACCTGGAGGACACTTTATTAGTAAGTTAAAAAAGCAGGGACCAAAAGTGATCGTATTATAATAGGTGGAACATTACTGGTCCCAGTGAGGGAAGGAACAAGTAACAGAAAGGAGACAAACTTTAATGGAGTCTCATGTTTTGAGCAGCAGGGTTGTTAAGCTTGTGTAGTCATTTGGCTTGGTCTAAAACCCTCTTTGTGTTTTAATCCCTCCCCCCACCCCCTACCCTCCCGCTGCTGGCTCTGTCCTGGTGAGAAATCCTCTTCTATTTGCTCCCATTCTTGAGGGCTGCTGAAGGATGAGGGTCTATCTGCATCTTAATTGTTTTCAGTCTTTCACTAACAAAGCTCACCAAAAGGTTAATAATGTAAGGCCCAAGAAGCAAGGAAAGCAGGACTGCCGCCAGTGAGCCAAGGAAGGGGATGAAGCAGGCCAATAAAGGGACTGTTTGTTGCCTTTTCTGATACCCTCAAAATTTTGTAATCTCAGTGAGTGAGTTTCTCTCTGAGGGTGTTCAAGACTGCGCAGGCGGCGCCTGCGTGGACTAAACTGCAAACAGGCTTACCCCTACTTCAGGGTCAGCCGGGCTCCTGGGGGAATCTGAATTGGGTGCTGGGCCTGCATCCTGCGGGCTGCAATATACTATGATCTGAGCATCTTTATGTATAGTTTTAGGACAGCACCTTAATCCTTGTCTGAAATGGCCTTAGGTTCTGTTTTTAAATTTGGTATCTTATTGTCACGGAGGCCATTTTTTCAGTCTTACGATTTCTATGTTAACATTAATGTTAAACTCCAAAAGCAGGGGAGTATAACAAGGTGTGTCTGACCTCTTACAACTCCGTGTTAAGGTTTTTCCGGGGTCCCCTTGACTAAGAGGTTGTGTGTTCAGTCAGAGGGGTTTGCATTTTGTCTTTTTGGCCAAGATTTGCCAGAAGCAGGATTTTCACTGATGACCAAACTTTCATTTTGTCTGGTCATTGCCAGGGTGGTGCAGCTGCCTGCCCCGGTTCCATCCTGTCCCTCAGTGGGTCAAAAGACTTACAGCCAGGCCGGGCACGGTGGCTCATGCCTGTAATCCTAGCACTCTGGGAGGCCGAAGCAGGCGGGTTGTTTGAACTCAGAAGTTCGAAACCGGCCTGAGCAAGAGCGAGACCCCGTCTCTACTAAAAATAGAAAGAAATTAATC
>NW_012148507.1:1657696-1660034 GCF_000956105.1 Propithecus coquereli
GTTAACCATTTTTATAGCCTGTGTATATTACATAAGAGCAACAAACGCATGGGTGTTTTTGCCAATGTCTCAGAAGATGCAGCTGTTTTCATTAAGCTATCAATATTCAATTAGTCTTACTTATCAAAAATCACATAAACACCAATCGTTTTGATTTTGGCTGGGTTTACAGTTTTATAATCTTTGTATTAACCTTGACACCTTAAAACATTAAGCAGAGGTAAAACGTAAAAATGACTCAAACTCTGGCAACAATGTGTGCTGGCAATTGGAAGACATATTGGTTTTTACTTTACAAATAGTAAGTTTTCCTTTCTAATAACCTAGCTTGTTTAGCAAAAATGTATTAAAAACTCACATCAACTTAAAAAGCACTTAGACTTATTTAATTTGTGAGCACACCTTTATAAGCCAATTTGTTACCATGGAAACACAATATATAACCATGTACATACATATCAATACATTTAAACATATATACACATGTGTACACAAAGATCTCATAGTTTTTAACCTCTGAATTTCAGTCTTGAGATAACTATATAAACTCATCATTTTGCAAAAAGTGGTTGGATGCAAATTCTTTCTGGCAAAACTGTCACTCGTTTATGTGGCTAAACTTTACTTGCCACAATAGGTAATGTAATGAAAGCTGAGGACCAAAGTTGTGGCTAAGCGGGTTCAGTGGCAGTTTGATTTTTTTTTTTAAGAAAAGCTTCTTTTACTTTTTTTTTTTTGATTTTAAATGAGCTTGAAATGAGTTTTCAATGTTTATATCATAGCCAGAATTTTCTGCTCTAATTAGTGAACTGAATCGCTGATCCCACAATCAGTGAGCTTTGTCTCGACACCAGTAGTAACTTAGCCACTGCAGAGGTAAAGTAGGCAGAAAAGAAAATAGAGAGATGCACAGTGAGCTCCAGACTCCACGTTTTAACTCTACGGTGGCAGATGGTCCATTTGGACACTGCATTTTCTTTGATGCGGGATATTCAAGAGGTTTTAAACAAAAGCCCCTGGAAGTAAGGTGAGCCTCACTAGGGAGGCCCAGGGTGTACTTAAAATTTCGGGTGGAAGCTGGAGGGCTTTTGTACCAAAAGTGGACTTAAACTGGAGAGTAGTTGCAAAAAGGGAGAAATAGGTTGTCCCTGAGAGCAGGGAGACAGGAGAGTAGGAAAGGAAGAGGCGACTTGCCATGTCTTAGCTGGAATTGTAAGAGGACAAAACAGAGGAAGAAAGTAAGAAATAACCCAAATGTGCACAAAGCCAGTACAGACCACTGGGCCCAGGCACCCCTGGCACTTTCCCGAAGGCCAACGGGACATTCCCTGTCCCTTTGTTTCAGGTGGCCTTTCCTAGGCGCCTTATCCAGTGGGACTCCAACCCACAGCCTGAGGCCTCACAATGGAGGTGTCCTTCAGTCTTCCAGCAATGAGTCCTTAATCTCAGAAACTTGGAGGAGGGGCCGACTTCTCAGACTCTTCTAGTGCTGTAACTTGGAAAGTGGTGAGAGGACAGCTGCATGTATCAATAGAACGATAGAACGTACGATTAGTATTTATAACGCACATGAAGTCACCAAGTAGGATGTAACATTATGAGAGTCAGTAGTACCCCACTATAATTGCCAACGTAAAAAAAAAAAATTTAATAAAACAAAGATCTTATACAGGAAAGCCTCGGAATCTCACAGAGACCCTGTGAAAAGTCACACTGGTGTTGGACCTTTGCAGGGCAAAAACAAAATTCATAGAAAAAAAATAGTGCCCGAGGAAGAAGAAGCTGAAACAGTAATAAAGAACAAGCACTTTTAAATATGTTATAAACAGATTTTTGGACAACTCCAAGAAGTGAGCTTAACCTAAGAGTAGAAAGCAGACGTTTGAGAGGTAAAAACAGTGCTAAGCGTGGACGATATCACCTGGACGGTGGGAGCCACGTGGGCAGGGGCAGGTGCTCGGGTTTGCCAGCCTGGCAGCCCTTGCTCTGACTTGTTGGCGAAGAAGATCATGATTCTGGTTGGAATTCCCAGGAACCTGTTAAGTGAAGTCACTGCTGGGCACATTCTGCACTGTCAGTTGTCCACAAGGGTGTTGTTCTGACTAGATTTAACCCTTTGGAGGCAGCGACCAAATCAAACTCGTACCTTCCCTACCAGCCATCAGTGTCTATGACGGCCAAGGCTTGACATGGAAACTGCTCAGCTAGTGTTAGTTAGGAAGTTTGAATGAAAGTTTCCCAAAAAAGAAATACATTGACATGTAAACCAGAAAAAACATGTCAAGGAAAGAAAAAAAAAAAAGATAAAGGTTCTCCTGGACTACATAAATTATTTGAC
>NW_012148507.1:1660931-1662755 GCF_000956105.1 Propithecus coquereli
TGTGAGGTGATCCCTTTGGTTCCCTTTTATGTGCTACCTTGGAATACAGCAGTGGTTCTCAGCCCAGCCAGGGGTGATTTTGCCCCAGGGTCATCTGATAAAGTGTGGAGATGTGTCTGGTTGTCACATGGGTGGGGTGGCACAACACTATGCTGCCAGTGGGTGGAAGCACATGACCCCACCAGGGATGCTGCTTTGTAATATCCTCCAGGGGACAGGACAGACCCTCACAGCAAGAAATACCCACCCCAAAATGTCAATAGTGCAGAATAGAGCAACAACTGTCAAGCTTTTTTAGCTAGTCCCAGTCGCATGTATTTGTTACATCGTACAACCACCCAAAGCACACGGTCATATATGTGCACTCACTCGCACACAACATGAATTAATGTTTCACACATGCAGAAAAATTTACCCTTGGCACATGATATACATGCTGATATTTTCTATGACATGCAACATTAAAATGCTAGTCAGAACCCACTGTGTTAATTGTATAACCCGCTACTAGGTCATGACCTACTGTTTGCAAAATGCTTGTGTAGAGAAGCTCCAAGAATTTATTGTCACAGCACATTTTCCCTTGGGGTCATTTGCTTCAGACTGGTCATACACATTTACACATTTGGTTCAGAATAAATCTCTTAAAACTAAAAAAAAATTATTGTCTAATAAAAACCACGCTAGGTTTAGCATATCACATAACCTCTACAGATATGAACAATCTCAACTGTAAACTTAGAATAGTAACAGGATATACATCAAGTAACTTCACTGACAAATAAATGTGAATAAAAATGAGAAATTGTATATTATTTGGTAGACACTAAACCAATGTTGGTTCCTTTCCTTATAATAGAAAGCTAATGCAGCGACTACCCTTTTTCGAGGTTATAAAATAAAATCCACCCAGAAATGGGAAAATATGCAAATCCAATAGGAAAAGGAAATGAGCAGCTTGTTCTGTGAAAGACAATTTAGATGTTGGCTACAGTCAGGACGAGACTAAGCCCCAGTTCTGCTTGTGAACGAGTGCGGCGTAGCAGCCGAACAGCTCAAGAGTGACTCTGCTCCCTCCTGCTCCTCCCTGTCAGGGATGTCCTCTGGTGCAAAGGTCCCTCCCAGGCACCCAGGGCCTCCCCCTGTGTGGGATCCAGGCTGCCCTCTTTAGGTTCTCAAATTAAGGACAAATGGCAGCGTGAGACTGGTTTGGTGCATTTTTACAATGGAGGTAAGAAACTGGGCCAAGGAAGACCTTCTGGGGACTCCTCTAACCTGCCACAAGGAAGGCACATACCACCAACCTTATATCCAAAAGTACATTTTGCTTCTGTGGACCAATTAATTGAAGTATTCATTCGTGTTTACAGAAAGCAAGAGACTACTATCATGGCGGCGAAGCCCAAGCTGCACTACTATGATGGACGGGGCAGAATGGAGGCCATCCGGTGGCTCTTGGCTGCAGCTGGAGTAGAGGTAGGTTTGGACTTAGGTGAACTTAAGTTATATCTGAAATGAACTGTATCAAAATCCTTTTCTAAGCCAAGAGACTTCCGTACAAGATGATCTGTGAATAGTTTTGCCTTCGATGAAAATATCCCTAGTTTTTAAGAAAAAAATGTTCTGATTTGACCAAATGAAAGTAGAGGAAAGCTGTCCATCCAAGATCACATAAACAGTTAAAAGATATTTTCAAAAGAAACATCAATTAAACTTTATGTATGGACCTTATTTGGATTTGGATTTAAACAAAGTATAAAATATAATTTATGACATTTATACCAAAATTAGGAACCTGAATATTGATTAATAATTAGATGATAG
>NW_012148507.1:1663920-1694810 GCF_000956105.1 Propithecus coquereli
GAGAGAGGCAGGGACAGGCTCAGGAGCTCTTGTCCCTGAGGCAGGAGCAGGAAAGGAGGCTGTGAGGGTGAGGAGGCGCCTGTGAAGGGAACTCGTGTGCTCCCTTCAGCCTCAGGGCAACGTGTGGACCTGAGCCTCGGGATTAGACTTTTCCCGTTACTTTGTTCATACATGGACTTTAGCCTGATCCTTTCTCGATTTTATGAAGAAACAAGTACACAACAAATCCAGAGTGTCATTCCTGGTTGTTTTCTTTGTACAAATGAAGAACCTGCTCTCACAGTCATCCAGACATCAGCTTTGCGGTCCAGGGCTGTGTCAGAGCCCTGGGCAGGTGAGTCAGTGCAGCAGGTGAAGGGGGCAGGGCTTAGAGCATCCAGGCTCCCTCCTCTCCATCCCAGCTTGACTGAGGGACTGGGGGGCAGGGCTGATTGGAGGCCCTCGCTCAGCTCTGGGTGCCCGGTGCCAAGAGGCTGGTGGTTACGATCCAGTCCCTCAGGCTCTCGAGCAGCATCACATTGGTGACTATGTGCGGTGGCTCACACCTTTAATCCTAGCACTTTGGTAGTGTCAGGTGGGAGGATCGCTTGAGGCCAGGAGTTTCACACCAGCCTGAGCAAGAGTCAGATGCTGTCTCTACAAAAATAGAAAAATTAGCTAGGCTTGGTGGCTCACACCTGTAGTCCCAGCTACTCAGGAGGCTGAGGCAGGAGGATCGCTTGTGCCCAGGAGTTTAAGGTTGCAGTGAGCTAGGCTGACGACACTGCACTTTAGCCTGTGTGACAGAGTGAGACCCTGTCTCAAAGAAAACAACAAAATAAACAAAAACACACCACACAGCCCAATCCCATCGCACCTCTTGCAGTGACCAACCACCATCCCTGTGTTTGTCTTGAAGTGGATGCTTTGTTAACTGCTGGCACACACACCCCTCCTTACTTATATACCTCTGTCGTACATTTATACCTACTGATACACTATGACCCTGCATGATCACAGACCGGCAACAAAGTCTGTTCCGTAGAGCACATTAGAAACACCGAATTCCCGACCTTTCCTAGATTAAGACGCCCTTTTAAACTATGACATGGGAAAGAGTGATAGAAATTACAGTAGAAACCCTGGTGGCAGAATGTTGGGTGGTCGTCAGCCCATGGCACACTCTGTTGGGGGCATACCCAGGTTCTTCTCTGATCTTTCTTGGATACACAAGCTCTCCTGGGATATTGCATCATTTTAACCAAAACAACATTTCAGTCCCTTCCCCCCAGTGATCTGCTTCGAAAGCATGACTGAATCATGGACACTGGTGAGGTCAGGGTGGGGGTGAAGTAAAATACAAGAAGGAGCGGCTATGTGCCATGACACAGACCCTCTTCCTGATGGGTCCAATCTAAATTTCCAAATGGCCATGATCGGACTAACCTCTGTACCTGCAAAACTCAGAAATCTTGCCTTCTCCACGTTATGTTCTGGACTGGGGTATGCAACTTTAAAGTCTGTAATGCTACGGGATGAACTAACAAGAACCCATTTGCTGTTTTCGCCTTCAGTTCGAAGAGATATTTTTGGAATCAGCAGAAGATTTGGATAAGTTAAGAAATGGTAAGAACGAGTATCTAAACGCCTCTGTGCGGGTATCTAGTAGAAGCTACACGGGGAGGTCTTAACACCAGGCAATGCCTATGGAGGGTGGTGATTTGGGATGGTAGAGAGGGAGAAAAGTGGTTAAAATGGAAGGGGCGTGTCTCCTTGAGCAGGTCTGGCAACTCTCAGGGCTGAAAAAAGCCAGACCTCTCTGAGTATTTGCTAAAGGAACCATCCCCAGCACCCTGAGAATGCCCTCTCCCTGCTTTCTCGTGCTGTCTGCACCGTGATGCAGCTGTGATAGCTCAGGGTACCACACAGCACCCCCCAGGCAAGGACACACAAGGACACCCATTAGCGAAAAGCAGTAGATACAAGTCCGTGTTGAGTTCTTTGCTCTTCCCAGACTGACAAGGTGATATCCGGACAATATTATACGCTTTGAAAAGCACAGAAAGGGACCTGTACATAGAAACTTCTCTCAGACCTACCATAAATGTCATGAACACCTTGAGACTTACTTTCAGAACTTCCCATTTTATCTGACATTTGGATGGCAGCCCTGCTGTAGCCTCTCCGAGTTTCTTCCAAAATATCCATGAAGATAAATCAACACAAAAAATATGGGGGACCTACCATTTATTTGGGTAGGAAATAAAAAGGCTAAAAAGCAAAATACAGATTGATAAGAAAAAGGACTATAACACACTAAAAACAAAATCTTCTTTCAGTTGAAAGTCTACCAGACAATAATTTTATGTTTTATTTTTTATCTTCGATCATTGCACCAAATGGTTTTTCATTCTAAAAAGAGTGGGACCCATAGTCATCTCCGTCTCCTTTTTCTTTTCTTCTCCGTGAAGATGGGCGTCTGATGTTCCAGCAAGTGCCAATGGTCGAGATTGATGGGATGGAGCTGGTGCAGACAAGAGCCATCCTCAACTACATCGCCAGCAAGTACAACCTCTACGGGAAGGACTTAAAGGAGAGAGCCCTGTAGGTACATTTTCTGTCTTCACATCGCCAGATAACCCAGGAGAGCTTTAGAGTCCCGCCTCGAGCGAGCAGAACCGTGCAGGGGGTCACAACAGCAGGAAGCTGGCCCTTGGGCATGTGCGCTGAGGTCCAGGGTGGCAGAGTCCTGTGGATGTGAGGGAAGAGGAACGTGGGAGGGTTCAGGCAAGTGTGATCATACAAGAGGATGCAGCCCACGGGTGTAGCGCCGTGACAGAGGCTTCCAGACACTCATGAACCATGAACTCAGGAGGGTGGTGGAATCCTGATTCTAGGTGCTCAGGCCTTTAGGAGGTGAGTCCAACCAACAGGTAGGGACAAGGATGGATTGCTTGGGTGTGTGTAGATGCCTGCCTGGGGAGGGGACGATCCAAAGGAGCTGAATTTCGAGTTTCAGTAATTGCAGGAATGATGAGCAGGTAACTAACTTACTGACCAGTTATATAGACTGGCCGCTTGACAAGGGTTAGAACAGCCTGGTGTCTGAGAAGCTGGGTTTACCGTAACATGTTGATGCGAGTCTGAAGCAGCCAGATGTATTCAGTATGAGCAAAGCTCTGGGGTCTCCTCCCAGTTGTGCTGAGAGCTCACAACTCAAAATAAAACCTTGTTGGAATCGCTCGCCTTTCCTCGAAAAGTTTAATACGCACTTAGCAATGACCCAGCAATTTCTCTACTGGGTATATCACCCATGGAATTGAGGATACGTCCACACTAAATCTTGTACACAAAATAACAGCAATATTCGTAAAGCTGAAAAAATGGAATCAGCCCAATTTTCATGAGCAGATCAATGAAGGATCAAAATGTGCCAAAGGCATCAGGGGGACATTATTTGGCTATAAAAAAGAAGGAGGTTCTGATGTACACTCAACATGGTTGACCTTAAAGACATTATGTTACATAAAAGAAACCAGACACAGAAGGCCAAATTTTATAGGATTTCTTTTGTACAGAATGTCCAGAATATTCAAACCTGTAGAGGCAGAAAAAACATTAGTGGTTGCCTGGGGCTAGAGGAGTGGGAATTGGGGAGAAATTAAGAATACTGCCAATGGGTACAGATTTTCTTTTCAGGGTTGAGCTATTAGAATGTTGTAATATGTGCAAAATTCTGTCAATGAATGTAGCAAAAACCATGGAATAGTATAATTTTAAGGGGTTACAATTATACTATGTAAATATGTCAATAAAGCTGTTATCTTAAAAAGTATTGTGGAAAACCCAGTTTGACGGAAAAGAAAAGAAGGTCTCTTGTAGGCCACACTGGCTGTAACTGTGTAAAGGATGGCACCAGCGAAGGGGTGTTCACCTTGGGTCGGGAGAAACGCAAACATGGCTGGAGTAGGGCAGCAGCAAGTGGAGGGGGCTGTGGGGCATGTTTGTGGGAGACGGCTGAAAGAACTGCTACTGTTGGGCATAGACGTGTGCCTGGGAGGAGCAGAATGCTGAGAGAGGAAGAGGAACATGACCGGGATGGGCGTGCCAGGGACTCTGTTGAGGTTACTGGGGCAGCAGGTCTTTGGCCACCTGAGTCACACTAAGCGTATGAAAGGAACAGAACGACCAAAAATAGAAATGGCAAATTCAGCACAGTGTGGGTGGTTCCTTGCAGGGAATCCATCCATTTTTCTCATGACTGTGACTCAGGACAGGTCACTGATGCTCTTTGAACCTGTATTTGATCATGTGTATAACAAAAATTTTAGAAACACATCTACCCCATAGGCTGTTTTATCTAATAAATGTTGATATGTGTAAAAATCACATCAAATTGAACGACCCATAAAAAATACCTACTGCAGGTGAATCGCATGGTCACCACCTGATGCTCTATTCTCTTAAAGTTTTAAACTGTAAAAGCTAAGACAGGAGGCATTTAACAGCCTGTGTCGCCTTCAGGATCGACATGTATGTGGAAGGCATGGCGGATTTGAACGAAATCATCATCATGCTGTTCACGCATCCACCTGAGGAGCAAGTCGCCCAGCTGGCCTTGCTCAAAGAGAAAACAACCAATCGCTATTTCCCGGCCTTCGAAAAAGTAAGTGGAACCGTTCTGCACTTCACGGCACGGAGTCTAGAGGGCAACAGAGATAATGCTGGGCACTCATGAGGCAGCGACCGTCACTTTCAGGGAGACTTCCTGAGCCCGAGTGCAGCTCTCTGACGCTCAAGGCATTTCCTAGAAATAGGTGGTGAAGAAGAATTGTACTACTTACACTCAAGTGATAATTTTACAGCAAAGTTCAATTAACTAGACCCAAGTCTAGAAGTCTGTATTGAACAGAATTTTACTGTCATAGCAGAATGTGGGCCGTGCAAGGCTCTGACCACACTAGATGTTGGTCTAGACTAGAGTCTCTGACACCATGGGCTTTTATTCAAGGGGAACATGGGGAAAGCAGTACAGCAGACAGTACTGTGACACCACGTGTAGGGGGACATGAGACCGGCTGCCCATCACGAAAGTATTACAGTGCTTCAGAGATGGAGGAGAAGTATCTAAACAGGAATGGTGGCGAGGGGATGTGGGGTAAGATTATTTTTACATTTCAAAGTAAGTTTCAGGCATCAGCGCAGTTCACCCCTAGACACTTGAGCTTGCAAATACAATGCATCGTAAGTTAGGAGTCAGAGGCAAGTCTGCAAGGGAAGTGATGAATTCAGGGTCACCCAGGTTTACTTGAGATCCCAGCATATAGACCAGGAAACGAGGAGAGAAGGAGGAGGAGACGTGTCCTCCTGGGGGGAGAGGGCTGTCAAGGGGACTGCAGAGAGAGAGAGCAGAGTGCAGAGCCCCGTCCTGGAACGTCAGGGCTGCGCTGTAGGGCGCGGGGACACAGAAACGTGCACAGCAGGTGCTGAGACCCGGGCACACGTGGAAGATGCCAGTGGGGGTGGGAGGTGAGAAGGCCGCAGGGCTGGGGGAACGAGCAGAGGATCGGGAGCCTGGGCTTCCCCCGAGGAAGCAGCAGGGAGCAGAGCCCGCTTCTCACTCTCGCTCCTGAATCAGCGACCGTGGAGAAAGGTCTGGGTCTCACACCTGCCAGTGAGGACGCAGAGGTGGGAGGGTCAGGGGCTGGAGAGACTGGGGGACAAGCAGGTGCCGTGCCTGACTGTGTGTGTGTCCCTGATCTGGTGCCTGGAACTCCCCAGGTGTTAAAGAGCCACGGACAAGACTACCTTGTTGGCAACAGGCTGAGCCGGGCTGACATTCACCTGGTTGAACTTATCTACAACTTGGAGGAGTTTGACCCCAGCCTCACCGCCAACTTCCCTCTGCTGAAGGTGATCGGTTTCACTATTTCGCAGCCCCCAGAGAGGCAGCCCCACATCTCACACAATGGAATGTCGTATTGGGGACCTTGGACTGGTGACATTCAGACCCCAGCCTCCTCCAGGCTGGCACTGCCCCCAGGTCTCCAAAATGAGCTTTCAGGGCCTGATTCTTAGGCATGAAAAGATTGTTGCCATGGCATGGAAATTTCCTGTGGGTGCTACCCCAAGAAGAATATTTTTGCAACAGAAAGAACCCAGAACCCAGCATGTCCTCCAACTCCCATTCCATTGCGGTCTCTGTGCCCGATTTCTCTGGGATTCCCATCATCCCGGGGGTTCCCCTGTCTTCCCACACTGAGTCTGTCTGGGCAGGTCTCTTTCCATGTGCTTTCCTTCCCTGGGCTCCAGTCCCTGCTGCCAGACCTTCTGTTCCTCTCTGCCCAGGCCTGCCCCACACACTCCCACCCACCCCGTGTCCACCTCTCCGTGGGAAAATTGGTCTGACTGGCCCCAGTGTTTGCCTTTACTATCTTCTGTCTCCATTCCCTGCTCAGTTTTCCCATCTCTTCATTTCTCACGGGTGTGTGTTCCCAGCCAGCACACTGGTGCTGAAGCAGGGGACACGGTCTGTGTGTAGAGGGGCAGGGTTCAGGTTTCCTGGGTTGTCTAATAATTGCTTTGGTCTTTGGGCTGCACTCTGAGGCTGTGATTTGTGCACTGCAGGCCCTGCAAACCAGAATCAGCAACCTCCCCACCGTGAAGAAGTTTCTGCAGCCTGGCAGCCAGAGGAAGCCTCATGAAGATATGGAATCAATGAAGGAAACCCTGAAGATTTTTAGGCTTTAGTAAAACAGGCATGGAAGCAAAGCACAGCCCAGACCCATCTGCTAACATTTTACAAGAATAATCTGCTTGCCTAATGCTGACGGTGGCTACTGTGAAGCTACTAAACTTTTCAAATTATGTACTAATGAAAAAAAGAAAAAAACTCCTTTGACCAGTTAAAATTCATTCTTTTTCATTAGGATCTGATACGGAATCAGATTTGCAGTGTGTCCCTGACCTGCCTCTTTTTGCAATTAAAAACTTAGTACAAAAGGAAAATGTAGATTTTGTGGTTGGTTTGACTTTTCCAGTAATTTTGCTGTAACATTTGTCATATAGACTATCAAAAAATCAAGTGCTGAAATTTCCATCTGACATTTTCAGGTATGCACTGGAAAAGAGTTACCATTCTGGGGAACAGCATAGCAAAATTTTCCTCTTATCTTGGCGAGTCATTTTATTTCTGATAATGAAAGTTTGTTTCTTATGCATTTTCAAACAGCTGTTATGGCTGTGGACTCTTCAGCGTTCCAGGAGGTGCACACAACAGAGAACAGAACAGACCCACCCTCTGCTCTCAGGGGACCCTGCTGTCCCTTACCTGCAGGTGCACAGGGCACATCCTCACTGTGCTCTCCAACCCTGTGTGGGGCCCTGGACATGAGCTTTACTCTCAGTTCTCTCAGTGCCACTCAGGCCTGGGCTTCAAAACTACACACTATACATGTGAATTATTAATACCTATAAATAAATGCATGTAAAATCATTTTTTCCCTGCTTGTCACCATGCCAGAGTGCTTGGGTTAGCAGCCATTTCTAGCTTCAGCCCCATACTGGGCCCATAATGCTGGTCTCCGCAGGAGGTGTGGGCTGAGGCACACTGAGCCCTCCTGCTCTCAGAGGGAGCTCCCCGCAGGGAGAGGGGGTGAGGAGCAGACAGACTCCCTGACTGCAGCTTCCCTTCCCTGTAGCCTCTTCTCTACCGACAACCAGAGTGGTTTTTCTAAAATACAAATCTGAGCACCACTGTCTTTCCTAAATTCTTCTGTGAGTCCCCATTGCAGGCAGAATGGGTCCTACCTGCCTCCTCAGCCCCTTATCTCCAGCCAGTCACCCCCAGAGCATAGCAAGGCCTCTTGCCTTCAGCCTGGGCACATTTGCTAGCCCTGCCTGGCAAGCTGCTCCCCACCTCGTTGCCTCTCCTCTGCCCTCCACGGAGCCCTGGAAGGCTCTATCAACACCTGGGGCCACTGCGTCTGCTCCTGTCCTGTCAGCTCGCGGAGCGGGCCATGACCTGCTGGGTCCCCAGGGCTGCATCACCAACGGATGTGACACCTGCCCAGCTCCATGCACACCTCCAGGACCTAGGACCCGACTTGGGCTTGGAGAGCTCACAAACCCCCACACACCTGGCGTGACTGCATTTCTACAAAGCACGTTTTTTCACATCACTCAAATGCTATGTACAGAGCTTGCTTGGATGCTGAGGAAAAGAAACGTACTGCAAAGAAATCTACATGGGTCTCTTAGGTGCATTAGAATGCTGAATATTAGATAAAATTAAGGAATTTCAAAATTTTAATGTTACTATGTTTAAAAAGAAATGCTTACTTTCCAGAGGTAAGTATTATTTACAGACAAGGTGCTGTGGTATCTGGAATTTGCTTCAAGATAATCCCATGGTTTGGAGGGAATAGATGGGAGTTTGTCTTAGTCTTTCGTGGCTCCTGTCACGGATTATTCTAAAGCAGGTGGCTTGAAACAACATAAATGGATTCTCTTACACTTCTGAAGGCCAGAAATTTGAAGCTGAGGTGTCAGCAGGGCCACATGCCTCTGCAAACTCTAGGGAAGAATCCTTCCCTGTGTCTTTCAGCGTCTGGTCACTCTTGGCATTTCTTCACTCCCACGGATCGTGTCCCCATCACTGTAGTATCTGCCTCTGTCTGCCAGCACCTCACCCTCTGAGTGTCCGTGTCTTTTTGCTGAGTCCAGCTCAGCACAGGGAACCCCGAACCCATCGGCTCCTCCGCAGAAATGAAGACAAAGTAGCCAATTATCAGGACAAGTGGGCACGGGGGACTCGACGCTTCTAAGAGCAAAGAGCCCCGTCCTCGGTGCGCACATTGCTTTTATTCGTACAACTCAAGAGGGAACCAGGGAACTCAAGGACAGGAAACAGATGGCCGCTTACTCCCCATCTCTATATTTTGAGAATGCTCTGTCCAAAGAACATTCCCAGGCCTCCTGCATGACTGCAGTCGCTGGAGACCTGGCCGTTGACTGCGACTTCTCGGGCTGCTGACCGGACAGCTCTCCATCAGGTCGGACTCGGCTTTGCTTTGTCCACACCTGTTCGGAATCAAGGAAACAGGCAGCTCACAGCTCCTGCTCCTCCATCTTTTCTTCTCTGTGTTATCAGGACAACTTGTCATGAGTTTGGGGCCCATCCAGATAATCCAAGATGCTCTCATCCCAAGTTCTTTAACTTAATACTTCTGCAGAGACCTTTTTCCAAAATAAGGTCATATTCACAAAATCAAGCATTTGGACATGGACCTGTCTTTCTTGGGGGCCAACATAGCTTTACCCTCTACATGGTATAGATGAAAAAAGATTGACAATTGCTGAGACAGGGTGATAGGTACTTTGGCTTTTGCTATATTATTTTCTCTACTTTTGTATTGCTACAACTTTTCCATTGAAATTTAAAAACTATCTTATTTATTGAGCTCCTACTATGGCCAGGCTTTGTGCAGACTGTGAGAGTTGACACACACAGACGGAAGCTCTTTCCGCAGGAGCTAGAAGTCTATGTGGGAAACTGATATTGAATACATAATGTCAAAGTAATATAAGGAAAGATATACAGAGAAAATATAGTAATAGGCGACAATGGAGTATTCCATTCAGGACAAATACAAGACACAACGGCCCAGAGGCCAGGAAGAATAATCTGACGAAGGCAGAGGAGGAAAAGGTATGCAAATGCGGTTGCAAGATTTGGCAGAGAAAACACGGGATACCAGGTAAATGTGAATTTCTGGTAAATAATTTTAAAAATTTCAGTATAATTATGTTACATAGAATGTTTAGAACACAATGATACTAAAAATTACTAATTATTAATTGCCTGAAATTCCCATTTAACCAGGTGTCCTGGATTTTATCTGACAACCCAGTAAGAAAAGTCTTCCAGAATGCCATCAGCTTGCCCTTTACAGACGTCACCTCCTGGCTACGTATGCCCACGGTAGGGGTTTGTTATCTGCCTTAGTTCTTGCATCCAAGTCATGAAAACCCTCTAGTAAATGTCTTTGAAAAGCCAGTCTCTGTCTCTCCAATAAATGGTGTTGGCAAAACTGGATGTGCAGAAGAATGAAACTAGACTCTTACCTCTCACCATATGCAAAAATCAAATCAAAATGGATTAAAGACTTAAATCTAAGATCTGAAACCAGTAAAATAAAACTTCTTGGAAATGTTTAGGACATCCTTCTGGGCAAGGCCTTCTTGAGTAATACCCCCAAACACAGGCAACCAAAGCAAAATTAGACAAATGGGACCACATCAAGCTAAAAAGCTTCTGCACAGCAAAGGAAACAATCAACAAAGTGAAGAGACAACCCACGCAATGGAAGAGAATATTTGCAAACTACCTATCTGACAAGGGATTAATAAGTAGAATACACAAGCAGCTCCAACAACTCAATAGGAAAAACTCTATTTAAAAATGGGCAAAGGATCTGGATAGACACTTCTCAAAAGAAGACATACAAATGGCCAAGAGGTATGTGAAAAAAATGCTCGACATCATTAGTCATCAGAGAAATGCAAATCAAAACTACAATGAAACATCCTCACGCCCCAGTTAAAATGGTTCTCATCAAACAGGCAATAATGAATGTCAGAGAGAATGTGGAGAAAGGGGAACCCCCGTACACTGTTGGTGGGAATCTAAATCAGTGCAACCACTATGGAGAACAGTGTGGAATTTCCTCCAAACACTAAAAATAGAACTACCACATGACCCAGCAATCTCACTGCTAGATATATATCCAAAGGATGGGAATTTCGTATATTGAAAAGATCCCTGCACTCCCATGTGTATTGAAGTGCCATTTACATTAGCCAAGATTTGCAATCGACCTAAGTGTCCATCAATGGACGAATGAATAAAGAAATTGTGGTATAGACACACAATGGAATATGATATAGCCACAAGAAAGAATAAAATCCTACCATTTCCAACAGCATGGATGGAACTGGAGAACATTATAGTAAATGAAATAAGCCAAGCACAGAAAGACAAATCGTGCATGTACTTACTTACTCATATGTGGGAGCTAAATATTAAACACAATTGATCTCATGGAGACAGAGAATAGAATGGTGGTTATCAGAGGCTGGGGAGGGTAGCAGAGAGGGGGAGATAGAGTGGGTGTGGTTAATGGGTGGGCGTGGTTATCTAACTATAAAAATATAGTTAGATAGTTAGATAGAATGGACAATATTTGATAGCACAACAAAGTGACTATAATCAACAATAAGTTAGCGTAAACTTTAAAATAACTGAAAGAGTAGAATTGGAATGTGCCTAACACAAAGCTATGATAAATGCCTGAGGTGATGGATACTCTAATTCCCCTGATTTCATTAATTCACATTGTATGCCTGTATCAAAACATCACATGTACCCTATAAAAATATACAACTGTGTACCCATAATAATTAAAAATAAAAAGATAAAAAGCCAGCTCTACGGCCTTGCAGAGAAAGCGAAAACAATTAGTAGCTGATTTTTTTGTTTGAACTTTTATCGCCAACTTGAAAAGGAACATATTAACCAGGTCTTTTGTGCCAAGAAGATGACTTGGCATTTTTCTTCCAATCTAGTAGGGAGCCGTGGCCCTGAAATGTGTGGGATTAGCTTTTCCCTAACTTGGCACTACCCCTTTTCTTGGGAGGGGATTTATTGAAATGATAAGTAGTTAATAGTCGCATCAGGAACTGCTTTTATGGGTTCAGGAAAGTGAGTCAGGAAAGTGATAAGGAAGTAAGTACTGATCTTATAAATATATCTTTGGTTCAAGGGCAAAAGCTATGTAAAAGGTGAGGAAAACACTATACTCTTGTTAGTAACTTTGTTTCCCATAAAGGTACACATTAGCAGTTCCGCAACTATTTTATGTGTACTAGGACTGAAAAAATGTGTAAATATTGTATATTTTAGATAATAAGAGCTAAGTTTCTCACTTGTTAGAGAAAGAGGTTAAAAATGTGTGTGTGTGTGTGTGTGTGTGTGTGTGTTTAGGTTAACATACACTCATATATTTACCACTGGGGTGGGCCTGGGAACATTAAAATCCCAGAAGCAGCGCACACACAAAATGCCTAAATCCTAGTTTAGAAATACCTTCCCCAACAGAAGGAAACAAGGATCTTTGGAGAAATGGCTGACTTAAGGGCTGAGACAGAGAAAATACAAGAAAAGCCTGGAACATCTTTGGCAAAGGAAATCTCTGGAAATGCTCACAAAAAGAGGGGCTTGTCATAAAGGACACAAAGACCAACCTGAAGGAGCTCCCACAGGCCAAAGCTAGAGTAGTGTGAGCAGCAAATTATATATATGAAGACCGTTAGATTGTAATCTGTAGAATAAAATATCCATAAATCCGTACTGCTGTAAGTCAAAAATGATTAGATGAAGAGAGAGAGAGACAGACAGGTAGACAGACAGGGGCTGGGTGTGGAGAGAAAGGAAAGAGAAGGGGTAGATCTTCTTTATAGAAGAATTTCAATTATTAAATGTAGATGGAATGAGGGAAATAGAAAATCACCCTTAGACAAACCTGACAGTAGTGTTTGCTGCAGACAAGATCCATAGTGGATACTAAAGTTAGAGGGCGGAACCTTATTCTGAAACAGAGAATTTGCGTAGTCATAAAGTATCTCCCATAGATATTTATTGATTCCAAAGGGATAAATAGTAACATTACAGTTGACAAACCTGGCAGACACTACTTTACTTAAGAGATCAAGGTTAACGTCACCACTAATACGACATACTGTGTCTTGGGTGTGATATTCTCTCTGGAAATGGTATCATGAGAAGGGAACAGCATGACTCCTGTGATGTTTTGCAAAAAATGTATAAACTCAACCCAATTATGGGTTGACCAGAACTGAGGCACATTCCACAAAATAACCGACCAAGAATCTTCAAAAGTGCCATGCTCATGAAAGACGAGGAAAGACTGAGGAGCTGTCACAGATTGGAGGTGACAGAGTTACAGTACTGGGCCTGGGCATGGTGGCTCAGCCTATAACCCCACTTTGGGAGGTGGAAAAGGCAGGATTGCTCGAACCCAAGAGTTGGAGGCTGCAGGGAGCTATGATCTTGTCACTGCACTCCAGCCTGGGTGACAGAGCAAGACCCTGTTTGGGAAAAAAAAAAAAAAAATACAATGTGGAGTCCTGGATGGGATCTTGAAGTAGAAAAAGGACATTGCTTGAAAAACTGGTGAAATCCAAGTAAGGGCTACAGTTACTTAATAGTATTATATAAGTGATAAATTTCTGGTTTTGATCCTTGTGCTAAAACTATGGTTATGTAAGACGTTAACATTAGAGGACACTGGGCGAGGGTATTTGGAAACTCTGCATCAGTTTTGCAATTTTTCTGTAATGTAAATATTTCCAAAAAAAAATTTCAAAGATACACATTAAATTATTTATTGATGAAATAAGACAAAGTCTGGGGTTTGCTTCAAATATTGCTGATGGTAGTTGAACCAAGGCTATGGGTATATCAAGCTCATTGAACGGTTCTTCCTATGTTAGATAACTTCCATCAGAAAAAGAGAAATCACATATACGCATTGAGCCCCTGCCATATGCTGGGCGCTGTGGTCAACCACGGGGACAGGGCAGCCCTGCCCTCAGGAGCTCACGGTGAGCAAGGGAAAGTGGACATTGAACACAGAATGTGGGAAGAGTGATAGGACAGAGGAAGAACGGGATGCCTGGGAGGAGGGGAGAACAACGTGTTCCAGGCAGAAGAAATGGTGCATCAAGGGCCTTGGGCTAGAGAGAAAGGCCAACATGTTCCCCATAGACAAGGATCCGCCAATGACCCCAAGTAACGCAGCTGAGGTTTTCCCACTCAGGGCTAGTGTAACTCGGCTAGATTCTTCCAGCCTGCTGAATTTTGCAACAGTATTCATCATTGAGTCCTTTTTACAAACTAGGTGCAATCTCCCCATTCTCTCTCTCCAGTCCCCTTTCCTGACAACACCCTCTTATGCCACTGTCCTCCACTCCCCGGCAAGGTTTCTCTTCTGCCCTACACCTGCAGCCTGTTTAATGAGATCCTCCTTAAACAGTGTTCAAAGAAGGCTGGTCGGAGGGACCTTCTGAGGCAGCCAAATAGATTTGAAATCCCTTGTTGTGCAGTTTTGGATAACCTTGAAATGAAACATTGTTGACTGTCATGCTTGTTAGTCTAGCATGGAACTTTGGAGCCTTCAAGGCTATGGGGGTGGCTGTTCCCTATTGGGCCCGCCCAGTTCAGCAGGCAGGAGTGTCCCAGCATTTAAGCAGCTGGCACACAGCTCAGGAGCTGGCCTGGAGGAGCTGAGCCTCTAGAGACGCAGCCAGGACTTAATTAGGTTAGTACCGACCTTAAGAATCTTCCTAAATGTTCTTGTGTCTGCTTCACTAGGAGAGCGTGTTTAAATGTGTTACTTTGTGTGTGTACTTCATGTTCTTATTGTGCCTTCTTAGTGTGCTCAGGAGCCAATTCAAGCATTGTTTAGTAGTTCCTGAAAGACCTGGCTTTAAACAAAAATAAGATTCAGGAATTTAGAAGACAAGGGCAGTGACTCTGATGGTGTGAGAAAAGTGAGAGTGACAACAGTAGGAGAATCTGAAAATGTCGCCGTGCATTTGTCGGAGCTTACACGCAATTTGTTTAGGCAGTTAAAAAGCGTGTAGTAGTGTAATTCATTCAGGAGCCAACACACAACGATACTGGATTTACATTTGGCAGGGTCACCCATTTGGGGCCCCACTTGAGCAATGTAAAGAAAACGCACCTGGGTGGTTGCTTGCCTCTCCTGCCTCTAAACCCGCCCCTCCAGGTGGGAAACCAATCATCGATGCCTGCCGATTAGGATGTAAATGTACACGTCCATAGTCGATTTCACATACATTAGTTTATACTCTTGTATACTCTTTACTTAAGGTGTGTAATAATGTAGCAGTGAATAACATCATTTGGAAGCTATATACTGCTCTGGTTCTTAGTAAAGAAAAAAAAACTAAACCAGCTAACATTCTCTTAAGTAACATGAGTTATTAATACTTTGCGATTGGACACTAAGTAGTGTGCTACTTCACCTTCTACTCCTCCTCCTCCTCTTTCTCCTTCCTCTTTCCTCCTTCCCTTCGTCGTTCTTCACCCTCTCATCCTCTTCCTCCTCCTCCTGTTACTTGTTCAATGTTTGTGGGACCAAAGGCTGAGCAGTGTTTAAAGTCTTAAAATTGCAAATGAACCTACATGCATGTTATGGTCCGGAGTGCGAGAAAAGACCACCTAAGACCGAAACTGAGCCAAATTGTGAGTCTTTATTAGCCGGCCAGCGACTACCCTCCGCCCCACTAAGAGGCAGGTGTACGGGGAGCAGCCCCGAGCCAGGGGAGCAGGGCTCTTTATAGGCACAGACGACGCAATGGAATTTTACTGGGTTAAGCAAGCTCAGTTATAGAAGCTAAAAGCATTAAACCATTTTTCAGAAAACGGGGCAGAGTTACAGCATTAAACCACTTTTTGGTAAATCACCTGGTTAAACAAGCAGGGTTACAGAAGCAAAAAGCGTTAGTTTTCCTATGGTGTGGTTTTACATCGTGTTTCAATTGGGGATAGGGGGATTTGGGGACTTCCCACAGCTTTGGGGCTCTGTTACATAATCATTGCATAAACATTGTAAAGTTTTTACATTTTTAAAATTTCAGCCTTTAAGACAATATAATTATTGCATCGGTTATGACAGTCAGCAGTCCTGAAACTTTCGGCCCTTGACATTCCCCACTGGTTTTCTTGGAGGAATCAAATTATTGATTCTTTATTTGTGTCACAGATAGTTGATAGTGGGTTCAGAGAACCATCAGCTTAACAGCCTGGACTCTTTGTTTAATATAGGATGTTAGGCAGTTAATGATGCAGTGCCCGATAAGTAGAGCTAATATTTAATATTGTTATTTACGGGGACCAGGAGAATAAGGCTTTATACCAATTGCTATTTGCTTTTTGACCTTTTTTTTTTTTTTAATCTGTTTTGTACTTGGGAGAGGGTATCTCTTATGACACCGGAGTGGTTTGTATAGAAACAGCAAGTCTCGCCGAGAGCTATACAGAGACTCTCTTGTTTTAGGAACAAGAGGTCTAGGCCTCGAAGATTTTGGAGGACTACTTTTCCAAGGGAATCTACTGACTGTTTTAAGTGGTTGATTGATTTTTTTAATTCTTTAAGGTTGAGGTCGATTTGTTGACTTAAAGCTTTAAAATTTTGATTACTTGTTATAAGTGCCGCGGCTCCTATGGCCGCTGAACCTCCAATTCCTAAACTTGTGAGCACGGGGACCAGCATAGGGATAGCTCATTTGAAACAGGAGGGGGCTGGGACCTGTAAATGTTCTCTCTCACTGTCACCAGAGTAGTAGGACACTTGGGGGACAATATGTACCAGGATACAGAGATCTTTTTTCCGGGATATTATGGATGGTCGCACGCAAGGGGTGACTCCAGTCGTGCGGGTCAACCAGGTGCTCTCAGGGGCGACTAAGAGTGACTTGTCGTTGGGATCAGTGGAATTATTTATTTTTATGACAGAGCTGCATGAATTGTTGTAGGGAGACCTGGCTAAGATAAACCCTGGGGAATAAATACAAGTTCCCTGCTTTTGGAGATCTTTTAGGGTGAGCTGAGGTTTTTGGCCCCATTTACATAAATGTTGTTTTTGGGCTTTTTTACTTGTTGAGTTTTTAATATGTCTCCGTGAGGCCAAGGGAGCGGTTAACCCCGATTTTTATGTAATAAGGGGGTTCCGGGTTTAGGCAAAGCCAACAGTACTCGGTTATATTCGGACTGGTGTCATTTAAGAAGGTATAGACCAGGCTTACTAAGTTGAGTAGAGGCTGTCCACGAGGAACGGGCGCACGGGTTCGGGGAAGGGAAGGCGAGTGGCGTTGGCAGGGAGAAAAGGGGCATTTAATGGTATGTTAGGCGGTTTTGTGGGTAACATGTCGAGATACATTTTTTCGTTGGGTCCTATAGGGTTGCGTGGCCTTGCTGGAGTAAATCTTTGTATGGTTAACTGGACCCCGGGGTCTAAATTGCCACCGGTCGTGATATATGACCTAAATCTCCATGTTTTTTCGGAAGCCCAGGTTTGAGTATGCCATTGGAAAATCCTGATGGTTACAGGATTACAGGACCCAAGGTTGTTAGTGGTGCAGCTTTGCTTGCCCCGAGTTAGAGAAATGTAGGGGTCTTTGTTGACCCAAGATGCAATTGTCTCACAACCCCATTTGGCACAATGGTACGCATTCTGCCCTTGACAGTGTTGTGGCCCTGTGGCCGGGCAAACATAATATTGACTGTGTCGCATTCCTTGTTGAGAGAGGAGGTGCTCGTTACATCTGACATCACCCCACGCTCTCCCTAGGTACTGTTTACCAAATAGCTGACAGAGATCAAAATGAAGGGTGGGCTGGGACAGGGTGGAGTTCTGTGTTACTACAGTTCCATCTACTGTTCTGGAAAGTACCAGGTGTAGTTGACAGGCTGGTGGGGACTACCCTTGACTAGACTTAAGTGACAAATTAAAAAGAACCAGGGGAGTCTCTGGAAAGTCTTATCTTTAGTGGGTCCTCAGTGGGCTGGGTGATCCATTTTTTAGAAAGTTGTTCTGGAGTCGCTTTTTGGATTTGTGTGTGGTGGATCCCGTGGCGCTTTTCGGCGACTTTTACAGCCGTTGGAGTGGACAGGATCACAGGTAGGGGTCCAGTCCACCTGGCTTTTAAGGTAGCCAGTTGGAGCTTCTTTACCCAGACAAGGTGTCCAGGCTGCACCTGGAACGAAGCTTTTTCAGGGGGAGGGTTAGTTGGTCTAGGATGAGCGGCCTTTACAAGGTCTCGGGTCTGCTGGGCAACAGACTGTAAGGCCTGCAATGACTTAAGGAGGGAATGGTTATTTAATTCAGCTACTTTGTCCTCCCCAGCTTGGGGATAAGCGGGGGCGTTCCGCCGAACATGATTTTATATGGGGTTAGGCCTTTAACATAAGGAGTGCATCTAGCCTTTAACAGAGCAAAGGGGAGGAGTCTTGCCCAGTCTGTGCCAGTCTCTAGCTTTAGTTTACTCCATGTGTCTTTTAGAGTCCCGTTTCTTTTCTCTACCTGTCCTGACTCTGAGGTCTATAAGCACAGTGTAATTTTCAACTAATTTTTAACGTCTTGGTCAATAATTGAGTTGTTTGGGCCATGAACGCCGGGCCATTGTCAGACCCCAGTGTTAGTGGGAGGCCAAATCTGGGAATAATTTCGGTAACTAATTTTTTAACAACTACTTGTGCTGTCTCTGACTCCATAGGAAAAGCTTCCGCCCATCCAGAGAAGGTATCAACAAATACAAGCAAATAACGGTATCCGTATTTTTCCGGTTTTATTTCTGTAAAGTCCACTTTCTAGTGTTTCCCTGGGGCATGTACCCTTGGTACATGCCTGGTCCCGGGGGGAGAATTAGTTCCTTTACCTGAATTGACTTGTGCACAGGCGAGGCATCTCGTTGTTACCTGTTGGGCCATCTCATGTAGCCGGGGAATGTAGTAGTCCCTCTGGAGAAGTTCAGTCAGCTTAGTGCTGCCAAGGTGGGTGCTCTGATGTATTTGCCTGATCAGGTCTCGTCCTAGGTGCTCAGGGACTAAGACCCTATTGTCTGGGAGGATTTTTCAACCTCCCGGATCAGTTCTAGTCTTTAGGGCTTTTCCTGTTTTAACTTCCTCTTCGGTGTAGTTTGGAGAGTTCAGCAGAAGCCGTTCTGGCAGGACAGGGAGAATTTGCAGAGGCCCCACTGGTTTTTGTGCGACTTTCTTGGCTGTCACATCAGCAAAAGCATTTTCTCTCGCCACTGGGGAGTCAGTAGTTTGGTGTCTTTTGCAGTGGATGGATGATGGCCACCATTTTTGGTAACCAGATGGCCTCTAGTAGGGCCAGTATTTCAGGTTTATTTTTTATTTTCTTGCCCCCTGAGGTTAAGAGGCCCCGCTCTTGGTAGAGTGCCCCATGTACCTGTGCCGTTGCAAACGCCTATCTACTGTCTGTGTAGATGTTGACAGTCTTATTTTTCCCCCACCTCAGGGCTTGGGTTACGTCTAGGAGTTCTGTTCTCTGGGCTGAGGTCTCGTGCCCCAAGGCTTGTGCCCAAATAACCCGGTCAGTGGTTACTACAGCCGCCCCTGCATACCTGACTCCCTCTGACATGTAGCTGCTTTCATCTGTATACAGTTCCTCATCAGGGTCTGGCCACGGATGATTGGTGAGATCCACTCTTAGGTTGGTAAGAGACTCCAGTATCTCGAAGCAGTGATGTGGCGGCTCTGAAGATTCATCATCCGGAAGCAGGGTGGCAGGGTTGAGGGACGCTGTCTTTAAGAAGCGAATCCTGGGGGGATTTAGCAACAGCACTTCATATTGGGTAATACACAAGTTGGAAAGCTGTCTTTTAGGAGGGCTTTTTAGTAGAGCCTCCACTGAGTGGGGGGTGATTATACACAAGTCCAGCCCCAGAGTGAGCTTGGACGCTTTTTTCACCAGGACTGCTGTCGCAGCAATGGCCTGCAAGCAGCCTGGCCAGCCAGACGTTATAGGGTCCAGCCTTTTAGACAGGTATGCAACTGGTCTGTTCCAGGGTCCTAGTTTTTGGGTTAGGACCCCTTTAGCTATCCCTCGGGTTTCAGCAACATATAACTGGAAAGCCTTGGTGAAATTGGACAAGGCCAGTGCAGGGGCACTCACAAGCACCTGTTTGAGCCTCTTGAAGGCTTCAGCCTCATTTTCAGTCCAGATCAGAGTGTCTCCCTTTCCCCCTGTGCTAGCATATAGGGGTTTTGCTATCTTAGCAAACTTTGGGACCCAGAGTCTGTAGCACCCCACTGCCCCCAGAAACTCTTGTACTTGCTTTTTAGTTTGGGGCTGTGGGATCCTCAGGATAGCTTTAATTTAACTGGCGGAGAGGGTTCGTTTGCCTTCCTTTAGTTTGTATCCTAGGTAGGTTGCTGTTTGGGTACAAAGCTGAGCCTTTTTAGCGGAAACGCGGTAGCCCAACTGAGCTAATTCTATTAGCAAGTCCTCAGTAGCCCTTTTGCATTTGGTTTGATCCTTCGTGGCTAGGAGAAGATCATCCACATACTGCAAGAGAGTCACTTCCGGATGCTCCTGCCTAAAATGAACCAAGTCCTGGCTTAGGGCCTCATCAAACAGAGTGGGTGAGTTTTTGAAACCTTGCGGCAGTCTTGTCCAGGTCAACTGTCCAGAATACCCTCCCTCTGGGTCAGTCCATTCAAAAGGAAAGATAGGTTGACTTACTGTGGACAAAGGGAGCGAGAAGAAAGCGTCCTTCAAGTCCAGTACCATGTAGATTTGATGGCTTTGAGGCAGCAGATTCAGGAGGCTGTATGGGTTAGGCACAGTGGGATGAATGGTCTCAATCCTCTTGTTGACTTCTCTGAAGGCCTGTACCGGTCGGTAGTTGTCGGTCCCCAGTTTCTGGACAGGGAGCAGAAGAGTATTCCAGGCTGACAAGGAACTAGAATGCCCGCCTCCCGGAGTCTTTTAATATGGACAGCAATTTTCTTCCTTGCCTTTAGACTTACAGGGTATTGTCGGACCCGGATCGGGGTGGCTGTGCTGGTTAGCTGGACGATAATAGGAGGCCAGTGGGAGGCCAGTCCTGGTGGATTAGTTTCTGCCCATACACTGGGGATCTTGCTTTGAAGTTCCTGTAGGTAAGGGCTTGGAGCTAGTTGTGAGGGTGTCCCAACCGTTAGTAGATATTTTTCCAACAAGGGACAAGTAAAGAGGATCGTAGATGGGCCTGGGTTAAATGAAAGTTCAGCCTTGTCCCCCTGAAAGGATATGGTCGCCTGCAATTTTTGGAGCAGGTCTCTTCCCAGGAGGGGGTACGGGCATTCTGGCATTACCAGGAACGAGTGGGTGATGGTTCCTGCCCCGAGGTCAGTTATTCTAGTTTTTGTCCAGGGGTAGGCCTTGGTTTTTCCCGTGGCCCCTTGAATGAGGGTTTTGCTTTTGGAAATGGGTCCTTTGGCCTGTTGGAGAATGGAGTGCGTGGCTCCGGTGTTCATCACAAACTCTATGGGCTTGCCCCCGACATTTAGAGTTACCTTGGGCTCCTGGGGGCTTATCAGAATGGAGCCCCGGCCCCGTCAGTCAGTGTCCTCCATGAGGACTGGTACAGGCTTAGCCACCTCCTGCTTTCGGTGAGGACATTTATTTTTCCAGTGACCATGTTCTTTGCAGTAGGCACACTGGTCATGGCCTAAGCTGGCCTTCCTCCTTTTAGTGTCCCGATCTGATCTCTTGGGCCTCTCGCCTTTCTCAGTTTTATATTTTTTTTGTTCCACCATAGCGGACACGAGGATTTTGGCCATCCTTTGGCAGCCCCAGGGTCCTCTCTGTTGTTATAAGTCTTCTGGGCGATTTCTACTAATTCAGACAGCATCTTTTTCTCAAATCCTTTTAACTTCTGCAGCTTTCTCTTAATATCTGGGGCCGACTGGGCGGCAAAGGCGATGTTAATAGCACGTCTGTTCTCTGGTGCCTCTGCATCCATGGGAGTATACATGCGGTAAGCTTCAAAAAGGCGTTCTAGGAACATCGCCGGGGACTCGTTAGGTCCCTATATGGTTTCGCTTACTTTAGACAGATTAGTCGGCTTTTTAGCTGCGGCCCGTATGCCCCCGAGCAGAGTCTGGCGATACCTATCGATCGAGAGCCTACTTATCTCGCTCCTCGTTGGGAGCCCAGTCTGGTCGCGCAGAAGGGAAAACAAACTGTACTCGGACTGGGCCGGTCGTGGGTTGCCCATTTGGGCCAGGAATACTTTTGACCACCTCTCTCCTTATCCGTTCGCACTCTTCGGAAGTGAAGAGGGTTTGGAGGAGCTGCTGGCAGTCCTCCCAAGTTGGCTGGTGGGTGTAAAAGACAGTTTCCAGGAGAGAAATTAGTTCCTGTGGCTTCTCAGAACAAAAAGGGTTTTGGTTCTTTTAATTATACAAATTACTAGTTGAAAATGGGACATAAACCATGAATGGTGGCCGATCAAGCTCAGGCACACCTCAGATTGGGATGGCACATTTGGCTGATACTGGGAGCCCCTCCGGGTGAGGGAGGGGCTAGTAGGGCCGATGGGGTCATTACCAGGGGGAGAAACATAAGGAGGGGAGCTCATGAGGATCGAGTTTTCATCCTCAGTGGAATCCGTTAATACTGGGTACAATTTTTGCTTAACCCGCCCATTCTTCTTGGCGGCCTTAGGCGCTGGCTGGGACACTAGGACCATCTTTGCCTTTCGGGCTGGCTTTTCACATTGCCATAATCATTTGGGATTATCAACCAATATGTCATTTCAAATTTGTATATGAGGAACTTGGTCTGGGTGTCCTGGGTTTCTAAAGATTATAGCCTGTACCCGGTCAGTGAGAGTGACCTGTGTGCTTCCCTGGGGTGGCCATCTGACACCAATGTGGGCCACTCACGCTCACAAAATTTAAATGTAAATTTTGTAAATTTACATTTGTAATTCATTAAATTCATTCTGTAAATCAAAGGTGTTAACAGAGAATCTGTATGGTCTCGCTCTCCATTGAAAATCCTGAAAATTTTTCAGAAAACGCTTAATAGGTGTACAACTAACACAAGACACGGGCTCAGACTGACCCATACTGATTTGCACAAAACAGTGACAATGAAACAGACAAGAAACACAATGAGAGTATCACTCCCGTCACCCCTACGGGGGCAAGTCTACATAGAGGCGTACAGCAAAACGACTGCAAAGCCAGTGGGGATATCTATGTCTACCATCCATAAGAGCTGCTTCTGAGAGGTGGGACAATAGCAGGGGTCTCCGGGGTAAGGCTGAACAGACTGGTTCTCACGTGATTCTCGTCTCACATCTACCAGATTTTTCCTTGGGTCCACGCTCTGTTCACAAAATCCCATGTAAAAAGCCAAGATCAGAGATCAAAATATAAAGAACAGGGGATTGCCTAGATCATTAACGGAAAGAAGAGGCTTACTACTGCCCAATACAACACTGTGAGAGTTATCTTTTCTCCTATTCCCCAGTCCTCTGGGGTCGCCGAGTAGAGTCCAATGCCAAACAAAAAGCCAACAGACCGCCCACGCCAGCAGTGAGACAGTAGGTCAGCCCAGTTATCCGACTAATGCCCTCACAGACCACTCGTTTACTCTAAGTGGAAAAGCAGTCAGAAGTCAAGTAGAGATGCCAGCGACGCGAAGAACAGAATCAGAGAAGCGAGAAAGTAGAAGACCAGAAAACAGATTCCCGCCAACTGGCCCCAGTCTTACCCCTCTTGGGTGCCTCCCACTCTTTGGGATAAAACCAGGAGTTCCAGGTGACGTCTCACCTCTTGGAACCGACCCTGGGAGCTCAGCTGCGTCCATCCTCCCGAGGGTAACAAAGGGCCCACAGACCAGATCAGACCAGAAACTCACCGGTGAGCAGAACCAGAAGACTCGTCTGGAAGAATCTGGTTGCTTTTGAGGTGTCAGTGGCCGGCGTGTTGTCTGGCCGTCGCCCGGGGCTGCGGAACGTCTCTCAGGGGACCCCCGCCAGCGAGGCGCTCGACTCCGCACCCGGTCCCTGGGCACTGGTGGTCACCAAGCGCCCTGTGTTGGGCAATCTCGCTGGGGCCCCCAAACGTTATCGTCCGGAGTGCAACAAAAGACCACCTAAGACCGAAACTGAGCCAAACTATGAGTCTTTATTATCTGGCCAGCGACTGCCCTCCGTCCCGCTTAGAGGCAGCTGCACGGAGAGCAGCCCCGAGCCAGGGGAGCAGGGCTCTTTTATAGCACAAACCACACAGTGGAATTTTACTGGGTTAAGCAAGCTCAGTTATAGAAGCTAAAAGCATTAAACCATTTTTCGGAAAACAGGGCAGAGTTACAGCATTAAACCACTTTTTGGAAAATCACCTGGTTAAGCAAGCAGGGTTACAGAAGCAAAAAGCGTTAGTTTTCCTATGGTGTGGTTTTACATCGTGTTTCAATTGGGGATAGGGGGATTTGGGGACTTCCCACAGCTTTGGGGCTCTGTTATGTAATCATTGCATAAACATTGCGGGCAAAGTTTTGACAGTTTTAAAATTTCAGCCTTTAATATAATATAATTATTGCGTAGGTTATGACAGTCAGCAGTCCCAAAACTTTTGGCCCTTGACAACGCATAGGACAGTAGAACAAGTGCCTGTGGACTTGCATCTTAGAGAAACTTAGGAACTTAAGAATAATGATGTCCTTCTCTTGAGCTGTCTTGTTTCTAGTCTAACGGCCTTTGCAAATTCCTTCTATTTGCCAAATTAAACGTTGCCTCTGCTATCCTGGCAAAACACTCCACAGGGTGTCCCAAAAGTTGCCATACATAGGAAAAATGGGAAATCATAGCTAAATGTATATAAAGGAAGAATTTTGTAAAATTTTGTAATGAATATTTTGTAAATAAAGGTACATTTAGCTACAATTTCCCATTTTCCCTGTGTATGGCGATTTTTGGGACACTGTTTTGTTTTGGTTTTTTTGCTCAGTCATTATGTTTGTGATATGTGGGCAAGTTCCATTGCTTTGATAAATACCGTTTAAACAGCAGAGTGGTGGATTTCATAATCAGGATCGCTTATTTTATTACCATGATACTAGTTTGTTATTTAATTACTCTATACTGGTGTATTCTAAAATGATGAGCCCAATGAGGGAAAAGCTAAGGAAAAGAAAGAAAGAAAAAACAAAAAGATATGGCTCTTGATTTAGCTGTGTCCTATCCTATGACAAGGACAGAATTTTCAGCGGTGTCCCGTGCATATAGACTATGACAATTTCTCTGCTTCCTGAGAGCTCCTGGCGGGGAGGGGGCACATAAAAATGCTACCTTCTGCAGGTTGTGAAAATTCAATAATAAGATATGACAGGAAGAAGCTAGTCTGCATGTCAGAAGACCTAGGTTCTAATCCAGACTTTGTCACTAACTAGCTAGCTAGCAAATCTCAAGCTCTCTCTCTGGCGTTCAATGTATGCATCACAGCATCACAAACTTGGAGAAAGGGCTGACTTCTCAGACTCTTCTAGCTCTATAACCCCTCTGGACATAATGGGGGGGGTTCTACACGTATCAGTAGAACGTATAATTAGTATTTATAAGGCACAAGAAGTCACCCAGTAGGATGTAACATGATGAGAGTCCGTGGTGCCCCGCAATAATTGTCAACTTAAAAAAATTAATAAAACAAAGATCTTATACAGGAAAGCTTCAGAATCTCACAGAGACCCTGTGAAAAGCCACATTGGTGTTGGACCTTTGCAGGGCAAAACAAAATTCACAGGAAAAAAGAATGTGCCCAAGGAAGAAGAAATTGAAACAGTGATAAAGAACAAGCACTTTTAAATATGCTATAAATAGATTTTTGGACAACTCCAAGGAGTGACCCTAATCTAAGAGTAGAAAGCAGACATTTGAGAGGTAAAAACAGTGCTAAGCCTGGATGATATCACCTGGATGGTGGGAGCCACGTGGGCAGGGGCAGGTCCTCAGGTTTGCCAGCCTGGCAGCCCTTGCTCTGACTTGCTTGGCTAAGAAGATCATGATTCTGGTTGGAATTCCCAGGAACCTATTAAGTGAAGTCACTGCTGGGCACATTCTGCTCTGTCAGTTGTCCACTAGGGTATTGTTCTGACTAGATTTAAACTCCTTTAGAGGCAGGGACCAAATCAAACTCATACCTTCCTTACCAGCCATCAGTGTCCATGATGGCCATGGCTGGACATGGAAACTGCCTAGCTGGTGTTAGTTAGGGGGTTTGAATGAAAATTTTCAAAAAGAGAGATAGATACATCTACATGTAACCCAGAAAAAACATGTCAAAGAAAGAAAAACAAAAGCTTCTCCGGGAACACCTAAATTATTTTAACATATAAAATTCAAATTTCACATGCTTTTTTAGAATTATAACTATTGTGTGAAGAAAAATATATTTGTGCTAAAAATTCAATAACCATAAAATCTTTCAAAAACATTTAAAAATGTTTTCTGACCAGAGGTCTGATGATTAAAAATGAGACTGAAGTTGTCCCTCCCTAAGTCTAGGTAATCACATCCTTGCTTTAATGAGTCCTGTGCTTCTGTCACCCCACTGCTAAAGCTTGCTTGACACGATTGCTGAACTGGCGTGGTCTCTGCGTGAGGTGATCCCGGCAGCTCCCATCTATGTACTACTCTCCAACTCTTGCAATAGAGCAGTGGTTCTCAGCCAGGGGTGATTTTGCCCCCAGGGTCATCTGACAATGTGTGGAGATGTGTCTGGTTGTCACATGGGTGGGGTGGCACAACACTATGCTACCAGTGGGTGGAAGCCAGGGATGCTGCTTTGTAATATCCTCCAGGGCACGGGACAGACCCTCCCAGTAAGAATTACCCACCCCAAAATGTCAATAGTGCAGAATAGAGCAAAAATTGTCAACTTTTTTTAGCTAATCCCAGTCACATGTATTTCTTACATTGTACAACCACCCAAAGCACACGGTCATATATGTGCACTCACTTGCACACAACATGAATTAATGTTTCACACATGCAGAAAAATTTACCCTTGGCACATGATATGCATGCTGCTATTTTCTATGACATGCAACTTCAAAATGCTAGTCAGAGCCCACTGTGTTAATTGTATAACTCGCTACTGGGTCATGACCTACTGTTTGCAAAATGCTTGTGTAGAGAAGCTCCAAGAATTTATTGTCACAGCACATTTTCCCTTGGGGTGATGTGCTCTAGACTGGTCACACACATTTGGTTCAGAATAAATCTCTTTAAATTAAAAAAAAAAATTATTATCCAGTAAAAACCACGCTAGGTTTAGCATATCACATAACCTCTACAGATATGAACAATCTCAACTGTAAACTTAGAATAATAACAGGATATACATCAAGTAACTTCACTGAAAAATAAATGTGAATAAAAATGAGAAATTGTATATTATGTGGTAGACACTAAACCAATGTTGGTTCCTTTCCTTATAATAGAAAGTTAATGCAGCGACTACCATTTTTCGAGGTTATAAAATAAAATCCACCCAGAAGTGGGAAAATATGCAAATCCAATAGGAAAAGGAAATGAGCAGCTTGTTCTGTGAAAGACAATTTAGATGTTGGCTACAGTCAGGACGAGACTAAGCCCCGGTTCTGCTTGTGAACGAGTGCGGCGTAGCAGCCGAACAGCTCAAGAGTGACTCTGCTCCCTCCTGCTCCTCCCTGTCAGGGATGTCCTCTGGTGCAAAGGTCCCTCGCAGGCTCCCAGGGCCTTCCACTGTGTGGGATCCAGGCTACCCTCTTTAGGTTCTCAAATTAAGGACAAATGGCAGCGTGAGACTGGTTTGGTGCATTTTTACAATGGTGGTAAGAAATTGGGCCAAGGAAGACCTCTGGGGACGCCTCTAACCTGCCACAAGGAAGGCACATACCACCAACCTTACATCCAAAAGTACATTTTGCTTCTGTGGACCGATTAATTGAAGTATTCATTCGTGTTTACAGAAAGCAAGAGACCACTATTATGGCAGGGAAGCCCAAGCTTCACTACTTTGATGCACGAGGCAGAATGGAGTCCATCCGGTGGCTCTTGGCTGCAGCTGGAGTAGAGGTAGGTTGGGACGTAAGTCATATCTGAAATGGACTGTATCAAAATCCTTCTCTAAGCCAGGAGACTTCCATACAGGATGATCTATGAATAATTTTACTTTCAGTAAAAATATTTATAGCTATCAAGAAAAAAATGGACTGATTTGACCAAGTGAAAATGGAAGAAATCCATTTATCCAAAAGCACATAAACAATTAAGATATTTTCAAAAGAAACATCAATTAACCATAATGTGTGGACCTTACTTGAATTTGGACTTAAAGTACAAAATGTAATGTATGACACTCATAACGATTAAAAACCTGAATATTGATTGACCGTTAGATGATATTAAACAATTATTGCTAATTTTTTAGCATACATGTGTGTGATTTTAGGAATGATATGGTTATTTTTAAAATAGTTGCTATGTTTTAGACATACACATTCCAGTATTTAGGATGAGATGATATCATACCCCAGATTTGTTTTATATTATGACCAGAGAGGGAGAGAGTTTGGGCACATAAGGAAAGCAAATTGGCTTCAGTGGGTAATTATTGAAGGTAGGTGACTGAAACACATGGATCATTTTATGTTACATGTATTTTTATACATGCTAGAAATTTCTATGATAAAAAGGTAACATATATGAGAAGCTAAACATAATTAAAGTATAAAGCACAATGTGGGGAAAGAGGGAGTGGATTGTAACAAACTTCCTGTTAGAATGAGTAAACTCATTCAGCAGTTATTTTCTTGAGCACCTATTAAGTACCAGGCTCTGTGCTAGGCCCTGGGGTAGAGAGAGAACAAGACAGACTTGGTCTCTGCCCTAGAGCAGCCTGCATGTCTCTGAGGACACAGACAAGTAAGTAGGTGATTCAATGAGGAGTGGGGGCCTCTAGGAGAACACCCAAGCATTCCATAGTGTTCTAAGGCCCTTCTTCCCAGTGTCTGAACAGGAAATGCTGGTGGGTTTCTGGGTGTGACTCTGTGAAGTGCTGCCCTCTGCAGCTCCCCGGGAAAAACACTTGCCTGTGCAGACTGAGGCTCAGCAAGTGTATGTGAGGGAGAGAGGCAGGGACAGGCTCAGGAGCTCTTGTAACTGAGGCAGGAGCAGGAAAGGAGGCTGTCAGGGTGAGGAGGCGCCTGTGAAGGGAACTCGTGTGCTCCCTACAGCCTCAGGGCAACGTGTGGACCTGAGCCTCGGGATTAGACTTTTCCCGTTACTTTGTTCATACATGGACTTTAGCCTGATCCTTTCTCGATTTTATGAATAAACAAGCACACAACAAACCCAGAGTGTCATTCCCGGTTGCTTTCTTTCTGCAAATAAAGAACCTGCTCTCACAGTCATCCAGACATCAGCTTTGCGGTCCAGGGCTGTGTCAGAGCCCTGGGCAGGTGAGTGAGCACAGCAGGTGCAGGGGGCAAGGCACAGAGCCCCCAGGCTCCCTCCTCTCCATCACAGCTTGACTGAGGGACTGGGGGGCAGGGCTGACTGGAGGCCCTCGCTCAGCTCTGGGTGCCCGGTGCCCAGAGGCTGGTGGTTACGATTCAGTCCCTCAGGCTCTGGAGCCACATCACATTGGCCAACCGCAGCCCAACTCCTGCAGTGACCACCCACCATCCCTCTGTCTGTCTTGAACGGGACACTTTGTTAATTGCTGACACACAAACACCTCCTCACTTACATGCCTCTATCACGTGTCTGTACCTACATCATGACCCTGTGTGATCACAGATCCACAACAATCTCTGTTGCAGTGAGCACGTTAGAAACCCCCAATTTCCAGACCTTTTGATGACTAAGAACCCCTTTTAAACTATGCAGTGGTAAAGAATGATTCAAATTACAGCAAACACCCCTTGGTGGCAGAATCTTAAATGGCCATTGGTCCACAGCACACCCCAGGCCAGGGACACACAGGTTCTGTTCTGATCTATCCTGGAGACACAGGATTTTCTGAGATATTGCAGCATCATAACTGGAAGAACTCCCCAGTTCCTTCCCTCCAGTGACTTCCCCTCCTAAATCATGACCATACCATGAACATTGTGGGGTCCGGGTGGAGGGGAGGGGAGCTGCTGTGAGGAGTGAGCAGCTCTGTGCTCCCCCCTGTACCCCTTTCTCCACGGGTCTAACCTTCATTTCCAAAAGCTCATGGCCAGACTAATGTGTGTCCCTGCCAATCTCAGAAATCTTACCTGATCCAGGTTATGTTCTGGACACGGGCCATTCAAGTGTAAAAGTCTATAGTGCTGTGGGACGAACTAACGAGAACCCATTTACTGTTTTGCTTCCAGTTTGAAGAGAAATTTGTAGCAAGTCCGGAAGATTTGGATAAGTTAAGAAATGGTAAGAACAAGTATCTAAATGCCTATGTGAGGATAACTAGTAGAAGGTACACGGGAAGGTCTTAACACCAGGCCATGCCTGTGTGTTGGGGGGTGGAGTTGGTGGTTGGAGATGGTGGACAGGGAGAAAAGTGGTTGAAATGGAAGGGGAGTGTCTCCTTGAGCAGGTCTGGCAACTCTCCGGGCTGAAAACAGCCAGACCTGTGAGTATTTGCTAAAGGAACCATCCCCAGTGCCCTGAGAATGCCCTCTCCTTGCTTTCTCGTGCTTTCTGTACTGTGATTGGGCTGTGATAGCTCAGGGTCCCACACAGCCCTCCCCACAAGGACTTGCAAGGACGTGCATTAGAGAAAAGCAGTACATATAAGTCCATCTTGAGTTCTTTTCTCTCACCAGTTTGACAAGGTGACATTCTAGCTATATTGTAGGCTTTGAAGAGCACAGAAAGGGACTCATGCATAGAAAATTTTCTCAGAAACTGCAGGGAGGTAGCTAAGCTCCCAGCAAAAAACCGGGTCCCTTTGGTAGAGTTGCAAGGGATAAGAAAATAATAGAGAAAAATGGAAAATGGAAGAAATAACAGAATGCACTGAGACAAAGATATAGTTTTATAAGTTTATAAAGATTATAGGCAAAGCGGGATCTCAGGGGGCCTAGACCTTCTCCGTGGGCCTCAAAAAGCCCCGAATGAGGTCTTACATGGTAACTTATAGGGAAGAGTGAATAATTGCCAGGGGTAACAGATTTACATAACAGCAGGTAATTCCTCTCAGGTTAACAGATTTTCAAAAGGCTTCTACAGATTCTTTAACTAATTCTATCTACGTG
>NW_012148507.1:1694860-1727588 GCF_000956105.1 Propithecus coquereli
TAACAGATTTTCAAAAGGCTTCTACAGATTCTTTAACTAATTCTATCTACGTGAGCAAACGGTTCCAAAATCTTTCAAAGGTTAACTTCTAAGTTCTAAGGTAAGTTTATCATTTAACAGAGGGGTTAAACAGAGATATGTTGGCTCCATGTTTATTAGGTTATCGTGAATGGAGACAGGTAGTCTAGAGTGGTATAAACAAGAGCTTTGCTTTTAGCCATTTGGGAAGCTGTCTGTTCTGGGGGGGACACTCCATTGTCAGCTCTCAGCCTGTAGTTTTTAACAGATTCACTTTGCTTTACAAAGCAATCCAAACCTTTATGTCTGAGAAACGCGGCGCCTTGTGGGATACAGCCGCTACTGTCTTTCAGAGACGCCCTTCGGAGTGTATCAGCATTTGAAATGCAAACCAACACGTTCACATACTCCTTCAGGGCAAAGCTCTCCAAAACTCCTAAGACAAATCCTGTCTGCAAACATGTTTTTATATTAATTCATGGAGCAACAAGAAACTACCTTAAATGTTGTGAAAACCAGGAGACTTACGTTGGGAACTTCCCATTTTAAATGACATGCATTTGGCCACCCTGTTGTCACCTCTCCCAACTTCTTCCTGAAATGTCCATGAAAATACATCAACACAAAAAATATGAGAGACCTACCATTTACCTGAATTGCAATCAAAAGCCTAAAAAGGAAAAGAAAAATTGGTAAGAGAAAGAAGGACTGCAGGAAGCTAGTAACGGGATGCTCTTTCAGTTGTTAGGCTCCCAGACAATATTTTTTGGTTTTGCCTTTTATCTTCATTCATTTCACCAATTATTTTTTTATCCTGAAAGAGCGGGGCCTGTAGACATCTCCCTCTCCTTTTTCTTTCCTTCTTCCTGAAGATGGACGTCTGATGTTCCAGCAAGTGCCAATGGTCGAGATTGATGGGATGGAGCTGGTGCAGACAAGAGCCATCCTCAACTACATCGCCAGCAAGCACAACCTCTATGGGAAGGACTTAAAGGAGAGAGCCCTGTAAGTACATTTTCTGGTCTTCACACACCAGGAGAGCTTTAGGTCCTTCCTCGAGTGAGCAGGACCGTGCAGGGGGTCACGACAGCAGCAGGCTGGGCCTTGGGCATGTGTGCTGGGGTCTAGAGTGGCAGAGTCCTGTGGACGTGAGGGAAGAGGAATGTGGGAGGGTTCAGGTGAGTGTGATCACAGAAGAGGATGCAGCCCATGGGTGTAGCGCCGTGACAGAGGCTTCCAAACACTCGTGAACCATGAACTCAGGAGGGTGGTGGAATCCTGATTCCAGGTGCTCAGGTCTTTAGCAGCTGAGTTCCAGTCAACGGATAGGGACAAGGGATACAAAGTTGGAGGGTACGTAGATGACGGCCTGGGGAAGAAGGGCCCAAAGGAGCTGAATCTCAAGTTTCAGTAATTCTAAGGATAATGACCAGGTAACTAAGTTATCAGCCAGTTCTATGAACTGTTGCACTTAACAGGGGTCCGTAGAGCCTGGTGCCCAAGATCGGGGGTTACCTGACACTGCGATACAAGTTTCGAAGCAATGAGATGTATTCAAATCCACCAACGCTCTGGGATCTCCTCCCTGTTGTGATGGGACTTCATGACTCAAAACATAACCTTGTTGGAACTGCTTAGAAGTTCTTCAAAATTTTAATACAGACTTACCAATGACTCAAGAATGTCTCTACTAGGTATATCACCCATAGAATTGAAAATACATCTACACAAAATCTTGTATGCAAAATAACAGCAATATTCATAAAGTTAAAAAAGTGGAAACAGCCCAGTATCCATCAGCAGATGAGTGGAGGAACAAAATGTGCCAAAGGCACGCAGGGGGACATTATTTGGTCATGAAAAGGAGTGAGGTTCTGATGTACGCTCAACATGGTTGACCTTAAAGACATTATGTTGCAGAAAAGAAATCAGACAGGAAGGCCACATTAGTAGGATTTCTTTTGTATAAAATGTCCAGAATATTCAAACCTATAGAGGCAGAAAGTAGATTAGTGGTTGCCTGGGGCCAGAGGAGTGGGGATTGGGGAGAAATGAAGAACACTGATAATGGGTACAGATTTTCTTTTCAGGGCGACAAAAATGTTCTGGAATTAGAATGTTGTGATATTTGCAGAATTCTTTGAATGTATGAAAACCCACTGATTAGTATACTTTAAATGGGTGACCAATATTGTATGTGGATATATGTCAATAAAACTGTTATTTTAAAAAGTATTGTGGCCGGGGGCGGTGGCTCACGCCTATAATCCTAGCACTCTGGGAGGCTGAGGCGGGTGGATCGCTCAAGGTCAGGAGTTCGGGACCAGCCTGAGCAAGAGAGAGACCCCGTCTCTACTAAAAATAGAAAGAAATTAGCCGGACAACTGAAAATATATAGAAAAAAATTAATTGGGCATTGTGACACATGCCTGTAGTCCAGCTACTCGGGAGGCTGAGGCAGGAGGATTGCTTGAGCCCAGGAGTTTGAGGTTGCTGTGAACTAGGCTGACGCCACAGCACTCTAGCCCGGGTGACAGAGTGAAACTCTGTCTCAAAAAAAAAAAAAAAGTATTGTGGAAAACCCAATTTGACAGAAAAGAAAAGAAGGTCTCCTGTAGGCCACACTGGCTGTAACTGTGTAAAGGATCGCACCAGCGAAGGGGTGTTCACGTTGGGTCGGGAGAAACGCAAACATGGCTGGAGTAGGGCAGCAGCACGTGGAGGGGGCTGTGGGGCATGTTTGTGGGAGACGGCTGAAAGAACTGCTACTATTGGGCATAGACGTGTGCCTGGGAGGAGCAGAATGGTGAGAGAGGAAGAGGAATGGGCGTGCCAGGGACTCTGTTGGGGTTACTGAGGCAGCAGGTCTTTGGCCACCTGAGTCACACTAAGCGTATGAAAGGAACAGAACGACCAAAAATAGAAATGGCAAATTCAGCACAGTGTGGATGGTTCCTTGCAGGGAATCCATCCATTTTTCTCATGACTGTGACTCCAGATAGGTCACCGATGCTCTTTGAACCTGTATTTGGTCACATGTGCAGAAGAAAAATTTTAGAAACACATCTACCCCACTAGGGTGTTTTATATAATAAATGTTGATATGTGTAAAAATCACATCAAATTGACTGACATATGAAATGTTCCCACTGGAGGTGAATTGCTTTGCCTCTACCTGATGCTCTTAGGTCTTTAAACCATAAAATCTAGGGCAGGAGGTAGTTGACAGTGAGGCTGTTTTTGTCTTTCAGGATCGACATGTATGTAGAAGGTATGGCAGATTTGTATGAAATGATCATGATATTCCCCATGCATCCACCTGCGGAAAAAGATGCCAAGCTTGCCTTGATCAAAGAGAAAACAACAAATCGCTATTTCCCTGCCTTTGAAAAAGTAAGTGAAGCTGTTCAGTGTTTTGGAGGGCAATAGAAAAATAGTCCCTGGGCATTTGTGGAACAGTGACCTTCACTTTCAGCGAGTGTGCCTGAGCCCCAGGGCAGTACTCTGACTTTCAAGGCATTCTGTAAAAATAGACAGTGAAGAAGAATTGTACCACCTCTACCCAAGTTATAATCTTCCAACAAATTTCAATTTACTGGACCCAAACCTAGAGTTCACTATTCAAAAATATGTCACGGTCATAATTAAAACATGGGTTGTGCAAACCCTCTGAGGCACACCGGAATTTCTTCTAGACTCTAAAGACACAGGTCTTTGATTGAAAGGAACAAGATGAAATCCATACATTAGAGAATATTCTGACTCCATGTGTAGGGAGACATGAGACCAGCTTCCCATCAGAGGAATATTGCAGTGTTTCAGGATGGATGAGAAGTATCTAAAGAGGGATGATAGCAGTGGGATGGAGAGGAAGATATTTTTTATTGCATTTCAAAGTAAGTTGCAGACATCAGTGCAGTTCACCCCTTGACACTTCAGCTTGCAAATACAATGCAGTGTAAGTTAGAAGTCACAGCCAAGGCTGCAAGGAAGACGATGAATTCAGGGTCACCCGGGTTTACTTGAGATCCCAGCATATAGACCAGGAAACGAGGAGAGAGGGAGGAGGAGACGTGTCCTCCTGGGGGGAGAGGGCTGTCAAGGGGACTGCAGAGAGAGAGAGCAAAGTGCAGAGCCCCGTCCTGGAACGTCAGGGCTGCGCTGTAGGGCGCGGGGACACAGAAACGTGCGCAGCAGGTGCTGAGTCCCGGGCACACGTGGAAGATGCCAGTGGGGGTGGGAGGTGAGAAGGCCGCAGGGCTGGGGGAACGAGCAGAGGATCGGGAGCCTGGGCTTCCCCCGAGGAGGCAGCAGGGAGCAGAGCCCGCTTCTCACTCTCGCTCCTGAATCAGGGACCCTGGAGAAAGGCCTGGGTCTCACACCTGCCAGTGAGGACGCAGAGGTGGGAGGGTCAGGGGCTGGAGAGGCTGGGGGACAAGCAGGTGCCCTGCCTGACTGTGCGTGTGTCCCTGATCTGGTGCCTGGAACTCCCCAGGTGTTAAAGAGCCACGGACAAGACTACCTTGTTGGCAACAGGCTGAGCCGGGCTGACATCCACCTGGTCGAACTTATCTACAACGTGGAAGAGCTGGACCCCAGCCTCACCGCCAACTTCCCTCTGCTGAAGGTGATCGGTTTCACTATTTCACAGCCCCCAGAGAGGCAGCCCCACATGTCCCACGATGGAATGTAGTATTTGGGCCCTTGGACTGGTGACAATCAGACCCCAGCCTGCTCCAGGCTGGCACTGCCCCCCGGTCTCCGAAATGAGCTTTCAGGCCCTGGTTCTGAGGCATGAAAAGATTGTTGCCATGGCATGGAAATTTCCGGTGGTGCTACCCCAATGTAACCAAGTCAAAACTGGTACCACCCATTGCAGGAGCCAATAATTTGAGAGACAAGGTGCTGGGGCTGGTATGGTGACTTTTATTTTAAGAGCCAGCAAATCGAGAAGATGATGGACTAATGCCCCAAAGAACCATCTTCAGTTAGTCTTTACTTTGGCCACTTTTTTTTTTTTTCAGCCAGTCAAATTTAGTGGCCACATTTTTACGTTAAGGGAAGCGGGACTTGTAGGAGTGACCAAGGAACACAGACATCTGGGTGTTAGCAAGGGTGTGAAGAGTTTCTAAAACTGCTTTGTTCTTGGTCAGTTAATTTGGGAGGGCTGTAGGTCAGGTTACGATGTTCCTATAAATCTTTAATCTAGCATTGTCACTTGTGTGTATACATTTTTTTTAATCTCGCTGGGAGTTAATTTTGGGAAAGGGACGGTTATCATCTTTCTTCTCGAGTTGAACTGAAAACTGAATACTTCCTGTAGTTAACTAGCCTCTGTATAGAGCTGAGCAGAAGCTTTTAACCTAACGGATATTTCTGCTGGATGTCAGAAGCAAAATGGAGCTAGTTATCTTAAGCCTCCCTTCCACTGTTACACCAAGAAGAATATTTTACCTTTTATAGTGGAAAGGACCCAGGGCCCAGCATCTTCCCCCACCCCCATTCCATTGCAGTCTCTGTGCCCGATTTCTCTGGGAGTCCCATCATCCCAGGGGTTCTCCTGTCTTCCCACACTGAGTCTGTCTGGGCAGGTCTCTTTCCATCTGGTTTCTTTCCCTGGACTCCAGTCCCTGCTGTCAGACCTTGTGTTCCTCTCTGCCCAGGCCTGCCCCACACACTCCTGCCCACCCCGTGTCCACCTCTCAGTGGGGAAATTGGTATAACTGGCCCCAATGTTTGCCTTTAATGTTTTCTGTCTTCATTCCAAGCTCAGTTTTCCCATATCTTTGTTTCTCCTGCTTAGATGCTATACTGTGTTGACAGTGACAAGCACATTATTTTTTCTTGTATTGCACAAGAGCCATGAATCTACAGGATTAATGTGGAAGGAAGAAGGTCGGGAGGACTGTGGACAGAATAAAGTCTTCCAGACATCCTTGGGGAAAATGCTATTGTGCTATATTTTCTCCTCATATCTTCATTTTTGTGGTGTGTGTTCCCAGCCGCCACACTGGTGCTGAAGGAGGGGACGCGGTGTGTGTGCAGAGGGGCAGGGCACAGATTTCCTGGGTTGTCTAATAATTGCTTTGGTCTTTGGGCTGCACTCTGAGGCTGTGACTTGTGCATTGCAGGCCCTGAAAACCAGAATCAGCAACCTCCCCACCGTGAAGAAGTTTCTGCAGCCTGGCAGCCCGAGGAAGCCTCCCATGGATCCAAAACGTTTAGAACAAGCCAAGAGGATTTTCAGGATTCCGTAAAGGAGGCATGGATGCGAAGCACATGCAAGACTAATCTAACATTTTGCAACAATGAAGTGTTCGCCTAATTCTGATTGTGACTATTGTAGAGCTAATAAACTTTTAAAATTATTAATATATGCTAATCAAATAATAAAAGACCTATGAGCTGACTTAGTTACAATTTATTCCTTTTCATTCAGATTTGATATGAAATCAGATTTCCAGGGTGTCCCTGACCTGCCTCTTTTTGGAATTAAAAACTTAGTACAAAAGGAAAATGTCGATTATGTGATTGGTTTGACTTTTCCAGAAATTGTGCTGTAACATTTGTCATATAGAATATCAAAAAATCAAGTGAGAAATTTCCATCTGACATTTTCAGGTATGCACTGGAAAAGAGTTACCATTCTGGGGAACAGCATAGCAAAATTTTCTTCTTATCTTGGGGAGTCATTTTATTTCTGATAATGAAAGTTTGTTTCTTATGCATTTGCAAACAGCTGTTATGGCTGTGGACTCTTCAGCGTTCCAGGAGGTGCACACAACAGAGAACAGAACAGACTCACCCTCTGCTCTCAGGGGACCCTGCTGTCCCTTACCTGCAGGTGCACAGGGCACATCCTCACTGTGCTCTCCAACCCTGTGTGGGGCCCTGGACATGAGCTTTACTCTCAGTTCTCTCAGTGCCACTCAGGCCTGGGCTTCAAAACTACACACTATACATGTGAATTATTAATACCTATAAATAAATGCATGTAAAATCATTTTTTCCCTACTTGTCACCGTGCCAGAGTGCTTGGGTTAGCAGCCATTTCTAGCTTCAGCCCCATACTGGGCCCATAATGCTGGTCTCCGCAAGAGGTGTGGGCTGAGGCACACTGAGCCCTCCTGCTCTCAGAGGGAGCTCCCCGCAGGGAGAGGGGGTGAGGAGCAGACAGACTCACGGGGCTCCCTAACTGCAGCTTCCCTTCCCCTAGTCTCTTCTCCACTGACGACCAGAGTGGGTTTTAAATTATTTTTGGAAAAGGCGCTATGGTATCTGGAATTTGCTTCAACATAATCCCTGGGTGATGGAGGGAACAGGTGAGAGGTTGTCTTAGTTTCGTGTGGCTCCTGTCCCAGATTGCTACGAACTCGACCTTACCTCTTTCAGTGGGAGGAGGTTTATTGAAGTGGTAAATAACCTAGAGACACATCAGGACATCCTATTCAGTTGTTGAGCCACAGAGGTGACAGCAAAGTAAGTACCGATCTTAAAAATCTTCCCATAGTGCCTCACCCCCTCCAATCTAAGTCACTAGAAAAATACTTTAATATGTGTCCTTAGAACAAGAACAAGCCTGCTTTATATTTCATAATTAATGCCTCCTTTGTGTGTTTGTGCGACAGTCCAAGAATTTTTCATTTAGCTGCTTTGGGATACATTGTGTCAGCTTAAATAGTAAACAGAGAGGAGCTCCTTTTAAAAAGATATATATTTGGCAATGAGATATTGTGTTGAAAATATGCCTGCAACAGTAAACTATGTGTATATTTAGGGAAGTAAAGGAAGACAAAGGTCTTTGAAGGGAACTAGGGAGGAGAATTACATATTTTCAAATACTTATCCTAGGCTACAAAGTTCAAGGTCAACAGCGATGTCAGTGCATGTTTGGACAGGCAGTTGCTGGGCAGATGTCCTTACAGAAGTATTTTTGTGCAAGCTTGCAGTTTTTACAGTTTGTTTTCTTTTCGGACATGTATCTTCCTTGCAGCCTTGGCTCTGACCTCTAACTTACACTGTGTTGTAATTTGCAAGCTGAACTGTCTAGGGGTGAACTGCACTGCTGTGTGCAACTTACTTTGAAATGCACTAAAAGTACACGATACAGTGCCTGGCCCATGTGAACCAAGTAAAAATAAGTACTTTTTGCAGTGGCTACTATAATTTCGTGAAGATATTTTGGTGAAAAGGGTAGAAATATATGGGTTTGTGGCATGTTCTGTGGAACAGTCTCTTGTGGATCTACACGATCACAGACGATCAGGCTATACAGATAGTAAGATGCTGTGTGCCAGAGATATACAAAGTGTCCAATTCAGGATAAAACATAAAGAATGGAGCTGGGCTTGGTGGCCAACTCCTACAATCACAGAGACTCAGGAGGCTGAGGTGAGAGGATCATTTGAGGCCAGGATTTTGAGACCAGCCTGGGTGACATAGCAAGACCCTGTCTCCACAAAGAAAATTTTTTTTTTTTTTTTGAGACAGAGTCTCACTGTGTTGCCCGGGCTAGAGTGAGTGCCGTGGCGTCATCCTAGCTCACAGCAACCTCAAACTCCCGGGCTCAAGCAATCCTTCTGCCTCAGCCTCCCGAGTAGCTGGGACTACAGGCATGAGCCACCATGCCCGGCTAATTTTTTCTATGTATTTTTAGTTGTCCGATTAATTTCTTTGTATTTTTAGTAGAGACGGGGTCTCGCTCTTGCTCAGGCTGGTCTCGAACTCCTGAGCTCAAACAATCTGCCCCCCTCAGCCTCCCAGAGTGCTAGGATTACAGGCGTGAGCCACCGCGCCTGAACCACAAAGAAAATTTTTAAAAATTAGCTGGGCATGGTGGTGCTCACTCTAGCTACTCGGGAGGCTGAGGCAGGAAGGATTGTTTGAGCCCAGGAGTTCAAGGCTGCAGTGAGCTATGATCATTAGACTGCACTCTAGCTTGGGCAGCAGAGGGAACCCCCGTCTCTAAAAACAAAACAAAACAAAACATGGAATGGTGGGTGGTCATCTCAGGAAGGTGATGGCTATGGGAGATGTTGCTTGTGAAGCTGATGGTGATGGATTGGGCTGTAATAATAAAACTTTGGGCACAGAGACCCCAAAAGTTCTGAGCAAGGAGAACCAGTCATCCCTGCCACACCACCCTATACAGTCAAGCTGGGATGGAGAAGAGGAAGCCTGGGATGCTATTGGCATCACCTCTACTCCATCCCCCCGTGCTGAACTCTCCTGCCCGGTGACTCTGAACACGACCTTCCCTGAACTGCAAAATTGAATTCTGGATGACCGTGAAAGCAGGTTAATCATTTATAGAAAGAAATCAGCTGCAATGGCACTCTGTGGATTTGTTGTGTGCTTGTTTCTTCATAAAATTGAGAAAGGCTCAGGCTAAAGTCCCATTCAGGAAGCTATGGAGGAAGTGTAATCCCAACACTTAGGTAAACATCTTGCTTTAAGCCTGAAGGAAGTGAACTGGAAGTTCCTGTCATAGAACCCCACCTCACCCTGACACCTTCCTTTCCTGCTCCCGCCTGAGGGACAAGATCTCCTGAGCCTGTCTCTGCTTCTCCCCATCACGTGCCTGGGGAGCCTCGGTCTGCACTGGGAAGTGTTTTTCCCGGGGACACCTCCAGAGGGCAGCACGCCACGGAGTCACACTCAGAAACGTACCAACATTTCTTGCTGAAATACTGGAAACAACAGCATTTCATGCACAAAATATTAATAATTACTTTCATATACAGCGTAATACTATTCAGTCATGGAAAAAGAATGAAATCACATCATTTACGCAACACGAATAGAACTGGAGGTCATTATCTTAAGTAAAATAAGCAAGGTACACAAAGACAAATATCGCATGGTCCTACTTATATGTGGGAGCCAAAAAATATGGTCACAGGAAGGTGGAGAGCGCAGATAGATAAAAGAGACCTAGAAGGATGGGGGGAAGGGGGGCAGATGAAGACAAGCAGGTTAAAGAGTATGAACATACAGTTAGGTAGAAGGAAGAAACTCAATGTATGATTGCAGAGTCAAGTGATTACAACAAAATTTGTTGTATTTGGCTGATAAATACCCTAAATGCCCTGACTTAATCACTGTGCCTTATATACACATACATAATAAAATTTCATGTGTACCCCATAAATTTGCACAAATAAAAAAAAAACTACTGGGCACTGTGGCTGGTGCCTGTAGTCCCAACTACTTGAGAGGCTGAGGCAGGAAGATGTCATGAGGCCAGGAGTTCGAGACCAGTCTGGGCAACATAGCTAGGCACTGTCTCTAAAAAAAAAAAAATTTTTTTAAATTTTAAAAACTCACAATGATTTAAAAAAGAATGATATTTCAGTGCTGTAAAGTACTCGAGTGTTCCTTAGATGCTCCCACCCCTTCTTTTGATCACTCATTTACTTGGCTGCATCCTCACTAGAATGTAAGTTGACTGAAGATAGGAGCCATGTCTGTCTTGTTCATCCTTGTCTTCAAAAATTAATTTAATTGGGAGGCCATTAAGCTGAGATGGCTCCAGTGCCTTGGGTTCTTATTAAGCTAATGAAAACCCAAAGTAAAGAGTAAAATGAAATTTAAGATTAAGCAATCGGAAACCACCAAGTAACCTCTAACTAGGGACTTTGCACCTTAACCCATCAAACATATTTTCTTTGTCTTGCTTCCACAAACTTTGCCTTACAAAAATTTCCTCTCTCGCCACCTTTCCCCAGTGGAACACTGAACTGTTTGTGATCTGGTGCTGCCCATTCACAAATTGTCTGAATGCTCAAATAAACTCATTAACATTTTAATGTGTCTCAATTTATTTATTTATTTATTATTATTATTATTATTTTGAGACAGGGTCTTGCTCTGTTGCCCCGACTAGAGTGCAGTGGTGTCATCATAGCTCACTGCAAGCTACAACACCTGGGCTCAAGCGAACCTCCCGCCTCAGCCTCCCAAGCAGCCAGGACTATGTGCACAGGCCACCATGCCCAGCTAATTTTTCTATGTTTTGTAGAGATAGGGTCTTGTTCTTACTCAGGCTGGTCTCGAACTCCAGGCCTCAAGCAATCCTCTCACCTGGGCCGCCCAAAGTTTTAAGATTACAGGCGTGAGCCACCTCGCCCAGCCAAATTATGTTTTAATAAGCGAATCCTTGGGACCTGGCACAGAACCTGTCTCTGAATAGGTGCTCAACAAAATAATTGCTGCGTTAATGTACCAGATCTTTAATAGACAATTTGTTACAATCCACCTCCTCTCTGCTCTGAAAAAATAGCCAAAATATGTCTTCGAGCTAAAAAATTAAAAATAATTTGGTAATATCATCAAATACCAACCTTGTTTAAATATCTGATGGTTGTATAAATGTTATAAATTATTTTTTAACTTTGCCTAATTTCAAATCCAGACAAAATTCACATCTTGTGATTAGCGTCTTAAGTTTCTTTTAGTCGTACATGTGCTCATGGATGGGCAGAAATTTCAATCATTAATTTGGTCGTGTCTATTCATCTATTTCTTAATAACTGGCATTTTTTTTTAAAGGCAAACCTATTTTCAGAAAAGGTAGTAAGGAAAGTCTCCTGGAAAGTACTTTGGTATAGAATGTTTAGATCCCACTTCAGATGACCTAACTCAGAGCCTCCCTCTTTTTTGGCTGCACCAAGAGCCACTCGACAGACTCCAATCTGCTTCTTCCATTGAAACAGTGAACCTGGCCTTCCCTGACATGATTGCGGAGGTTTCTGCAAACCTGAGTGGGTGAGACCACGAAGCAAAAGTACACTTTATAGAGTATATTGGGCAGGACCAACAATACATCAGAGTGGAGTGTCTGTCTTTAGGTGAGCTTGGAGGAGTCTCAGGAAGTTTTCATTGATCCAAATTTTTATTCCTAAGTAGACACCCCCATCCATGAAATAACACCAAACCAGTCTCACATCCCCATTGTTTAAAACATGGCTGTTCTTGCCTGGTAAATAGGTGAAAGTTTATAATTTTCACTTTACTTGCATGTATTTACCTGTGAGGATGCATATGTGGGTATTAGTGAGAGGGAGAGGGATTAGACATCTGACATTCATGGTAACCCTCCTAATGATACTGCCCCAATCCTAGTTCCTGTTGATATGTTATATCTATAGTTCTCGTAACAGCCCCATTCAATAGTTATCATCTCCATTTTATTGTGAATGAAACCGAGGTTCAGGCAGGGTAAGTACAATGTCCACAGTCACACTCCTGTTAGTGGTGGACGTGAAAATCCTCCCTGGGGCTAAAAAGAAGGCAGGCCCGGAACCCACAAAGGTGTCAGCCCTGAGAACCTGTGAGGCAGCCTTGGAACCAGAGATGTCACTGACAGGAAGGACCAGGAGGGAGCAAAGTCAGCTCTTTGGCTGTCAGGCTGCATTTGATCAAAGCAGAAATTAGGTCTCAGACTTCCTTAACTGTGGCTTAAAAGATCCAAATTTTTTGCATAGACAGAGAATGCTAATTTCTTGCTTCTTTTGGAATTCTATATTCTACCTCTACTGGGTGCATTTTGTTTTATAATGTAGAAAAAGAGGTGTTGCTGCATTAACTTTGCAGTATATGGATGGAGCTAATATTTGTTCAGTATCAGTCACACGCTGGGCATTCTCAGAAATTTATCTTCATTTTATCCTATAAAAATCACCTAAGGTGAACTCTGTTGTTGTTTTATCCTTTTACAGTTGGGGATGCTGTGGGTTTTTTAGTAATTTGCCCAAAGTAAGTGGAGGACCTGGGATTCAAACCCAGCGCTATTCAAAACCAAGGTCTAAGCCTTATTCTCTATGTTGGTGTTTTTCAAAACGTGCATGACAATCCTTCAGAAAATTGTGAAATCCATTAATTTTTTAAATAAAATAGAAAAATAATAGAAAATATCAGAGTGCATTACATGTGGAAAGGGTGAGTAATGTTGCATGAGGTTTTAGTTTCGGTTATATGTGCGTGGTGTGTGGACGTGTGCACGTGTGCAGGTCATTGGTCATTGCAAATGGTGAGAGATACATTGCGAGGAAGCTCAATGGCCCTTGCTCTACCACAGGCTGCGGGGGAGGGGAGACATAGCGGAGAACCAGAGAATGAAAATCAACGGCCGAGGGACAGATATTACTGATTGGATCATGAGTGTGAATAAAAGCAGACAGGAGTCATTGGAAGCAGCAGTTCCAATGCCAGGACTCAGGAAGAGGTGCATTTTCTCTCTGGACCCCCAGCTCTGTTATAAGACATTAAGATTCTTCTTGCAAATTTTGTGCTTGTTGAGTTTGGAACAAAAGTATGCTTGTCTTTACCAACAGATGTATTTCTGGAAAAGTATGTGTGACTTGAATTTTAGACATCAAAATGTGTTAAATATCCACATTTTAAAATATGGAACTCAATAGTCTCCCCTTTGTCTCCCCTTTAGAAAGTAAAGAATTCTTTGAAAATGTACTTAATCAACTCGCCTGTCTCGTCACTGGAGATTGTGTATATTGTACTTTCTTACAGAACACAGAGGTAGGATAATTCAGCAGAACGGAGGGGAGAGCAAAGCTTACAGTAACGTGTGGGGTGTGTTTGTCTAATCGCTATGGACTAGATAGAGTTCACAGAGCCAAGTGATACAAATCCTCATGCTAAGCTCCCTTAGCCATGCACTGAGGATCATGTTACAAAGGGAAATGAACTTTTATCTTACATGGTACTTTATCATAACACACCTCCTCGTAAGTACCTTCTCAGTATGAGGTTTCCAAAGGCCAGGCCAAAACTGGGGCAAAGGTTACCATAGAGCTTTGCTGTGTCAGCAGAAGAGAAGCCCAGAGACACTCAATGATTAGCCATGGAGCACACACATGGCCTCCTCATTGGTGGGCAACACCTAGAGAATGTGTCTACAGCAACCTGGGAAGTGGCTCCTAATCTCCTGTTTAAGGATGGACACAGTGAAGTTCAGAGAGAGAAAGCAGCTTGCCCACGCTCACACACTTTGTGAGTGTTGGGTTAGCCTGAACTCCTTGTCTCATTGCAGGTCCAGAGCTTCTCCATCCCACCATGTGACGTCACTTGCCCTCTATGCTTCTCCCTGAGAATCTGTTTCGTGTTTTTCCTTTCAGAGTTCATTAGGCAACTAAACGTTGGAGGGTAGGGAGAGAGGCGGACATCTAATTCATGAGCTCCTTTCTGTGAGTGGCTCTTCAGGGTCTTGGTTGCAAAAAATAATTAATAAAAGTGTGCTTTGCTTTGTCTTGACTACCTAAAAACTTTAGTGAATTGAGGACTAGTGTAACTATATTTACCTCAAAAAGGAAATGGGCTCGTTTTGAAAGGAATATAACCTGATAATTCCAGTAGCAAATTAAAGGAATTACATTTCTGGGGTAGACCCAATGACACTGTTTTCTAGCAGAGAGAAGGGAGACTTAGAGACAGCCCTGGTTTGGATTCCGTCTCCCTTATAGGGCACATAAACTTGGGCAGGTTGTTTAATTTCTGATCTCAATTTTCTCTTCTAAAATGAAGAGAAATAAATATCTTCTTTTAAGAGCTGTTGAGAAATTTAAATGAGATAATGTACATAAAATTCATCACAGAGGCTCAGCAAATGGGAGATTGCTCTTTCTCCAGTTCTTGGGAGATGGGTGGGTCTCTGAACACACTGGGTAGCACATGGGTCTCTTTCTCTCTCTCTCTCTGTTTCTTTCTTTTTTTTTTTTTTTTTGGAGACAGAGTCTCACTCTGTTGCCCTGGCTAGGGTGAGTGCCGTGGCGTCAGCCTAGCTCACAGCAACCTCAAACTCCTGGGCTCAAGCGATCCTTCTGCCTCAGCCTCCCGAGTAGCTAGGACTACAGGCATGCGCCACCATGCCTGGCATTTCTTTCTATTTTTAGTAGAGACAGAGTCTCGCTCTTGCTCAGGCTGGTCTCGAACTCCTGAGCTCAAACAATCCGCCCGCCTCGGCCTCCCAGAGAGCTAGGATTACAGGTGTGAGCTACCACGCCCGGCCTCTCTCTCTGTTTCTATCTATTAGCCCATTTGGCTGTAGTAGGAATAAGATTTTATATATTTTCAGATTTTTTTTCAAAGAAATCACATAGAAGTGGGAGAACAGCTTGAAGCCAAGAATTTGAGACCAGCCTGGGCAATACAGCAAGACCCCAACTCTAAAAAAAATTAAAAATGAAACATTAGCCAGGTGTGATGGTGTCTGCCTATATTTCTAGCTACTCCAGAGGCTGAGGCAGGAGGATCACTAGAATCCAGGAGTTCAAGGTTGTAGTGAGCGATAATTGTGCCACCGCACCACTCCAGCCTGGGTGACAGACCAAGACCCTATCTCTAACAACAACAACAACAACAACAAAAAAAAAAAACACAAACATATAATGGCTCTTTCTTAAACCTCCTGTCATTGGTTAATGACATTCACTAATGAGTCAAGCTAGATTACCAGGAAATTTTCAGTGACAGTTCAGGGACACCTGACACATCCTTAACAAAGGCTTGCTTAGCCCGAAGACTGCAGTGGGTCCCTGGTTCCTGTCCCCATGCCATGCACCCTTTGGGTTTCTCTTCTCAGACAAGGCTTTGGGACCTCAGCCACCACTCACCCCTGCTCCGCGCACCCTGACCCTTTCCTCCCCATTTATATGGACTCCAGCATGGGATTGGGAGCCCCACTGCCCCTCTGTGCAGCTACTCACGGTTCTAGTGCCGGGGCTCACTGTCAATGCTTGACGAAAGCCAGCAGTTCTCTCCACAAAGACGTTTTGCTGAACCTTCTTCAAGTCCTTGTTTGGTGTATTTCCTCCTTTTAAAATGTTTCATTTGAAAGTCTACCTAGCACTCATTGAGCAGTTTCTGTGCACCAGGCAATGATGATACCTGGGAGGAAAGGACTTGGGTCTGAGTGCTCTGATTTGGTCCCTGCCCTAAAGGGGTTTAAATCTAGTCAGAACAATAGGTTTATGGACAACTGACACAGCAGAATGTGCCCAGCAGTGACTTCATTTTAATGGGTTCCTGGGAATTCCGACCCAAGAATCATGCATGATCCTCTTAGCAGAGCAAGTCACAGCAAGGTGACAAGGCTGCCAGGCTGGGAAAGCCCCGCCCCTGCCCAGGCGGCTCCTACTTCCAGGGCAGCGTCTCCGTCTCCAGGCTCCGTGGGTTTGCACCCACAAATGTCTGGCTTCCTCCCCTTCAAATCAGGATCACTCCGCACCCCTGTTCAGACATTGCTCTCTGCAGCATCTTGCAACTTGCTTTTCTTTACGGTCATTTCAGTGTCACCTCACCTAGGTGCTATCTTTTTTCCTTTAAATCCTGTTAGGCCCTGGTTGTTCCAACACCTAGATTTTCAGAGAATCTCACTGAAACTCCCAGTCTCTTTCTTACAAGAATTTTCTTGTTTCCCAATATTAACATTTACTCCACGTCATTGTTGACTTTTACATTCAAATCTCTTGACTTGAACATTCCAGCTAGTCGTTTACATGAATTGTAACAACTAGTTATACGAGTACATTCCAGCGATTGCCTAGTTTTTTCATCAAGACATGGGAGTTTTAGTGCTTCGGGAAGTCATGTGGCCCAGTGAGCCTCACGCAGGGGTTACTTTGCTCCCCCACCCCAGAGGACATTTAGTAATGTCTGCAGACACTTTTGGTTGTTACATCTGGGGGCCGGGGGGATGTTACAGCATCAGGTAAGTAGAAGCCAGGATGGCTCAAAACATCCTAGAATGGACAGGACAGCTCCCCACACAGAGATTTACCCCAGTGAAAAAGGCAGTTGTGCTGACGGTGAGAAACATGATCCAGGTTTGCATGGGTTGGTCGAAGCCCACAGAGAGAGAATGTGACTTGTCGTCTGGTGAATTAGTGGCAAAGACTGAATTAGAATCTAGTTTTCCTGACATTCAGACCAATTTATTCCTATTACAATAAACCTTAATTTTACTATAGTTACTTATGTACATGTTGTGTCCCCACTAAACCGTGAGATCCCAGAAAGCAGAGGTCTCATAGTATTTTTTAGCACACTGTATTACATACAGTAGCGTTACAGTATCGCGCATGCTTGACAGAGCAAATAGCACTGCTAGACAGTTTAGTGCTCACAGAAATTTCTACAATTTCCTCCTTTGAGTTTGCTTGATGAGAACGAATACTATAGAAAGATTAAACACAAGAACCGTGATAATGGATAAACCAATCTTGATGACCAGACACAATTTTCTGCAATTTAAACAAAATTAATAAAGAAGTGGGACTTCCCCACTGAGTATACACAGACTAAGGAACAGAAATTTGGAAAGAGCAGGGGATCTAGGCAAATGTTTAACTACACAAAGGGCAAAGATTAACAAATACTTGTTGAAGTGGGGATATGGTAATAAGAAAGGCATTAGTGTTCTTAATTTTGTTCAAGTCGTAAATCCATGTCATCTTGCTTTGTAAAACTAAAAGTTCTACTGATTCAGGTTCACCTGCAAGTTACAGACAGTTGCTCACAAAAACATTTTCCCACTTCGCTGCATACTAAACTTAGAGAAATATTGAAAAGCCAATGTCATCAACACGTGGCAACAAATCACAAAGTACGTCTTACAAAGGAAAGAGCTAACGCGTGTGATATCCACCATCAGGCTGTAAATTAGAATTGTGTTTGGTAGACACTCACGGCTCTTTTCTCACCAGAAGATGAAGATTTGAGAAGCAGCGGGAGGCATGGAACTACCCAGACGTGTGTCCCTTTCACTGGTCATTTGGGAATCCCAAGTCTGTGATTTTGCCAAACTTAAATTCATAATTGCATGCTGATTACTTCTGTAGAAAAAGCAACTTTAGCATAAACTACATTTCCTTGGGCACTGGACACATATTCCGATTATCTAAAATGGTACCATCTCTTTGTTCCCCTCATATCATTAAATTCTCCTGCCCTAGTTTTCTAAATTCCTCATTCTTACATTTCTATAAGGATTGTAAGGGTTGTCAGAATCAAAATCGAGTCACTCATGTTGAGCAAAGCCTGACAAACAGAATTGGGAAAAGCCGTGAAAACAAGGTCCTCACATTTGCATGTCTGATAACAGAACAAACTATTAAAAACCACAAGGTTGCACAAAGGCCTTTGCAACCTATCCAAAGACGGGTCTGCAAGGACACCTGCCCGGCAACAACCTGTCCAAACATGCACTGACATCACTCTTGACATTGATCTTTGCAGCAAAGGATAAGTATTTCAACACAATTACGTAATCCCCTCATTATTTCCCTTCGAAAATCTCTGTCTTCCTTTACTTCCCTAAATGCACATGCAGTTTCCTGTTGCAGGCGTGGTCTCAACACAATACTTCACAGTCAAATAAATATCTTTTTTTTTAAAGAGAATTTCTCTGTTTATTAGTTAACACAATGTATCCAAAAGAAACTGAATAAAAACTCTTGGACTGTCACACAAGCACACAAAGAAGAAACTGAAGTAAGTATAAAACAGACCTTCTCTTGTTCTGAGGACACATATTAAAGTGTCGTTCTAGTGACCTAGGCTGGAGGAGGTGAAGCACTGTGGGAAGATTTTTAACGTCGGTACTTTCTTTGCCGTCACCACCATGGCTCAACAACTGGGTGATGTCCCCATGTGTCTGTAAGTTCTTTATCACTTCAATAAACCCCCTTCCACTGAAAGACGTAGGGTCAAGTTTGTAGCACCTGTGACAGGAGCCACGAGAAACTAAAATAAACTCTCACCTATTCCCTCTACTACCCAGGGATTATTTTGAAGCAAATTCCAGATACCAGAGCATCTTGTCTATAAATAATAACATTTACCTCTGGAAAGTAAGGATTTCTTTTGTTAACATAATCACACTATTTTCTCTTATCACTGAAATTTTATAATTCCTTAATTTCATCAAATATTCAGCATTCTAATGCACCTAATAGTCCCATGCAGATTTCTTTGCAGTACGTTTATTTTCCTCAGCATCCAAGCAAGATCTGTACGTAGCATTTGAGTGATGTGAATAAATGTGCTTTGTAGAAAGGGATGGATGACTATTCAGAGTCACGCCAAGTGTGTGGGGGTTTGTTTGCTCAGGTCGGGTCCTAGGTCCTGGAGGTGTGCATGGAGCTGGGCAGGTGTCACATCCATTGGTGATGCAGCCCTGGGGACCCAGCAGGTCATGCCCCAGCCCGCGAGCTGATGGGATAGGAGCAGACACAGTGGCCCCCAGGTGTCGATAGAGCCTTCAAGCGCTCTGTGGAGGGCAGAGGAGAGGCTACGAGGTGGGGAGGGAAGTGCGGCCAGATGGGAAGAGCTTGCCAGGCAGGGCTAGCAAATTGTGCCCAGGAAGGAAGGCAAGAGGCCCCGCTATGCTCTGGGGGGGACTGGCTGGAGATCGGGGGGTGAGGAGGGGTGTAGGACCCATTCTGCTTGCAATGGGGTCTCACTGAAGAATTTCAGAAAGGTGGTCGTGCTCAGATTTGTATTTTAGAAAACCCACTCTGGTCGTCAGTGGAGAAGAGACTAGAGGGAGGTGAAGCTGCTGTCAGGGAGCCCCGTGAGTCTGTCTGCTCCTCACCCCCTCTCCCTGCGGGGAGCTCCCTCTGAGAGCAGGAGGGCTCAGTGTGCCTCAGCCCACACCTCCTGCGGAGACCAGCATTATGGGCCCAGTATGGGGCTGAAGCTAGAAATGGCTCCTAACCCAAGGACTCTGGCATGGTGACAAGCAGGGTAAAAATGATTTTACGTGCATTTATTTATAGGTATTAATAATTCACATGTGTAGTGTGTAGTTTTGAAGCCCAGGCCTGAGTGGCACTGAGAGAACTGAGAGTAAAGCTCATGTCCAGGGCCCCACACAGGGTTGGAGAGCACAGTGAGGATGTGCCCTGTGCACCTGCAGGTAAGGGACAGCAGGGTCCCCTGAGAGCAGAGGGTGGGTCTGTTCTGTTCTCTGTTGTGTGCACCTCCTGGAACGCTGAAGAGTCCACAGCCATAACAGCTGTTTGAAAATGCATAAGAAAGAAACTTTCATTATCAGAAATAAAATGACTCTCCAAGATAAGAAGAAAATTTTGCTATGCTGTTCCCCAGAACGGTAACTCTTTTCCAGTGCATACCTGAAAATGTCAGATGAAAATTTCTGCACTTGATTTTTTGATAGTCTATATGACAAATGTTACAGCACAATTTCTGGAAAAGTCAAACCAACCACATAATCTACATTTTCCTTTTGTACTAAGTTTTTAATTCTAAGAAAGAGGCAGGTCAGGAACACATTGGAAATATGATTTCATATCAGATCCTAATGAAAAAGAATGAATTTTAACCAAGTTTGTTCATAGGAGTTATTTTTATTTGATTAGTACATAATTTGAAAAAGTATATTAGCTTCACAATAGCCACCCTCAGCAGGAGGCAAGCACTTCGTTGTTGCAAAGAGATTATTGGTCTTGCATGGGCTTCTCATCCATGCCTGCTTTTTTAAAACTTGAAAACCTTCCTTGCTGCTTCTATAGCTTCCGCAGTTACAGGAGGCTTCCTCTGGCTGCCAGGCTGCAGAAACTTCTTCACGGTGGGGAGGTTGCTGATTCTGGTTTTCAGGGCCTGCAATGCACAAATCACAGCCTCAGAGTGCAGCCCAAAGACCAAAGCAATTATTAGACAACCCAGGAAATCTGCGCCCTGCCCTTCTACACACACACCGCGTCCCCTGCTTCAGCACCAGTGTGGCGGCTGGGAACACACACCACAAAAATGAAGATATGAGGAGAAAATATAGCTCAATAGCATTTTCCCCAAGGATGTCTGGAAGACTTTATTCTGTCCACAGTCCTCCCGACCTTCTTCCTTCCACATTAATCCTGTAGATTCATGGCTCTTGTGCAATACAAGAAAAAACAACGTGCTTGTCACTGTCAACACAGTATATTGTCTAAGCAGGAGAAACGAAGATATGGGAAAACTGATCTGGGAATGAAGATAGAAAACATTAAAGGCAAACACGGGGGCCAGTCAGACCAATTTTCCCACGGAGAGGTGGACACAGGGTGGGCAGGAATGTGTAGGGCAGGCCTGGGCAGAGAGGAACACAAGGTCTGACAGCAGGGACTGGAGCCCAGGGAAGGAAAGCACATGGAAAGAGACCTGCCCAGACAGACTCCGTGTGGGAAGACAGGGGAACCCCCGGGATGATGGGACTCCCAGAGAAATCAGGCACAGAGACCGCAATGGAATGGGGGACAAGGAGAGAGATGCTGGGCTCTGGGGTCCTTTCTATGATCACATTGACGGCCACAGTAGAACAAAAAATTTTTTTCCTTTGGGCCACCGTGTTTTATTACGAAAACAGAATAAAAACTTCAAAAACAAAGGGATCCTTTCTAATTTAATGAAAAATTTGTTATTTTTTCTTATTTTCCGTGTGTGAGTTATATGCAACTTGAAAAATACTTCACACAGCTCCCAAGGTGAAGAGATGGGAGTTACAAATGCTTCACGAGGCCCTGGGCTCAAAACTAGCATGAGTTAAATACAACTCACATGGCAGTTAATGTGTTATGAAAGGTAAAATAGGCGGTGTAGCAGTGGAAGGAAGGCTTAACGCAACTAGTTCCATTTAGCTTCTGAGTGGCAGCAATAATGTCCTCTAGGTAAAAGCCTCTGCTAAGCTCTGTGCGTAGACCAGCACAGTATAGGGAGAATTTAGTTTTCACTTCAATTCTAGAAGAAAGATGATAACCGTCCCTTTCCCAAAACTAACTCCTGGGGAGATAAAGAAAATACACAAGAGTACCAATAAAGATTTATAGGAACATCATGACCTTACCTACACCTTGCAAAGTTAAATGATCAGGAACAAAGAAGTTTTACAACCCCCTCAGATCCTCCCCGGCACTGGATGTCTGCATTTCTTGGTTACCTATGCAACCCACCTCCTTTCCCCCCTTCCCTTAACATAAAAATGTGGCCAAAATTGAGACTAATTGAAGATGTTCTTTGGGACATGGGTCCACCGTCTTCTCTGTTTGCTTGCTCTCCACATAAAAGCCACCTTCCCTGCCCCAGCACCTTGTCTCTCAAATCACTGGCTGTCCTGCAGTGAGTGGTGTGAGCTTGGACTTGTTTACATTGGGGTGGCATCTGCCTCAAATATCCTCCCCATAACAACAATCTTTTCATGCCTCAGAACCAGGGCCTGGAAACTCATTTTGGAGACCTGGGGGCAGTGCCAGCCTGGAGGAGGCTGGGGTCTGAATGTCACCAGTCCAAGGGCCCAAATACTACATTCCATCGTGGGACATGTGGGGCTGCCTCTCTGGGGGTTGCGAAATAGTGAAACCGATCACCTTCAGCAGAGGGAAGTTGGCGGTGAGGCTGGGGTCCAGCTCTTCCACGTTGTAGATAAGTTCGACCAGGTGGATGTCAGCCCGGCTCAGCCTGTTGCCAACAAGGTAGTCTTGTCCGTGGCTCTTTAACACCTGGAGAGTTCCAGGCACCAGATCAGGGACACACGCACAGTCAGGCAGGGCACCTGCTTGTCCCCCAGCCTCTCCAGCCCCTGACCCTCCCACCTCTGCGTCCTCACTGGCAGGTGTGAGACCCAGACCTTTCTCCACGGTCCCTGATTCAGGAGCGAGAGTGAGAAGCGGGCTCCGCTCCCTGCTGCCTCCTCGGGGGAAGCCCAGGCTCCCGATCCTCTGCTCGTTCCCCCAGCCCTGCGGCCTTCTCACCTCCCACCCCCACTGGCATCTTCCACGTGTGCCCGCGACTCAGCACCTGCTGCCCACGTTTCTGTGTCCCCGCGCCCTACAGCGCAGCCCTGACGTTCCAGGACGGGGCTCTGCACTCTGCTCTCTCTCTCTGCAGTGCCCTTGACAGCCCTCTCCCCCCAGGAGGACACGTCTCCTCCTCCTTCTCTCCTCGTTTCCTGGTCTATATGCTGGGATCTCAAGTAAACCTGGGTGACCCTGAATTCATCATCTTGCACCGTTGGCCCTGACTCCTAACTTACACTGGGCTATAATCTGCAAGGTGAAGTGTCTAGGGGTCAACTGCACTGACGTCCGCAACTTACTTTGATATGCGATAAAAAATCTTTGTCTCCATGCCAGCGCCATCATCCTTGTTTAGATACTTCTCTTTCATCTCTGAAACACTACAATATTCTCCTGACGGGCAGCTGGTCTCAAATGCTCTGACACATGGTTTCAGAATGGTTTCTGATGTATTGCTTTCACCATGCTCTTCTTCAATCAAAGCCCAGTGTGTTCTGTAGGCCATTGCCCAGTCCCTAGTGTGGCTCAGAGCCGTGTACAGCCCATGTTTTATTTATGACTATGAAATTCTGTGGAACAGAGAATTCTAGATTTGGGTCTAGTAAATTGAAATTTGCTGGACAATTATAATTTGGTATAAGTGGTACAATTCTTCACAGTCTATTTCATAAAGTGCCTGAGAGTCATGGAGCTGCGTCGGGGTTCAGGAAGTCTCATTGAAAGGGCAGGTCACTGCCTCGCCAATGCCCAGGCACTATTTTTCTCTTGCCTTCTAAACTCAGTGCCTTGAAATGCTGAACACTTACTTTTTCAAAGGCAGGGAAATAGCGATTTGTTGTTTTCTCTTTGATGAAGGCAAGCTTGGCATCTTTTTCTGCAGGTGGATGCATGGGGAACATAATGATCATTTCATTCAAATCTGCCATACCTTCTATATACATGTCGATCCTGAAAGACAAAACAGCCTCGCTGTCAACTACCTCCCGCCTTAGATTTTATAGTTTAAAAATGTATGAGACTAGAGCATCAAGTAGTAATTCACCTCCAGTGGGTGCCTTTTCTATGTCCGTCAATTTGATATGATTGTTACACATATAAACATTTATTACATAAAACACCGTATTGGGGTAGATGTGTTTCTAATATTTTTGTTGTACATATGATTAAATACAGGTTCAAGGAGCATCGATGACCTGTCCCAAGTCATAGTCATGAGAAAAAGTGATGGATTCCCCGCAAGTAACCAGTGATACTACACTAAATTTGATATCCTTATTGTTGTCTGTTCTGTGATAAGCTTAGTGTGACTAGATGGCCAAAGACCTCCTGCCTCAAGTAACCTCAACAGAGTCCCTGGCACGCCCATCTCGGTCGTGTTCCTCTTCCTCTCTCACCATTCTGCTCCTCCCAGGCACACGTCTATGCCCAATAGTAGCAGTTCTTTCAGCCGTCTCCCACGAACATGCCCCACAGCCCCCTCCACGTGCTGCTGCCCTACTCCAGCCATGTTTGTGTTTCTCCCGACCCAACGTAAACATCCGTTCACTGGTGCGATTCTTTCTTTTTTTTTTTGAGACAGAGTCTCGTTCCGTTGCCCAGGCTAGAGTGCCATGGTGTCAGCCTAGCTCACGTCAACCTCAAACTCCTGGGCTCAAGCTATCCTCCTGACTCAGCCTCCCGAGTAGCTGGGACTACAGGCATGTGCCACCATGCCCGGCTAATTTTTACTATATGTATTTTAATTGTCCAGCTAATTTCTTTCTATTTTTAGTAGAGACGGGTCTCGCTCTTTCTCAGGCTGGTCTCGAACTCCTGAACTCAAACGATTAACCCGCCTCGGCTTCCCAGAGTGCTAGGATTACAGGCGTGAGCCACTGCACCCAGCCCGGTGCAATTCTTCACACAGTTACAAGCAGTGTGGACAATAGGAGACCTTCTTTTCTTTTCTGTCGAGTTGGGTTTTCCACGATACTTTTTAAAATAACAGCTTTATTGACATACATTCACATACTATAATTGTCACTCATTTAAAGTATACTATTCAATGGATTTTGGTACATTCACAGAATTCTGCAAATACCACAACATTCTAATTCCAGAGCATTTTTATCACCCTGAAAAGAAAATCTGTACCCACTGGCAATATTCTTCATTCCTCCCCACCTCCCACCCCTCTAGCCCTACTATTCTACTTCCTGTCTCCACAGATTCCAATATTCTGGACATTTCATACAAAAGAAATACTACAATATGTGGCCTTCTGTGTCTGGTTTTTTTTATGCAATACGTTGTCTTTAAGGTCAACCATGTTGAGCATACATCAGAACTTCACTCCTTTTCATGGCCAAATAATGTCCCGTTGCATGTCTTTGGCACATTTTGTTTCTCCATTCATCTGCTGATGGATATTTGGGCTATTTCCACTTTTTTAGCTTTATGAATATTGCTGTTATTTGCATTGTAATTTTGTGTACAAGATTTAGTGTGGAGGTATTTTCAACTCTTTGGGTGATATACCTAGTAGAGAAATTGCTGATTCATTGTTAACTCTGTCAACCTTTTTGAAGAACTGCCAGAAGTTCCAACAAGGTTATGTTTTGAGTTATGAAGTCTCATCACAACAAGGAGGAGACCCCAGAGCGTTGGCAGTATTAAATACATCTGGTTGCTTCAGACTTGTATTGAAATGTTAAGGTAACCCCTGCATATTGGGCACCAGACTCTACGAAGCCTTGTCAAGTGGAAGAGTCCCTATAACTGGCTGATAACCTAGGTACCGGTCATTACTCTTGTAATTACTGAAACTTGAGATTCAGCTCCTTTGGGCCCTTCTTCCCCAGGCCGTCATCTACATACACTCCAACTTTGTAACCCTTGTCCCTATCCATTGGCTGGAACTCACCTCCTAAAGGCCTGAGCACCTGGAATCAGGATTCCACCACCCTCTTGAGTTCATGGTTCATGAGTGTTTAGAAGCCTCTGTCACGGCGCTACACCCATGGGCTGCATCCTCTTGTATGATCACACTTGCCTGAGCCCTCCCACATTCCTCTTCCCTCACCTCTGCCACCCTGGACCTCAGTGCACATGTCCAAGGCCCAGCCTGCTGCTGTCATGACCCCTTGCATGGTCCTGCTCACTCGAGGCAGGACCTAAAGCTCTCCTGGGTTATCTGGTGGTGTGAGGACAGAAAATGTACCTACAGGGCTCTCTCCTTTAAGTCCTTCCCGTAGAGGTTGTGCTTGCTGGCGATGTAGTTGAGGATGGCTCTTGTCTGCGCCAGCTCCATCCCATCAATCTCGACCATTGGCACTTGCTGGAACATCAGACGCCCATCTTCAGGAAGAAGGAAAGAAAAAGGAGAGGGAGATGTCTACAGGCCTCGCTCTTTCAGGATAAAAAAATAATTGGTGAAATGAATGAAGATAAAATGTAAAACTAAAAAATATTGTCTGGGAGCCTAACAACTGAAAGAGCATCCCGTTACTTCCTGCAGTCCTTCTTTCTCTTACCAATTTTTCTTTTCCTTTTTAGGCTTTTTATTTCCAATCCAGGTAAATGGTAGGTCCCTCATATTTTTTGTGCTGATATATCTGCATGGACATTTCAGGAAGAAGCTGGGAGAGGTGACAACAGGGTGGCCAAGTGCATGTCATTTAAAATGGGAAGTTCCCAACGTAAGTCTCCTGGTTTTCAGGACATTTAAGATACTTTCTGAGAGAATTTTCTATGCATGAGTCCCTTTCTGTGCTCTTCAAAGCCTACAATATAGCTAGAATGTCACCTTGTCAAACTGGTGAGAGAAAAGAACTCAAGATGGACTTATATCTACCTCTTTTCTCTAATGCACGTCCTTGCGTGTCCTTGTGGGGAGGGCTGTGTGGGACCCTGAGCTATCGCAGCTCAATCACAGTACAGAAAGCACGAGAAAGCAAGGAGAGGGCATTCTCAGGGCACTGGGGACGGTTCCTTTAGCAAATACTCAGAGGTCTGGCCCTTTTCACCCCCGAGAGTTGCCAGACCTGCTCAAAGAGACACACCCCTTCCATTTTAACCACTTTTCTCCCTCTCCACCGTCCCAAATCACCACCCCCAACAGGCATGGCCTGGTCTTAAGACCTCCCCGTGTACCTTCTACTAGTTATCCTCACATAGGCATTTAGATACTTGTTCTTACCATTTCTTAACTTATCCAAATCTTCCGGACTTGCTATAAATTTCTCTTCAAACTGGAAGCAAAACAGTAAATGGGTTCTCGTTAGTTCGTCCCACAGCACTATAGATTTTTACACTTGAATGGCCCGTGTCCAGAACATAACCTGGATCAGGTAAGATTTCTAAGATTGGCAGGGACACACATTAGTCTGGCCATGAGCTTTTGGAAATGCAGGTTAGACCCGTGGAGAAAGGAGTACAGGGAGGGGGGAGCACAGAGCTACTCACTCCTCACAGCAGCTCCCCTCCCCTCCACCCGGACCCCACAATGTTCATGGTACGGTCATGATTTAGGAGGGGAAGTCACTGGAGGGAAGGAACTGGGAAGTTCTTCCAGTTATGATGCTGCAATATCTCAGAAAATCCTGCATCTCCAGGATAGATCAGAACAGAACCTGTGTGTCCCTGGCCTGGGGTGTGCTGTGGACCAATGGCCATCTAAGAATCTGCCACCAAGGGGTGTTTGCTGTAATTTAAATCATTCTTTACCATTGCATAGTTTAAAAGGGATTCTTAGTCATCAAAAGGTCCAGACATTGGGGGTTTCTAACGTGCTCACTGCAACAGAGATTGTTGTGGATCTGTGATCACACAGGGTCATGATGTAGGTACAGACACATGATAGAGGCATATAAGTGAGGAGGTGTGTGTGTGCCAGCAATTAACGAAGTGTCCCGTTCAAGACAGACAGAGGGATGGTAGGTGTCACTGTAGGAGTTGGGATGGGGTTTGCCAGTGTGATGTCGCTCAAGAGCCTGAGGGACTGGATCATAACCACCAGCTCCTGGGCACCGGGAACCCAGAGCCCTGAGTGAGGGCCTCCAGTGAGCCCTCCCCCCAGTCCCTCAGTCAAGCTGGGATGGAGAGGAGGGAGCCTGGGTGCTCTAAGCCCTGCCCCCTGCACCTGCTGTGCTCACTCACCTGCGCAGGGCTCTGACACATCCCCAAACTCACATACATTTACACTAAAAAATTAACAATAATTCTTTAATATCATCTAATATTTAATTAATATTCAGGTTTCTAATTGTGGTTTAAAGTGTCATAAGTTACATTTTTTTTTTTGTTTAAATCCAAATCCAAATAAGTTCACACATCACGGTTAATTGATGTTTCTTTTGGTTCTTTTGAAAATATTTTTTGATTGTTTATGTGCTCTTTGGTGGACAGATGGACAGACCTTTTTTTCCTTTTCATTGGTCAGATTACTCCATTTTTTTCTTTGTAACTGGGGATATTTTCACTGAAGGTAAAACTATTCACAGATCGTCTTGTTAGGAAGTCTCTTGGCTTAGAAAAGGATTTTGATACAGTTCATTTTAGATATGTCCTAAGTCCCAACCTACCTCTACTCCAGCTGCAGCCAAGAGCCACCGGATGGACTCCATTCTGCCTCGTGCATTGAAGTAGTGAAGCTTGGGCTTCCCCGCCATGATAGCAGTCTCTTGGTTTCTATAAGCATGAATAAAAAAATAAACAAAGGTGTCCACAGAAGCAAAATGTACCTTAGGATGTATGGTTGAATACACCAGCAATATAGAAGGAGTATCTGCCTTTCTCGTGGCAGGACCGGAAGAGTCTAAGGAAGATTTTCCAAAGCCCAAATTGTCACCCATTAATACCCAACATCGTGAAAATGCTTCAGACCAGTCTCATGTTGCCATTTGTCCTTACTTTGAGAACCTAAATAGGGCAGCCTGGATCCCACACAAGTGAGGGTCCTGGGAGCCTGAGAGGGACCTTGAAACCAGAGGACACCACTCACAGGGAGGAGCAGGAGGGAGCAGAGTCACTCTTCAGCTCTTTGGCTGTTACACCGCACTTGTTCACAAGCAGAACCAGTCTTGTCCTGACCGTAGTCAAAACCTAAATTTTCTCTACAGAGAAAGGTGTTCATTTCTTTTCTATTGGATGTCTATAATTTTCCACTTCTGGGAGAGTTTTATTTTCCAGTCTAGAAAAATGGTATTTGCTACATTAATTTTATATTATAAGGAAAGGAAGTAACATTGGTTTAGTGTCCGACATAATATGCAATTTCTCATTTTTGTTCACATTTATTTTTCATAAAAGTCACTTGATATATAGCCTGTAATTATTCTGAGTTTACAGTTGAGGTTATTAATATCTATAGAGATTACGTTACACGGTAAACCTAGCACAGTTTTTATCTGACACCAAACTCTTGGAGCTTCTCTACACCAGCGTGTAGAACCTTGGTCTTCTGACGTTCACACTAGCTTCTGTTATATCTTCTTACGGAATTTTCACAGCCTATAGAAGGTAGCATTTTCACCCTCCCCCCATCCCTCCTGCCCACCCCCACACCCACCCAGCTCTCAGGAAGCAGAGAAGGTGTCCTAGTCTTTATGCATGAGATATCAGGACATCACTGAATGTTCAGTCCATGCTTCGCAGGCTATGACACGGCTAGATAACTCAAGGACACGCTTTTTCTTTTTCTTCTTTTAGCTCTTCCCTCATACAGCACACCATTTTAGAATGCACTAGTATAGAGTGTTTAAATGTCAAGCTAGGATCATAGAAATAAAATGATCAATTCTGATTATTAAATCCACCACTCTGCTTCTTAAACAGAATTACCAAAGCAATAGAACTCCACATAGTGGAAACATAATGACTATGCAAAAAAAACCAGTGTTTTGCCAGGGTAGCCCAGGGTAATATTTGATCTGGCAAATAGAAGGAATTTGCAAGTGCTCTGTTGGACTGGAAACATGACAGCTCAAGGGAAGGACATTATTATGTTTGTCGGAGGCGCAAGTCCACATCCACTTGTCATACTGTCCTGAAGGTCCTAACCATTTAGATTCACTTGCAATGTTGACACTAAACCCTGCTCAGCCTTTGGTCCCAGAAACGCTGAACAAGGAAGAGGAGGAGGAGGAATACGAGAAGCACTGAAAAAGGAGAAGGAGAAGGAGACGAAGGGGAATACACACTGCTTGGTGTCCAATCGCAAAGTAACTTGTGAACAATAAGCTAATGCATGGGAAGTCCATTATGGACGAGTCAATTTAGATCCGAATCGGTAGGCACTGATGATTGGTTTCCCACCTGGAGGGGCGGGTTTCGAGGACGGAGAGGCAAGCAAACACCTGGGTATATTTCCTTTACATTACTCAAGTGGGACCCCAAATGGGTGACTCTGCCAAATGTAAATCCAGTATAATTCTGTGTTGGCTCCTGTATGAATCATACTGATACCTCCTATTTAACTGTAAAAGATTGCGTGTAAGCTCCGACAAATGCACGGCAGCATTTTCAGATTGCTCATACTGTTGTCATTCTCACTTTTCTCACGCCATCGAAGTCACTGCCCTTGCTTTCTAAATTCCTGAATCTTATTTTTGTTTAAAGCCATGTCTTTCAGGAACTACTAAACAATGCTTTAATCAGCTCCTGAGCACACTAAGAAGGCACAATAAGAACATAAAGTACACACACAAACTAACACATTTAAACATGCTCTCCTAGTGAAGCAGACACAAGAACATTTAGGAAGGTTCTTAAGGTCAGTACTAACCTAATTAAGTCCTGGCTGCGTCTCTAGAGGCTCAGCTCCTCCAGGCCAGCTCCTGAGCTGTGTGTCAGCTGCTTAAATGCTGGGACACTCCTGCCTGCCGAGCTGGGCGGGCCCAATAGGGAACAGCCACCCCCACAGCCCAAAGTTCCATGCTAGACTAACAAGCAAGACAGTCAACAATGTTTCATTTCAAGGTTATCCAAAACTGCACAACAAGGGATTTCAAATCTATTTGGCTGCCTCAGAAGGTCCTTCCGACCAGGCTTCTTTGAACACTGTTTAAGGATGATCTCATTAAATAGGCTGCAGGTTTAGGGCAGAGGGGAAACCTTGTCGGGGGAGGAGGACAGTGGCATATGAGGGTGTTGTCAGGAAAGAGGACTGGAGAGAGAGAATGGGGAGATTGCACCTGTGTTTGTAAAAAGGACTCAATGATGAATACTGTTGCAAAATTCTATAAGCTGGAAGAATCTAGCAGAGTTGTCCTAGCCCTGAGTGGGAAAACCTCAGCTGCGTTACCTGGGGTCATTGGCGGATCCTTGTCTATGGGGAACATGTTGGCCTTTCTCTCTAGCCCAAGGTCCTTTATGCACTATTTCTTCTGCCTGGAACATGCTCTTCTCCCCTCCTCCCAGGCATCTCGTCCTTCCTCTGTCCTATCACTCTTCCCACATTCTGTGTTCAATGTGTGCTTTTGTCCTGCTCACCGTGAGCTCCTGAAGGCAGGGCTGCCCTGTCCCCGTGGCTGACCACAGTGTCCAGCATATGGCAGGGGCTCAATGAGTATATGTGATTTCTCTATTTCTAATGGAAATTGTCTAACATACAAACATAGAAAGGACAGTGCAATGAGCTTGATGTACCCATCGCCTTGCTTCAATAATTGTCAACAATATTTGAAGCAATTCCCAGTCTTATTTTATTTCATCAATAAATAATGTGTATCTTTGAAACCTTTTTACTGTAATTATTTACATTACAAAAAAATTGCAAAACTGGTACAGAGTTCCCAAATATCCTTCACCCGGTGTCCTCTAATATTAACAGCTTACATGACCATAGTACAAGGATCAAAATCAGGAATTTAACACTATGTAATACTTTTAACTAAACTGCAGACCTTACCTGGACTTCACCAGCTTTTCAACCAATGTCCTTTTTATTGTCCAACATCCCATCCAGCACCCCATGTTGTATTCAGTTGTCATGTCTCCTTAGTCACCTGCAGTTGTTACTGAAAGTTCGGTGCTTGTCCCTGAGACCAAATCAGTGAGAACAAAGCATGAGGGAAGTGATTTGAGGAAAAGGAAAGAGAAGCTTATTAATTTGTCAGCAAATGAGGAGGGTGGCAGACTAGCGTCTCAAAAGACCACCATCCTGCCTTTAAGCAGAAATACAGGGCTTTTTAAAGAAGATTTTTCAGCTTTGGGCTACTGTTACTTAACTATACTTAGCGGTTTTGGTCAGCCTTGTCTCTAGGAAAGATGATCTCGTGTCCTTTGTCTGGATAATTCTGTTGGGTGATCTCTTGTGCTTTAAGGTACTAGAAAACAAAGAACAAAGAACATTTTCCTGCCCCTTTGATTACTGGCCTTGGGCATGAATGCAGATTTTAATTCCCCAAAAGGGCGAGGGGTTTTAAAGAGACAACTCATAATACATTTTGCCCTTTTTGAGAACTTTACCTCTGTTACATATTCCCCACTATCAATTTTATCCTTCCATATCAATGAGAGAAGGGGCGACATAGACACAGAGCTACTTTCTGCTGAATTGCAGTGATGTTTTAGATGGAAGGTTTGTACTTATTTCTGCCATTCCTATTTCTGGGTTGTCAAAAGATTTACAAAAAATAAATAATGCAGGCCGGGCGTGGTGGCTCACGCCTGTAATCCTAGCACCCTGGGAGGCTGAGGCGGGAGGATTGCTCAAAGTCAGGAGTTCAAGACCAGCCTGAGCAAGAGTGAGACTCCCGTCTCTTCTAAAAATAGAAAGAAACTAGTTGGATAGAAAAAATTAGCCGGGCATGGTGGTGCATGCCTGTAGTCCCAGCCACTCAGGAGGCTGAGGCAAAAGGATTGCTTGAGCCCACGAGTTTGAGGTTGCTGTGAGCTAGCCTGATGCCATGGCACTGTAGCCT